>NC_080029.1:94221723-94524753 GCF_030020395.1 Manis pentadactyla | reverse complement strand
ATTGAGCACTGACTCCCCTATACAGAATTTTATTGTCGTTAACAACCATTTGATCAATAAATATGAGAGATGCCCTCACAAAAAAAAAAAAAAAAAAGGACAGACTTCCAATGGTAAAATAAATAAGTAACCGGGATGTAATGTATAGCATAAGGAATATAGTCAAGATATTGTAACAGCTTGGTAGGGTGATAGCTGGAACCTAGAATTATGTATATAAATGTTCTACCACTGTGTTGTACACTTGAAACTAATGTAATGTAATACTGTGCGTCAACTACCCTTCAATAAAAAATAATTATTATAAAAAAAAAAAAACCCAACAACGATCCACGCACTGCTACAGCTGTAGATGCACTCATCCCACCAGCTCCTGGACTTGCCATGGGAATGAGGAAGGAGATATCTAAGCTGGCCTGTGCATACAGTAAAACAACAAATTTGACTGGATCTATATGGTTGGAACTCAACCAAGAATTAGGAGAAGTGCAAATTGTAGCGCTCCAAAATCTTACAACTACAGACTATTTACTGTTAAAAGAACGTAAGGGATGTGAACATTCCCCAGGAATGGGTTGTTTTAAATTGTCTGATTTCTCTCAGACTGTTCAAGTTCAGTTGGACAATATCCACCATATCATAGATAAGTTTTCACAAATGCCTAAGGTGCCTAACTGGTTTTCTTGGTTTCACTGGAGATGGCTGGTAATTACAGGTATGCTTTGGTTATGTAACTATACTCCTATTATGTTAATGTGTGTGCGCAATTTAATCAGTAGTTTAAAACCTATACATGCTGAAGTTACTCTACAAGAAGATATGTCAAAGAAATAATCAATCTTCCCATGTTTTCTTCCGCCTGCTACTTCTATAGCTTTTCTTCTTCCTTCCTAATTACAACCCTTAAATAGAATTCATGCCTCATATCAAATTTACCGAGTATCATAATTCTTCCAAGTGGTAAAGATACCTCAAGACAAATGCTGGGCATAGAAGCCACAGGGCATAAATATGCAAAGAAGTAAAAAGCTAACCTTTTCAAACAGTAAGGCTTCTCTCTCACTTACCAACTTTACATTTCCCTGTATGGCCCCGGAAGACGACTGGTTAGCCAGAGACGGGTAAGATTCCTCAAGGGAGGAACAACCTAAGACAGGCACAGTCGCAGGGGGGCCATCAGGTGAGAAATTGGGGATCAACAGAGGTGAGGCTTAGAACCTCACCCCCCCTGTTCTGAGAGAAATCTTCTGCATACGTGGATGTTTTATTGCCCTGGTCTAGCTTGGATTAACACATAGTCTACAGGCACACACCTGATCATCTACATTTGCTCTCTTACAACACTAAACTATGTTTTCTACCTTTATCTTGTATCTACCTACCACTTCAGCATTTTATTAAAAATAATAATAATAAAGAGAGAAATGTGGTATCCACATATAAATCAAGTATAGAAACCAAATGAGTATTCATATTTGAACTGACTGTTTAGAGTTCATAATGCATGAGCAAAACCGAAAGTTTCTGTGATGACTGCCCTTGTACTGTTCACTATGTAACTTATTCATTATGTAAGAATTTGTTCTCCATGTAAGAACTTGTTTGTTATGCCTCAGAAGATTGGAGACTGACGAAAATTAGGCTTGGGGTGGACTAATGATTGTGCATTGAGCACTGACTCCCCTATACAGAATTTTATTGTCGTTAACAACCATTTGATCAATAAATATGAGAGATGCCCTCACAAAAAAAAAAAAAAAAAAAAAAGGACAGACTTCCAATGGTAAAATAAATAAGTAACCGGGATGTAATGTATAGCATAAGGAATATAGTCAAGATATTGTAACAGCTTGGTAGGGTGATAGCTGGAACCTAGAATTATGTATATAAATGTTCTACCACTGTGTTGTACACTTGAAACTAATGTAATGTAATACTGTGCGTCAACTACCCTTCAATAAAAAATAATTATTTAAAAAAAAAAAAACTACAATGAGATATCACCTCACACCAGTAAGGATGGCCACCATTCAAAAGACAAAGAACAACAAATGTTGGCGAGGTTGTGGAAAAAGGGGAACCCTCCTACACTGCTGGTGGGAATGTAAATTTGTTCAACCTTTGTGGAAAGCAGAATGGAGGTTCCTCAAAAACTAAAAATAGAAATACCATTGGACCCAGAAATTCCACTCCTAGGAATTTACAATAAGAATGCAGCACTCCAGTTTGAAAAAGACAGATGCACCCCTATGTTTATCACAGCACTATTTACAATAGCCAAGAAATGGAAGCAAACTAAGTGCCCATCAGTAGATGAATGGATAAAGAAGATGTGGTACATATACACAATGGAATATTATTCAGCCACAAGAAGAAAACAGATCCTACCATTTGCAACAACATGGATGGAGCTAGAGGGTATTATGCTCAGTGAAATAAGCCAGGTGGAGAAAAACAAGTACCAATGATTTCACTCATCTGTGGAGTATAAGAACAAAGGAAAAAACTGAAGGAGCAAAACAGCAGCAGACTCACAGAACCCAAGAATGGACTAACAGTTACCAAAGGGAAAGGGACTGGGGAGGATGGGTGGGAAAGGATGGATAAGGGGGGTGGGGCGGAAGAAAGGAGGCATTATGATTAGCATGTATAATGTGGGGGGGGGGCACAGGGAGGGCTGTACAACACAGAGAAGACAAATAGTGACTCTACAGGGTCTTACTATGCTGACAGACAGTGACTGTAATGGGGTATATGGGGGGGACTTGGTGATGGGGGGAGTCTAGTAAACATAATGTTCCTCATATAAAAATAAATAAAAATAAAAATAAAAATAAATAAGTAAACACAATGAGATATAATGTTACACCCACTAGGATGGATATAATAAAAAAGATGGGCATACAAGTGTTGGTAGAGAAACTGGAGCCCTCATACACTTCTGTGGGAGCATAAAACTGGTGCAGCCACTCTGGAAAGGGTTTACCAGCTCCTCAGAATGTTAAGTATGGAGTTCTCATGTGACACAGCAATTCCACTTCTAGGTATATATCCACAAGAATTGAAAACACACATCCACACAAAGACTTGTACATGAATGTTCATAATAGCCAAGAGTGAAACCAATAAAAATGTGCATCAACTGACAAATAAATAAACCAAACGTGGGTATCTATACAATGGAATATGATTTGGCCCTGAAAGGGAATGTCGTACTGACACCTGCTACAGCAGGAATGAACCCTGCAATCCGTTAAGTGAAAGAAGCCAGACACAAAAGACCCCATATTGTATGGTTCCATTTGTATGACATGCCCAGAATAGGCAAGTCAGTAGATAAAAAGTAGGTTAGTGGTTTCCAGGGACTGGGAGGAGGGAGAAAGGAGTGTGTCTGCTAATAGGCATGGGATTTTTTTTAGGATGATGAAAATGTACTATAATTAGCAGTGATAGATGCACAACCCTGAACATACTAAAGCCCGATGACTTGTCTCTGTAAAATAGTAGAAATATGCTTATGTATTATATCTCAAGATGAGGGGTTTGTGGTTGTTGTTTTTTAATGACTGAAGTGAAACTAGAAGTGATGTGGCTGATTTTCCATGCACAAAAACTGCCTGCCATATATTCAAGGTATCAAGACATTGCCAGATGTGATGAGCTTTGCCTTTAGGTACAAATTTAGTAGGACCTATGACAGGAAAACAGCATTTACTATATTTAAATTTCAGGAGGGTATGTATCTAGAAGACTGGAGTGAAAGACGATTCCTTGGAGCAGACTCTAGATGTTTCTTCCTCATTTTCTTAAAGCCTGATCAGTTTGCATGCTGACTTAAGCTGAGATTATTTTAAATACCTTGGAGAAAACTGGACTTAATTTAATTGGAGCTACTCTTTTGCCATTGTCACCTGAAGAAAGAATTTACCTCATTGAGAAATGCTGGGCAGTAATAACCCTGACACTGACAACTAATAAAAATCCTAAAAGGATTTGTAATAGGACAGTGCAGAGGCTGCCTTCATGAAACTTGGCAGCTCATTGGTTATGCAAGACTAGGTTAGTTGGAGGATACAAAGATGCCTAGAGAGTTTCAAGACCAAACTAGAAAAGGATGCAACCACTGAGAAGTGTTAGGAGGAAGGGCTGGTGTGAGTTCCACTGCAGACAGACTAGGTTCAACGTGTGAAAAAGTACCATTGTAGAAACCTAGCATTTTTAGAGCTGGAAGTTACCTTAGAGACTATAAGTGACCAGTGCCCTTATTTTCAGATGAGAAATCTCAGGCTGAGTGAGTATAGCAGAAAACTGATATCAGAGCTCCTAGGCTACCATTCTGACCTATAGGTAGAATGCCAATCAGGCACCCAGGAGAGAAAGTGGTGCTAGAACTATTGGGAGCATCTGAATAGTGGGGATAGTTGAAGTTATGTGAGAAGCTATCCAGGACATAAAGGATGTTGAAATCAAAGACTGCAAGATAGATATCAAATAGGGAGGTCCAGTTCTTCTAGTCTGGATTTCAAAGCAGCACCTCCTTCACCAACTGATTAATTGAGGCCTGTGTTGTGTCAGGCATGGGGCTCAGGACACAGTGGTGGAAAAAACAGGCTCTCTACCCTTTAAGAGCCAACAGCTCAGTGAGTCAATCAGATAAGCATGCAATTCCAGGGCGGTATGATAGGTGCTGTGAGCAAAGAGAACATGGTATTGTGGGAGCCAGCCAGCCCCTCAGAATTTCAGGTCCAGAAACTGGATTTCATCAGTTTACCAAGAATTGACTAGGTAGGAAGGAAAGGGAGAACATTAAGAAGGAGAACATGTTTTGTGAGCAAGAACTGAGCTACACCTACCAAACTCACCAGACTCTGAAGGACAAGCCAGAACACTAAGTTAATACTTTACAGTGAGGCTCTAGCTTTCCAGCTCTACCTTTCACTTATGCTCAGCCTGCAGAGTAAACCCCTTCTCCATGTCAAGGTTCCCAGGAATTGTTGTTGAACTCACAAGTTGGAGGAGTAAATATTATTGAAGGATATTTCATCAAAAGTCATAAAATTATTCTTACCCTCGGTAGGTATCACCTTTCCCAGGACCAGGGTATTCTGATCCCATCTTTACATAAGCTGGATGAATAGACTCTGACAGAGTGTGCACTCTGGCTTCTTTTTTAAGTATTTATTTGTTATTAGGAAATTTATTCACATATTCAAAATTAAGAAGTACGATACATGGTATACAGTGAAAAATCTCCCTCTTGTCCCTGTCTCACAGTCACCCAGAGCCCTGACCCGGTGCATGTCATCAGTGTGGTGTGTATCCTTCCAAAGATACTTTGTTAATGTAGTCCTAATAGTACTTCTAAATACCTTTAAAAATTGCACCTTTTAAAAATTACATTCCAGTCATATACTTCAGCATCTTGTGTGAAGGTGAGTAATCCTATTTTTTTTCTGATTCAAGAGATACCCTCTCCCCTAAACTATAAGTACAAAAGTCTCCTAGAATGGGTGACTTCTGTGGATGGCTGGTCTCACCCACTGTGTCTGCATGTGTGTGTGTGTGTGTGTGTTACCAGTTTCATAGAGTATCTGTATCTCTCAGTTCTAGCAACACATTATGATTGCCTTCCAGGTACAGGTTCTGATGTCCACCATGATAGTGAAATAATGAATTCTTACAGTAGGCTTTTTTGTTTGCCCCGATGACTTTACTAGCTTTTTGTTTTAGTTTAATCTCAGGATATATTTCAAAAACTCATTGTTGGTTTGGCATATCCCCAAAGCATCAGTGAGCACAGAGAAACTGGAAAGCAAAATCATTTGCCATGCTTCTGGTGTGTTTTCTATTCCTTGTCCTTTTACACCCACACTACCCTAAATTATGCCTCTAAATTAACTTACATTAATTTGTGGCTAAAATAACATTTTTTCTTAATGTAAATAGAGTATGCTACTATTAGATATGAATATGCATATCCATTGATTATGAGATCACCAGGATCTCAAAATAATTTGTTCAAACAAAATTCTTGGTGTAATGCTAACCTGTTGCCAGTGAGGGAGAAGAAGACAAGCATGCAGTCTATTCCATTTCTTCTGAAAAAAAGCAGCAACTGAAGACCAAGGAATTGCCGGTCTCACCACTGGCCCAGTACTAGACACAGTATGGAAACTTGTGCTTCCAACTGATGAGGTCAGTCTAACAATTGTTACAGAATTTTTTCCCAGTAAATAAATAAATAAGTACATAAGAAAGGAAAGCAGGGTGGTGGTGAAGAAAGTGCTCTGACTTGCTTTTACAGCAATAGGTCTGGTTTGGGTGTCTCTAGCCCTCCTTTCTCCTGGATTCCAGGAGACAAAGATAGGATCTCTGGCTAAAATAACACTTTTTCTTAATGTAAAACTTGGCTGACACCAAATTTATTATTTTTATTTATTTCATATTTCCAGGCATGCCCAATTCTTACACCTGCAAAATTAAAATAGTGTCTCTAATGAGTAACATGAGGATGTCCTCAGATCTCAGACAGAAATGGTTTAATGTCATTACCATCTGTTGTGTGTATTTCCTCTTAAGTTCCTTTATTGAGGAGGAGCACCTTTCTGGCCACTCTAAGTACACTGAGAGAATTGGACCGCAGAGGTGGCTGCATTTAATTGTTGGGAGAAAGTACTTTGTAAGTTTTGAGAAATGCTAGAGATTTCCCAAAGCCTTCACTGGAAGTATCATGCTATCATTAGAAATGTGAAAGAGTGGGTAGATGGGTGGGAAGGGTGAAAATGATAAAAGGGCATAAAAATTCTCAGTCATGATGTAAGTTGGTCACAGGAATGGTAGCATAGCCAGAGAATACAGCCAGTGATTCTGTAACATCTTCCTGTGTTGACAGATAGTAACCACACTAGTGGGGCTGAAGATTTAATAATATGGGTAACTATTGAACCACTGTGTTACATACTTGAAACCAATATGATTGTATAACAATACTTCGATTTTTAAAAAAGAAAGAAAGAATGTGAAGGAGTTGGGCTCCAGGTTGCACACAAGTTAATAGCAGAGCTAAGATAACCTAGCCTTACTGCTTCCATTCACCCTGTTACATTTGGAGGCCTCCTTATTGTTCACGTTGGTAAATACTGCCTCATATTCGTGTAAAAGCCCTCCTGGCTCCTCCACAACCCTGTGTGCTAGAAACAATGAAGGCGATTGTTCTCCCTTTGAGGATAAGAAGATTGCAACTCCAAAAGACACACAGTAAGTCTGTAATAGAGTCAAGACTAGAACCCAGTGCTCTGGGTGTCTCTCCACAGTTCTTTCCACCATGCCATCCTGCTTGTCTGGTTCCTTCCATCAATGAACTCTGGAAAATAAGTTTAAGACAGCGGCCAGAATTAAAAAGGTAGCTCATTAAAAATAATTACATATTTCGTAGGTACAAAAACTGAAATACTCGAATTTCTCTGCCCCCTTTCCTGCTAGGAGTTTAATGTTAAACTGAGTTCTCTAGTTCTGCACAAATCCGCAGCAATTAGGGAACTATAGTACTTTTCTAACAAACGTATCCTAATCAAATTGAAACAAAAATTTAAATATAGAAAATGAAAGGGAAGAAACTGTCTGTAATCCTCCCTTATTTCTGGCCATCTATTTCTGTTTTCATGGTTGAGTTTCTCACGCCAGAGGCACATGGCCAAAAACAATTTGAAACGGCCAATATGTCAAATAACACCGAACAGGCTTGAGGGCGGTTAGCGCAGCACTCTGGGGAGAGGATAACCTGAGTTCTAGACTTACTCCCCTCCAGTCCTCCGGCGTGGTCCTAAAATCACCTAAACTTTAGGTGGTTTCGCTCACTGTAAACTGATTAAGGTTGAATCAGTGCACACAGACGAGTTTAAACGTGTGACTGTACTCATGGTTTGCATATTTAAATTCATGAATGTAAATTTAAAACAGTGTATGTATACATTATTAATTTACTTCGACAGAAGCCGCGTCCCCACGCCCCCTCCACATTGCCTGAAGCACTAGCGGGCCTCCTTCGGCGGACCCGGACTGGGCTTCGCGGCGTGCAGCAAACGCCAGTAGGCAGGCGCACGAGCTAAAAAAGATCCAGCTGCGGAACTTGACCCCGCGCCGTCCGAGTTTCCAGCAGCTCGTACTGCGAGCAGCCTGCGCGCGGGCGTGCGCTCCGCGGGCCCCGCCACCTGTTCCCGGCAGCCAATGGGGCGCGCGGGAGGCGACGGGGGCGGGGCGAGGCGACAAAAGCCTGCGGGCCGCGGGTCGGCACGCCGCTGCTGGCGCGCTCGCAGGCCACTCGGACGGACGCGACAGAACACCGGAACGTTCAGCGTGTGGACCAGCCAGGCGCGGGGCGATGCTGCGGGTGCGGTGTCTGCGCGGTGGGAGCCGCGGTGCCGAGGCACTGCATTACATCGGGTCTCGGGTGCGTGCACCGCCGCCTCGTCCCGTGGCTGCATGCGCCCCCCATTGCGTTCCCTCGCCTTCCCCAGCCAGCACTGCATGACGATTACCGACTGGGTGCCCCTCGGAACCTCGGCTTCAAGAGCCTTTACTGGCTGCCGGGAGCTTGGCGGAGGGCCCCGGGGAAGGGGTCTTGCGTTGGGGCCACAGTCCGTGGGTACAGCTGCCCTCCGAGGGGGCCGTGAGCACAGGGCGCTCCGCGCTCGCAGCCAGAGCTGGGTTGCGCTACGGCACTTCCGGCCTGGGGTGAGGGGTGGAGGCAATGAGTAACCCTTATTGGTACAAAGAGGGCGTTTTGGGTGGGGGTCAGTGCCCTGAGTGGACAGAGTTGGGGAAAATGCGTGGGGGGCGGATGGTCTGGCGATGACGCAAAGCGGGAATTAGGAACGGAATGGGAGCGAGCAGGCCCAATCCAAGTATAACATGGAGTCTTGCGTGGAGAGAGGAGTTCGAGCAAGTTCGATTCGCACGTCCCCGCCCTTCGCATCCCGGGTGTGTAAGCACGCGCCTGCAGACCCTCCCTAGATCCTAGGACAGGAATAGCTTAGCAGTTTGGCTCTCCTCAGCAACTGGTTCCGGAACAGCTGCCACTCTCCCTCTTGTGTTGGTTTCCACCCTGGCTCCCCTCCTGCCTCCTTCCTACGGTTTTTAACAGTAGGATAGACGTGTAAGGGTTGAGGTTTGCCCAGCTGGTGAACAACTCTCCCTGCTTTAGATTTTTATAGGCCCTGCATTTTCAAAAGGCTTTTTTGAAGCTCTTAGATCTTTCTAGTTTAAATTTGTGCCTCTCTTGGCTACGATGGTGTGAACCGTCTGTAAAATAGAGCAGATGGCACTTGGTCATTCCCAGAATGAAGTGCCAAAGCATGTGAAGTGTGTCAGCAAGGAAAAATTTTTAGTTTGAAGCTCATTGTTCTGAAGGATAAAGTCCTTTATTACAAAGGCTTCTATATTTTCATTTTGGGGAGGGGGAAGCCTAATACCGGTAACCGTTCACCCTAAAAGGGAAATGAGGGTCCCTCCCCCAGCTGGGCTTGGCAAGGAGTCAAGCAGCAGCTTTCTGTGGTTTTCTGGCAAGAGGGTGACCAGTCCTCTGTGGAAGAGCAGCTTAAAGCTTGATGGCAGAAAACCCTTCCAAGAAATGGCTGTTTATGGTCATTGGGGACAGAATCTTCTGAGGGACTTTAAAGAGTTATGCCAATTAACATAATATACAAAAAAGAAAGTATAAACAAACAAGAAGGTAAAACCCCCCCTGAAGGATTTTAGGCTTTGAATGACTCTAAAGCCCCACCTCTTATTTCTCCCTCCCCTTATTGTATAGTACTACATAATAATCTTCTCTTTGTTCTTGGAAGCTTGGAAGAATTTTAACAGGATGGGTGCAGCGAACTTTCCAGAGCACCCAGGCAGCTACGGCTTCCTCCCGAAATTCCTTCGCAGCTGACAAGGCCACAGATCCTCTGCCCAAGGACTGCCCTGTCTCCTCTTACAATGAATGGGACCCTTTGGAGGAAGTGATTGTGGGCAGAGCAGAAAACGCCTGTGTTCCACTATTCACTGTGGAGGTGAAGGTAAAGCAAGGGTATTCACATACCTGAATTTTTTCGCTATTCCTCATATCATCTTCCTTCACTGGCTATAATATTGGAGTTGAACACAATTTCACTTTGGCCCTCTTCTCTTAGCTGTACTCAGAGCTTCAGCTCCCACCACCAGTCTAGTCCAGATCTCTCTCCAGAGAGACATTTTAATTAAGCTCTTTACTGGCTATTGCCACCGGACCTTGAATTTTGCACACCTGAGTTCCACTGCTAGCCACACTGCTAAACTGGACCCTTCCTCATTCCTTCTTTTTAGTTTTTAGCATGCCTTTTTACTCAAGCCAAAACACCAAAGAATAACCTTTGATTTTTGCCTTCTGCCACACCCTCCACATCCATTCTCCAAGATCTAACAAGTGTTCTGTCAAAAGGAAGCTTGCCACCATCCCTCTACCACTGCCTGAGGTCAGGATCTCATCTCCTGCCTAGACTATTTCACTTAACTCCCCACTAGTCTCCCCAACTCACCCTTCTCTGCACCTTCTATCAGAAATTTTTTTAAACCAGAATTCATTCGTGTGATTTATCTTGTTCCGGTCACGCCTATAGTTTCCAAATCCTCCCGCCTACAAAACCTTAGGATAAAATCCTCATGGTATTC
The DNA here is from genome assembly GCF_030020395.1 of Manis pentadactyla. NCBI lineage: Eukaryota > Metazoa > Chordata > Mammalia > Pholidota > Manidae > Manis > Manis pentadactyla. The sequence continues at coordinate 94,514,061 of NC_080029.1, read as the reverse complement.
AAGATCCTTCACAGTCCGCCTCTCCATGACTCTTCATTTCAGACACTGGCTCACCTTAGAGATGTGTTAGTAGGATAGGTCAGCAGATGTTCATTCCTGTTTGGGTCCCCCTCACTTCTAATATTTCACCTTGGTTTGCAGCAGACTTTATAAGATAGACACATAAGCAGCGAAACTACACTGTTCACTGTTCCCCAAACAAGTCTCATGCCTTTGCTCCCACCTAGGACAGTTCCACCTATCTTCCTGCACCCCTCTTATCTGCAATTTAAACTTACCACTCTTCGTACCACCTCATTCCAGTGGCACCTTCTATGAAGCCTTCCAGTATTTCCCTGATAACAATCCCTTTTTAAAAAAAAAACTCCTAGTGTTCTTTATCTGTAATATTCTTATGGCCAGGGCCTCTTTTGTTGGGTGTTCAGATTGTATACTTCATGAGGGCCCCATATCTACAGAAATGCAATCCACATTGAAGACGGAGCCTAAGTTTCCATTCATAACGGGTTATGAATATATCTTCAGTGTACTTAAATTCTTCCTGAATATTTACATTTTTATTTGTAACATAGATTGAGTAAATAAATCCTGTTACACCATTGTCCTCTTCATCAGAAATGTTGCCTACCTTGGGCCATGACTCCAGAGGTACTATCACAAGAGAACCTGCTTTCTGTTTGGATAGAGATGATCTTCACTAGAAATGAAGACAGATACTAAGTATCTTATTGCCAAGCAACTGCTAAGGCAGCTGAAGTGTCAGGAAAGCTAAGGAGAAAGCAATGATCAGGTGCCTGGATAGTTAGGAAGTTCTCCAAGAAAATGATACTTGAGTTAGATCTTGAAGATAGGGTAATAAGGTAATAACTTCGTATTGTGAAATTACCTTTGATTCTGATACTTGAAATTTGACAGATTATAGATCATTGACATGTTTTAAAAAGTCAACTTTTTAAAGTCTTTTTCTTGAAAAGATGCCCCATCTCCTAACCATTTTAATTGGATGAAATTAAATTTCAGATCCAGGCAACAGTTTATCCTTCTAATTTTCTTTAAAATTGTTGCCTTTTATACCAAGTGAGAATCGGAATTCTTAGACATTATTTTGAGTTCTTTCTCACTCTTGGAAATTGTACTTAGGCTTAAGTCAGGCAACTAGAATTGAATTAGGTATTTGATAAAAACTAGACACTACTAGTCTCAGTTAATCAGCTGTTTGATCTTGTGCAAGGTTCCACAAATTTCTGGGCCTCAGTAAAATGAAGATATTAAGAGGCTTGCTATCTACCTCATGAGATTAAATATGAAGGTAATAGGTTACATGTTAAGGATTTTAAAGGAAAAGAAATAACTCATTATAGTTGTATGGATGATCCAGTTTGCCAGTTACATTACAAAAGTACATCAGGGGTGTAATGGTTATAGATATTACTAGCATTAGCAGTATTGATTTCATTCATTTGGTTATTTCGGCTTTATGCCACATACTGAATTAGGTACTGAGGGAGAGCCAATTAAATCTAGAATATTCATGGCCCCTAGAAGGCAAGGCCTCCCCTTGTAGTTGGAGAAACATGACACAATGTAGTGATCAGTTTGGGAACAATGAAAGATAATGTAGTGAACTGTTTATATGGAATTAGACGTAAGGCATGTTGGAAAATATAAGTGCTGGATAAATTTATGGGAGTAAGGAACAGTGATCAGGAAGCAACAATTTTAAAGAGCTATATGGCTTTTTATTCTGCAAAACATAGTGAATACTTTCCATCAGATATGTGCCTTTTGTTTTGCTTTTGTATAAAACCCTTCATAGAGGACCTTTTCTAAAATAGAAAGTCAATCAAGGTTAATAAAAATTTGCCACGGGATAAATAGGAAGTTTCCATTGAGATTTCCTTACCTTCCAAAGACAGAATTTAAAATTTTATCTGGCAGCCCCCCTGAAGGATTTTAGGCTCTTAAAGACTGTAGAGTTTCTAGGAATACAGCTACATCTCTGCAGCAGGTTATTAAAAACATCATATGCTAAGCTTTTAATATAGTATGTTTTTATCTTGCAGACACTTTGTAAATGATTGCTAACTCATTTAGCAGGATTATAAAGGAAGTGTAAATAATTTCCACCTATTTCTTGGAAAACGTAGTATGCCCTGATCATTTGGACTTTGTTCAGCTTTAGCTAGAATATGAGTTTATACAAGGAAATTCACACTTGTTCATATAACTTTTTTCTCCCAGGGAAGTTTACTTCTTCTTTATCAAGGCAAGCTTCACTCCACAAATAGTCACATGGGATACTTTGGAATGTGTCTGGCAAGACAACATGGCTGTGCGTGTGCTATAACCCAGTGTTAAATTTTCAAAAGCTTGTCCTTTAGTGGACTGCAGGAGATGTGCCTGGCATGAGAAGGAGGAAGTGGTGAATGGATGAGTAGTACCAGTATGTGTCAGAGAGGAATATAAAGAGTCATTATCCTCTGCTTCTGGTTGCTGCTGAAGCACTTCAGAGGAGTAGAAAACAGTGGAGTACTTTTTTGTTTTGTTTTTAAAAAAGTGGTTTGATCTTAAAAACTCACATTTTTAACACTGATAATGTCCTTCAAGGTCTAGAAATCGAGCCTGTTGTTTGCCTATAGATCTTCAAAAGTAAAGCAACTAACTAATAATTTAGTCTGGAGTTGGCAAACTTTTCCCATATGGCACCAGATAATAAATACTTCAGGCTTTGCAGACAGTAGGTCTCTGCCACAACTACTCACCTCTCAACTCTGACACTGTAGTGCAAAAGCAACCGTAAATTAATGAGTGTGTCTGTGTTCTCATGAAACTATTTATAAAAACAGGCAATGGGGAGATCTGGCCCATGAACTTTAGTTTACCAGGCCTTGTTTTAGAGCTTTACTGGCGTCCTTCATGTCTGCTAGTTTGGAAAAGACATGCCTTTCAGATTCTTACTCCTTCCCCACCAGGCATGGCTCCAGCCTTACTGATATGAACCTAGATACTGAACTGTCAAGAGGCAGGTCTGCCTCCATATGTGAGATATTTATCATACTGAGGTGAAAATGGAAGTAGAGGCAGAAAATCTGGAAAAGACATTGTCTTTGACATTAAAGAGCTACACAGACACACTCTATCTCATTACCCATTTTCCCCTTCTTCACCACTATCTCAAATTCCCCACTTTACCACTATCTCAAATTGTCGATTTGTAATGAAAACTTTATTTGACACAATCAGGACTCGTAGTTGGTTATCAATGACACAAATAAATATTTTTTTAAATATGTATAAATGTACATTGTTTTGCCAATGTTTTGGTGAAAGTCCAAGGCTTTTTCTTAGCATTTAGATCTTCTGCTTGGAATTCTGCTTCATCTCATCTTGATAAATTACATCCATATGTATTGCCTGTATTTCCCAATAAATTGACTGAGAAATGCATGCAAAACTATCCAGATGAAGAATCGTACATTTTTATACTTTCAAAAAGCAGAATTTTAGTCATACCTACCCTAACTCAACAGTCATTTTTAGCAAATCGAGCCTTTTTAAAGCATTCAACTGTTTTCCATTCAGTTGTCTTTTAAAGTGCATATTACCCTTGGATGCTTCCGAATTTTTTTTTTTTTTTGCAGCTGCTAAAAATTTGCCAATTCATTTATCAAATCATGTTATTCTCTGACAGAAGGACCTGAAGCAGTATGAGAGTGGGATGGATTGGGGAGAGGAGAGCTGTTGTTGAGTAATGTGTTGACAGGGAAGGGTAGGAAATACCAAAGGCAGACTTGCACTGATGCATCATTTTGCCAAGTGCTAATTCTGTTGAATAAGAAGATCAGTCATGGATTTTTAAGAGAAAAAAAGCACACTTAAGAGTGTGTCCTTAACCTTTAAGGGGGATTGTCATTTTTCTCACAAAATACCTTGCAGTGCTGTTTCCTAGACAGAATCTGTGATACATGATAGCCCAGGGTTTTTATTTTAGTATGGGTGTGCTTTTATTCTCTTATGCTATTTGTGTGTGTGTGTGGTGGTTATTTGACTTTGATGAAACTGTTATGTGTCCTGTTGTGTCTAGGAAGCCTGTAAAAACTGGCCCAAAAGGATTCCAAGCCCATCTGAGGGCAGACATGCTGAGTGCTAGGACATGATATCTCAGGCAGGGGGAGCTAAAGGTCTGCAGACGTCAAGAGAATTTAGCATTCACTCTCACCAAATAGTGTCTTTCCAGAAGCAGTGTGCTCGGTGCAGGGGATCGACACTGGAGAAGACGTGGTCTTAGTCTCAGTTGTGCTAAGCTGCATGAATCATTATTCACTGCCTATGAAACTATCATGAGTTGGGTTTTTCTCTAGTAAGTATTTCACTTACTTTCTGCTGCTTCTAGGCTAACACATATGAAAAGTACTGGCCATTTTACCAGAAGCATGGAGGCCATTATTTTCCCAAAGATCACTTAAAAAAAGCTGTTGCTGAAATTGAGGAAATGTGCAATATTTTAAAAATGGAAGGAGTGACTGTGAGGAGGCCTGACCCCATCGACTGGTCACTGAAGTATAAAACTCCTGATTTTGAGTCTTCAGGTAAGTGATATCAGATACCTAAACTGTTAGTGTCTTATTTTTTAATTTACTTCTTAGTGTGTAAGGAGAACATGCCAATAATTTCTCAGAGATTCTTTTGTTTTAATAATACTTTGAAACTTTAAAGATTATTTAGGAACAGTTTCTTTTTGATATGATTAAGATGAACATATTCTAAACTCTACTGTAAATGAGAATCTCCTTGAAAGAAGCAGTTTTTCAAACTATATGGCCATTTCTTTACATAAGAATAGTGGCTTCCGTTTAATTTTCCTTAAGTACAAGAATTAAGATAGGAATAGACATTACCATTTTAGTTTGAACTGACATTGCTACAAGATTGTTCTTGAGCCCGAGTTCAGTGTTCTTGTTTATAGTTTTAAAAGTGATCCTCAGCACAATTTTTATCTGTGGTCATGATATTCCCTGAAACACTGTTTCTTGTAGTGAGAAAGGAGCTTACAAGAGGGGAAAACTTGGTAATTCAGGATCTCTTTGGACAAGGACCTCGCTACTTCATTTTTTTCCCCCTTTTCGTCTCTTTTGGGGGGTTGGCTTGGCTTTGCCATCCCCACACAGAAGTCATGTTAACAATCCAGTATATATCATTCTATATTTTTTCCATTTGCATGTAATTATATACGTACACATGCTGGTTTTCTGTAATTTTTTTTCCGCCACATAATGGGGTCATATTATATAGACTTCTCTGTCTTCCATATTGACATTACTGAGGCTGTCGTGGAACTTTTTGGTCTGACAGGTTTGTATGGTGCGATGCCTCGAGACATTCTGATAGTTGTGGGAAACGAGATTATTGAGGCTCCCATGGCATGGCGTGCTCGCTTCTTTGAGTACCGTGCATACCGGTCAATTATCAAAGACTATTTCCACCGTGGCGCCAAGTGGACAACAGCTCCTAAGCCCACAATGGCTGATGAGCTTTATGACCAGGTAAGTCCAAATTACAGGTGAGTTTATTAGTAACTTTTCTAAGTAATCCACAGAGAATAAGATTGAGGTTTTTCTGATACCTTGTATTTAGTATGCATTTCAGAAACTGAGAGCATCGTTTACTTTTTAAAAATTATTTTATAATGGAAATAAGATTAAATAATATTGTGATGATAACAGTAATGATAATAGCTAACACTTATTTGGTGCTTAGCAAATGCTAGGACTTGAGCTGAGTGCTTTATTCTCATGCTCAGGCCTGCTTGTTCCTTACAAACCCTTCTGAGGGAGAAGTATCATTCCCTTACAGGAAGGAAAACTTGCCTAATGGTACACAGGTATTTCTTGGTAGAGACAGAAAAGTCATGAGACTATACTCCATTCTCCTCTCCTAGAAAAGAATTTGGTTTATAGGCCAAATTCATTGTAAAAATAAATATATGTCTTTTATTAGATCACGTATTATTTGATCACTTATAGAAAGAATCAGAAAATCAGAATTTCTTCTGGGGTTTTAAAGACAAAAATAAGTAATGAATGCATTCCACCACACCAAATCAAACTTGGCAGAGGACGCATGGCATCTCATTTTATGGTAAGAGTTAGGCTCAGGACCAAATTCCTTTTCTAAAAGCACAGAATGACTTCATCTTGTTGGCTTTCCATACTGTAGACAGCTACATAAATCAATGGGTGGGTCACAGAATATTTTCAGAATCATAACTGCCTCTGTACCAGTTGCTTCTAAGCATCAGGAAATTGCTGTCATACCCAGTTTTTTACTTTTTGTTGTTTGTTTTGGTTTGGTTATATCTTCCCTGTGTGTGTTTTAGTCTAGAACAGGGTAGTGATGTTTTGGGAAATGATGGTGTTCTATTAACTTGGTAATGAATGCCCTATAAATCATTCTTCATGAACCAATGCATTGTATGTGTTCATTCTTCTTCCAATTAGGATTACCCCATCCGTTCTGTAGAAGACAGACACAAATTGGCAGCTCAGGGAAAATTTGTGACGACTGAGTTTGAGCCATGCTTTGATGCTGCTGACTTCATTCGAGCTGGAAGAGATATTTTTGCACAGAGAAGCCAGGTTAATAAAGGCTGCCTCTGAAATGTCATACTTTATTACTGTATTTTTTATTTCCAAATTGAAATATTTTCACTTATCTAAATATAGAACCAAATCTTTTAGAGATTTGTGTCTTCCTTTTATTTTCAGGTGACAAACTACCTGGGTATTGAATGGATGCGAAGGCATCTTGCTCCAGACTACAGAGTGCATATCATCTCCTTTAAAGATCCCAACCCAATGCATATTGATGCCACCTTCAATATTATTGGACCTGGTCTTGTGCTTTCCAACCCTGACCGACCATGTCACCAGGTAAGGGAGTTCTTAAGACACTGGTAAAGCAGTAAGTCTAGCAACTGAAGTAATTCCCACTTTTATTTCAAGCCCTTCTCTGATTCCTAATGGTTCTAAATGACAGATTCAGCAATGCTCAACATTATTATAAGCAAACATTGGATTACTTGTGATGTATTTGCTTCAAGATGCCCAACACTCACAAATGCACACTATAGCCATGACAGTTAGTGTAGTGTCATCAGACTTTGGCCTTGGCTGCTTGCTGCAGTCAAAGCCTCAGGTTTGTACATGTGTGTTTTGTGTCTAAGCAAAAAGATTGATATCATCTCATAACTTGCAGCCAGGGTTCCATAGCAGCTAAATTGCAAACAAGATGATCTCTGCATGTCTGGGCAATGCCACTGGGCAGTGGGTATCTTCTTCCCTCTGCAGGGAGAAGTGGAGCTGCTGCACTGCACCTGGCCTTTCCCCTTCACCTGCAGCCCCCTCCCTCCACCTGCTGCTCCCAACTTCCAGTTGGGCAGTAAGTGATTTTGTGTTACTTGCTAGGCCACAGTACACCTTTTAAAAATCACTTTGACCACGTTACTGTTCATTTCTAGCCCATATATTTAGATCCGATGACCAATATCATTCATTTCACTTTACTGATATACTAAGTGGGTATATGAACATAGGGATGGCTGAATTATAATAGGTCATAAGGACAATTATAGTTTTTTGGAAGTACATTCCTAATGGATATAAAGTGACACACTATGAACTGGATGGACTACAGGTTTGACATAGTCACATTTTTGTTTTCTGCAATTTAATAGATTAATATTTTCATTTTCTGTAATGAGAATTTCTCAAGGTAAGTATCTTTGGTATTTTTAAATCTCTGAAACCTGACAAAAGCACAAGAATATTTTCAAAGCTTTAATGTTTCTGTTGCTTTTTAACTTTAATCTGGTAATATGGAGATTTTATGTATGTCATTAATTAGGATCAGACAAAATCACCCAAGTGTTTTGAAATTTTAATTTCTTTATTTTGGCGGTTGACACAGCTTCTCAAAAAGAATGATTAATCATAAGGGCTAACAGAAACTAAGAATGATAAGAATAGTATATATAGATTTAAGCCTCTTGGTGGGGGTTGTTTTTTTTGATCTTGCAGATTGATCTTTTCAAGAAAGCAGGATGGACTATAGTTACTCCTCCAATACCAGTCATCCCTGATGGTAGGTTTACTTTTATATACTCAGACTAAATGGTTCCTTCAGTAACTGAGGATCTTTCACCCGTAGACAGTAGCCCAGATCTCTGCAGTCTAGAGAAAATGTTTCCCCAGTAAGAAGTAAACTAGTTAAAAAAAAAAAAAAGTAGTAAACAAAGCACTTGGGGTTATGGGTACCAGAACAAGGCTGGGAGTTGTGTTCACACCCACTCCTTCCATAGAAAATGAAAGTGAGTAGACAGGAAAAATCAGTATAAAACAACATCACGTAAAGCAAGAAATGACTTTTTAAAGAAACCAAGTTGAAATCCAAATGTATAATGAGTATAGATCAAGTCATAATATTTATAGGTAAATTATCTTAAGATTAAAATAAACTTTCACAGGGAAAGTGAACTGTTTAAAGAATTGAATAGTCATTTTAATATCTTCACTTTCAAATCCTTGCTTTAAACAAAATGATAGCAGATAGGATTTAACAGTTTGTTGCTATTTTTAGATCACCCACTATGGATGTCATCCAAATGGCTTTCCATGAATGTCTTAATGCTAGACGAAAAGCGTGTTATGGTAGATGCCAATGAAGTCCCAATTCAAAAGATGTTTGAAAAGCTGGGTATGTATAATAAGTGAAACATGTTGTCATACAGGAAAAGTTTTATCTGAGAAGACCTGAAAAAATGCCTTGCCAGGTCTAATGTAGGATTTATCTAATTCATTTTCCATTCTTTTTAGAGGTACCAGTTATTATTTCAAAGATGCACAAAATTTTTTGTTTTCAACAATCCTAACCTTAAAAGATTGGAGATGCATGCCAGGCTCCTCTGACAGCCCCTTAGCAATAATAACTTCATCAATCTTCTATGACTTACCTAACCTCCAGGTACCCATTTATGAAGAACTATCCTTTGCAGAAGAGCATGTAGAATAGTGAGCCCTCTCCAAATAAATTATTAGGGGTCCTGTAAAAGTAATTTTTAAAGGACTTACAAGGATACACATACAAAAGTGACTTTTATATGTGATAAGCACAACGAACAAAGTAAATGCAAATAGAGGGTTGTTAGTAAATTATTCAGCTTTGAACTGAGAAGCAGAACTGGTTTTGTTTGGGTGGGAGTTTGCTTATCCTGATAACAAAATTTAGACCAGTTATTCTAATGCTATTGGAAAAGTGTTGAAAGGGTTTGATACGGCTATTATGTGGAGTACAGAAGTATGCATGTTTGTTTATTACAGTTAACATACTTGACAAATCCTAAGAGTCACATAAAGCTAGGCAATATAATTGTTGAAACTGAGTCATGTTTTAATTTATGTCTTATATATTTTGAGCATAATACCGAGAAGAAGTTATTTGCAACTTTGATACATCTCTTGTTACTGTAGTATTAGTTTAAAAGGATTGGCTTCCATTTAGATGGAGCCTGATCTAAGGATATGACCCTTAATGCTATGCCACATATTTCTGGTTTCATATAATAACCTACTTTCTAGGTTCAGTTTCTTTGTCCATTAAGATTTTACTGTTTCTCAACTTAAAAATTATTAAGCACCCATAGCTGCTTTATAATTTTTTTTGAGCAGTGAGAAGTCTTTATTTAAGGCAAAGTACACACTCAAAGAAGGGGGAGTATGGGCAACCTCAGAGAGGAGGTGTGTTTAAAGGCTTAGGATTCTGTCTTTTAAGGCTTTCAAGAATTGGGCAAAGAGCCTCAGGGACATAGGCTTGACATGTGGTCTCATAATGTCTGTCTCCAATGAGAGACATTATTTTACCATCCATAGTCTGTCCTAGATATCCTGTAAGATAAACTTAACACAAGGAACTTCTTGATCCTGTTCTTCTCCAAGATAGTTGTTACCCTTGAGCAGTAGGGTCATATCATTTAGGACTATTTTCCCTGCCTTAAGTTAGGGTAACTTATTGTCTGATTACCATAAAATATGTTAAGAATCTTACTGCCCAACTCCCTGGTTTTTAAAATGGAACCTTATGCTTAAGATGGAGTCCCTCCTCCTCCTGTTCTTACTGTACTGTTTATATATCAGCATTTTTCTTCATAGGCAGGAAAAATTAATCATGGTGCTTGTCCTATGTCCCTGCCTTACCTCAGAAGATCATAAGGGAGTGTGTAGCTGCTTTATAATTTTATTTTTAAATAAATCTTTTTAGACACAGGAACTCATTAAAGCAAACTTTATCAAGCAATTGAATTCTCTCCAAGTCAGGATTAATATAGTTATAGCCATCTGAATAAGATATGTCTATCAGGACATAGGTTTATGCTTAAAAGCCTATTTCTTATCCCAAGCCCACTCCTTAACCCCTTCCAATCCCTATTCTCTGTTTTTGAAGTCCTTCTCAGTCTCACTTTTTCAGGAAAGTCTTTTCTGACAGCTCCTGCTGCCTTCCCCTCCCTGACTATACCAATGATGTAGTGACTTTAGTCACCTTCAGTGATTCTGTAACTTATCTTTCCCCCCAAAATAATGAAATTCCTTGAGAGAGAAGAAAGATTTTCTTTCTAAAATCCCATTATGCCAAACACAACAGAGTCTTCCTAAATACCATTGGTTGGTTGGTATTTAACCATGTCAACATAAATGGTGCCAGATTAAATTGAGTAGATCTGATAGTACCTGACCACACAACCCAGATACTAAATATGAGCTCTGTTTCATGGTTCCTTAAGGTGGTCTGGTAAGGTTACTCATGTCAGATAAACTCTGTTTATATGTAAGTAAGTAAAGTCAACTCTTCAGGTTGGCTAAATTACACTTTTCCTACTAAATTGGCATAATAAAATTAGAAACAGTCTGACAAAGTAAAAGTATAATTTTAAAAGTTCTTGAAATTTTAGTACTTGATTGTCTTTGAACATTTGGCAAATATATCTGCTCATCCAACCTGTTGACTTGTGAACTGTCTAGAACAAAATAGACTTCAGAGTCTCTTCTGACTTTCTGGTGAAGGTTTATCAGCAGTGGAATACAGAAAGATGCAATATAATTGGTGACAATAAAATTGAAAGACTCTCCTGGGTTGGGGTAGACTAACCACAGGATTCCCACCCTTCTTTAGGTTTACTTTCTGTAGGAGGATATTCATGGGAGTCCATCTAACTGACCATGTCTCTCTCTTTCAATGCAGGTATCAGTACCATTAAGGTTAACATTCGTAATGCCAATTCCCTGGGAGGAGGCTTCCACTGCTGGACCTGTGATGTCCGGCGCCGAGGCACTCTGCAGTCATACTTTGACCAGGCCTGAAGGGGCTTAGCTTCAAACAAGCCTAGAAAGCTTAGGGACAAGGTCCACTCTCCTCCTTTAAGAAGTTCATGAACTGTAGTGCTTTAAACAATCATATCCTTAATAGGGGTCCTAAGCCTGGTTTATTTTTATTACTTTTCTTTGATGTGAGGAAAATAACTTGTGCTAGGTCTTACTTTCTACTTCTAAAGTTATTTACTATTTGGCTTCAAGTATTAAAATTTGGTGAATGTGTACCAAGACAAAACTAGTAATTGAGTAACTTGGCTGCTAATATTTAACCATCTACCTCTGTTTTTAATTTTCTTTCCAAAAGGCAGCTTGAAATACTGGTCCTAATCCTTTTTTTTTTTTTTTTCACTTTTTGCTAGACTCCTGAATGTTTGTATCACTTTTTTTTTTCTAAATGAAAGATTTAGAATCAGATAATTACCTTAAGTAGAAACAGATATTGTCTCTTTTTCTAATAACAATAGTTTCAGATGTTTTTTTAAATAACCTAGACTATGCAAACATTTAAATGAATTTTCCATGAATGTTTTTATTATTCTCATCTCAACACTTGTGATATTTGCTACTAAAACCTTTTCATACAACTTACCTCATTTTAAGTGATTTATTTGAATCTCCTTTTCTGTCCAAAATTTTACAGAAATATTTAGTGCAATAGGATATAAGTGTTAGTTCCCATCCCTAAATTTTGATTTTCAATATCTAATGTATACACTGCATGTTTGGTAATCTAAGATTTGTTTACAGGTATGCAAAATATTTAAAGTGCAGATTTTAAAAAGCATTAAAAATACTAAATGGAGGTAAAATCTACATACAATGTGAAATAATTTTTATGTTGGATACTGTACATGTATTTTTATTCTAATAAACTTTTGTGTTATAGAATGGATTTTATTGGAGTTTAGCATTAGTCTACTTAAAGTGTAAGTAAATTATAGGAATGAGGGTCTTGGGACAGAATTGCAATGCTCTGAAGTAATCAGCATATTCATCCATGGGAGATAAAAATTTAAACCTGATACTGTATTCAGAATTATCTAGCAGAGTTAGATTTTATTTATTAGTTAATTGATTCATTCAAAAATATCTGAATGACTTCTGAATATAAGGGACTAATCTTAGGCCCCAGAAAAGAAAAAGAATCTCCATTCTCAATTGCCAAACGTTCTGATTCACAAAAAGAATCTGGGGGTCAGTGGGTGAGGCAGATACACTTTGAAATGAGTCATAGATTTTAACCCTGTTCTTGCCAACACCTCTGACTCCTTTGTATTCTGGTGTCATTTTTCATCTACCACAGAAACACCTATTGTTATGCACTCGGACTGAGTTCTGCTTAAGAAATCTATACAGCCCTGTGGGTCAGCACACCCTTAGGATATATATTCCCAATTCTATTATAAACCCTCCACGTTCTCCTCAGCGGCTATTCCAAGCCTTCTTTATGTTCTCTTACTGTTTCATTTTTCACAGAGAAAAGGAGGCCGTCAGGTGTCAGTTCTCTCAGCCTCTTTGCTCCAATTCCCCCATAGATTTCTCTGCATTTGCATCCTCTGGTGGAAGCTCTTTCTCTTCTTGCCTTTACTAAGCTACTGAAGAGGAAAGTCAGGCCTCCATCTCATCGTTTGTCTTTCCTTCTCATCCCACTACAAAGGGACACTCCTCCCACAGCTGCAGAAAAAGAAGTGAACCTTTTGACCAGGTCTAATCCACACAACTGTCCTTTAACTCTTCCTCTCCTCTTCCAGAAACTCACTGTATCAATTACAACTACTGCCTTTGTGTGAGTGTTCTGTTCTTCCTCAGCAAATAGTCATACTCAAAATAACGTTTGAAACAAAAACTCTTCCTCTGGCAATTTCATTTTCCTTCAGAGCTAAGCTTCCAGAAAGAATACATCTGCTATCTCCAGTTGTCCACCTTTTACTTATTCCTCGGTCTTCTGCTATCTGATTCTACGTTGTCACCACAGTGTGCTACGGATGTCCCTGACCTCTCAAGTGTCATTTCCAGTGGACACTTGAGACCTTCATGAGCATGACTTTGAATGTGCCTCACTGTTTGCATTTCTGTGATAACAGCTTTCTCCCATTTCTTCTCGCCATTTTCAAGTTCCTTCACTTAGTCTTCCTACCCTTAAGAGGTAGATGTTCACAGGGTCCTGTCCTAGGGCCTCTTCTCACCTCCTGGGTGATCTCATCTGTGCACAGGACTTCCCCTCCCACATACCCACTGATAACTCCCAGGGGCTATGTGGGAGGGGAGGCCCTATGCCCAGACCTAGTCTAGACCTTATCCTGAGCTTCAGGTCCTGTGTCCAGCTGTCTGTGGACATTATCTGGATGTGCAAAGGCATTGCAGGCTCAACACTATTACCATAACTGACTCAGTTGGCCAGGCCATCCTGGACTCTTCCGTCTTTCATATCTTGTCATTTCTGTATTGTTATTCAATAAGACAATTATTTCAACAAAGATAGTGCAATTGAATGTTTTAATAAAGTCTCTGCTTGTATGACATTGCTTGTGGGTGTGCTGTCTTGTCAAGGTTGTGGAGGAAAACAGAAGCAGCCTCATATTCACCACAGGGTTGCTATCAGGTTTCCTTTTCTATCTCATCCATAACTCCTGTGACCCAGTGGCTTCTCTGAACTGTAGCTGGCAAAAGGGCCACCATCTGCTGCTGCAAACATCAGGTTTCTAGATCACACATCCAACAATTTGGGATTACCACTCTTCCAGGGAAAACTACGCCGCTTCGTAATTCACTATCTAGAGGAAACACCTATGAACAGTAGGACGAACCCACTGTCATAAAAAGTGAAAAAGTGAACTTAATTTCAAATAAAAATATCTAATATTGACATTGTAGGACAGGTCTAATCCCTGTAAAAAGCAAGGTTTTCCTTTCAGGAATAGCCTTTTATAATAAAGTTCATGGATCTCACCACTAGTGTGTTAGCTTGTTACTTACACAGGAGCACTAGCCACCGGTTCAGGAGGACGTAACAAGACACTACTCAGACTTTCATAGCCAGCTTAATGGACACACACGGTTGGTTTTTTTTTTTTAGAAATTGGAGTAATATTAAAAATACCCAGATTCCCATTACTTAGTGCACTTGCAGTCAAAGGCTGCTTCACGGCAAGAGGTCCAGGGCAGACAAGCCTGGGCTCCTTCCATTACCTCTGTAATGGCCGGCTGGACACTTTCTCAGGTCAGGAACCACAGTGTGGGCATGGACCCTCGCAGAACCAAGGAGCCCAAGGTGGAGTCTCAACCAGGGTTTCTCAACCCCTGTCGGTCATCTGAACATATACTTGCTATGTAACTAGCTCCAATGACAGAACCCTAGGAAGTCTCAGACCAGGTGCAGCTCATCAATTCACCATTACCAATAAGTAATACCAACATTTTGCCCTGTAACTTCCCACCCATGGTTACAAAGCAACACTAGTAATTAGACTTTAGGCCTTGGCCAGTGGTCAGTGTGTCATGTGGTACATGTTTCTTATTTTAGCAAAACAGCTCAAACCAATCAATTTAAGGCGTGTAGGAATTAACCCTCACAGCACAGCATATCCCCTGATTGACTGTCAAGGCCTTTTTATAACAAAATGATCACTCTTAATTTGCGAGCCATTACTTGCCTTATGATAGTATGTAATCAAAGACAAATTATAACTACAGGTTCCACACATTTGTAATAACCCCTGAGGGGTTATATGGATTTAAACAGATGAGCCATCCAGAAATTCCAGCATAAATTTCCTCATTTTTAAATTAGCTTTACTGTCTGCTTGTCTACCTGTTCTGAGCCATCTGTATTTTAGAATATGTATCTCTTGAAAGATTAAGGAACTGTAATCAACCTATCATTGCTCAGATCAAAATTTTATTCAGGCCAGTCCTCTTCCACAGGGATAATATCCTCAAGGGGTTAAAATTCAATATCCCAATACATTTGATTGTCAATATCAGTATTATAAGTTTTATTAGCTTCTACAATATTAAAAATTTTTTACCTAATTATCTCATGGAGCTCTACCTCTAATCCCCCTCATGTTAAGTTATAAGACACAATGCTGTAATTTTGTGGACTGGCTCTTCAATCACTTTTTACTCATTTTTTAAAGATGTTTTAATAGTCTATTTCAATATCCTAGTAACCCATCACTTTGAGGGTGGCAATATGATAAGCTTATTACTGAATGTGATTTTCTCTGCCCATTGTTTCCCTACTATATAGGCAGTGAAGTGAGTGTTGTGATCTGCTCTAATGAAATGTAAGGAGAGCAAAACTGGTACTATATGTTATTGTTATTACAGTCCTTTGATAGTATTAACAGCACTGGCTTTAGCCATTGGCGTGTGAAGCCAAACCCAAGATATGTATCAAGTCCTGCCAATATTTAAGTCCTCCAAACAATAGGTAAAGGGACAATTATAATCTACTAGCCAGTTACATGATGGACCTTTTCTCCTGGGAATATTTCTCCAGAACTAAGGTTTCTGTCTTTCCTCTTGGCAAATAAGGCAATTTTTATAATGAGTTTGAGCATCAGCAGGGGCCAAATAACAGTAGGCAAATCCTCCTTGGGAAGCTCTATAGTTAACACTAGGGGAAAAGAAGCTACTAGCTGTGGATACAATGAATTCCTCCCATGGAAACTCATAGTAGCATGCTCCTGTATATACCATTTCCATTTTAGGATGAAACTTCTTCGGACATTGTCTTCCTTGTAGTGATTTTCTGATATCACCCATGGCATGTTGGATATTTCTGGTCTTAATATAATCTTATATCTTTCAGTTATTGGAGCTATTTCATAGCTCAATAACAAGCTTGTAACTGTCTTTCAGAAGGAGTATACTAGACAGTAGCATTTGGTACCTTTTTAGTTCAAAAGCCCAGAGGTCACCATTGATCAGTGGCTATGGGCTTTTGCCAGAAAATCCAGTTGGCACAAGTACAGACAGTCATCACCTCTAATCCTTTCATTATTAGGATCATATGGTCCTCATCCAAATATAGCCTTTTCCTGGATAAGTTTATGGATTGGACTTAATATCTATCCCTAAGTGAGGGATATGATTTTCCCAAAAGCAAAATAGGCCCACTATGTGTTGAGTCCCTTGTTTTGTCTGAGAGGTGGGGAGCAATGACAATTTGTTCCTATGTCTCCAATATGCCATAGGCTGCTCCACCTCATGCAGTCCCCCTACATTTTACAGTCTGTAGGGAGCCCTGGATTGTTTTGGAGTTAATAATCATCTCCAATAAGTCATATGATTTATGACCTTAGTAAGGTCACTTTTAGCTTGATCCTTAGTTTCTAAGATAATCATAATATCATCAATAAAGTGTATTGATTGTGCATTTGTATTAGATCTAGGTCCCCCCTGACCAGGCTGTGACAATACATGGGAGAATTCAAATATCCCTGAGGTGACACAGTAAATGAATATTATAGACCATGACATGAGAATGCAAATTGTTTTTGCCTCTCTCCAGCAACTAATAATGAAAACACATTTTCTGTGGGATTCTGTGGGGTGAACTGGCTCATTTCTCACTATCTGTCTCTGTCGACAGAAGGTCTCTGCTTCCTGGACCCTGCGGTCTAGGTCACATATCACTCCTCCATCAAATGTCTCATATTCCAAAAATTTGTGGACAACCCTCATTTGCTCTTGTCTCATCTCCCTTCTCTTCATTCTTGTGCGTTTTTACCTTGTTACTCCACAACTATCACTTTAGGGCACTTTCAGAAGAAAATGAAGGTAATTGTTTATGTTTCATCCACTTTGGTCCCTAACTGTGTGTAAGTCTTTAGACAATTCATTCCAACTAGCTTAATAAAGGAGGAAATTGAGGGACTGCCCCCTAGACTTTTATGAAATTTTGTAGGAAGTTGGGGGGACCAACAACTTTGCCTCTTCAAACTCACAGGCTGTAAAAATCCCAACACTGGAAATAGGGTGAGGCCAGTGAAGTACTCACCTTGGGCACAAAATTTAGGGGGACCAAAAAACTTAGTAATCTAGTTAAATAATACTTTAATGCAGTATTATTTATTAAAACTAATGAAAAAAATCCATGAAGAACAAAATACCAAATTTAAAATAAAGACAGGATCAGTATTACTGATGTTTCTTTTGTTTCAGGCTCTCATGTGAAGCATGACACCAGTTGCACACTAGGAATTAAGGTGAAGTGAAAGTAAATCAGTTCCTGCATTATCTGCAGCCCAGCTTAAAATCATGTGGGCAGTCCAGAAAATCCCTAGCCTGGAATTTGATTAATATGATACCTGATTTCTGGCACTCCTAGGTGCCTGAAAAAAGCAATCAAAATTCTTCTTTGAAAAATATAACATCCATCTAGGCTTCAAATTATTTCTAATATTAAAATTTCATGTAAAAAGTCCTACACACAACCAAAAAAAGACAGACACAGGAGGAAAAAAGACCCCTTCAGCAAAACATTCAACAGAAACATTATCTACAGGGACTCCAGATATTAGATTATCAGACACAGACTATAAAGTATCATCCCACAAAGAAACCCCATACTCATTAGCAGTCACCCCCATTTCTCTTCCAAGCCCTAGGCCATTACTAATCTACTTGCTGTCTGTATATATTTGTCTTTTCTGGACATTTCACACAAACAGAATAATACAATATGTGGTATTTTGTGATTGGCTTCTTTCATTTAGCAAAATGTTTTCAAATTTCATCCATTTTGTAGCTCATATTAGTACTTTATTCCTTTCTATGGTCGAACAAAATTCCATTGTAGGGATATTCCACAATTTGTCTATGCATCAGTTGGTGAATATGTGGGTTATTTACACATTTTGGCTATTATGAATAATATTGCTATGAGCATTTGTGTACAGATTTTTGTGTGGACATATGCTTTCATTTCTCTTGGAGGAGTGAAACCTGGGTCATACGGTAATTCCTTCTATGACTTAAAGGGGAAAAAGTTACATTTAAAAAATTAATAACAATAAAAATAAACCACCAGAGGATTTTGGGGGAAGACGGTGGAATAGGAAGTCACCATGTTAACTTCCTCCCATATACACACTGAGGCAGCAACTACCTATTATACAGTAAAATAACTAACTCTGAAAACGACTTGAAGACTGGCAGAATAGATATCCACAGCTAATGACAAAGAGCATCTTTTTGGACCACAAAGGTATGAAACTAAAAATCAACACAAGAAAAAAACTGGAAAAACACAAACATATGGAGATTAAACAACATGCTATTCAACAACTAATGGGTCAATGAAGGATTCAAAAAGGAAATAAAAAATACCTTGCGACAAATGAAAATGGAAACACAACCGCCCAAAATCTCTGGGACACAGCGAAAGCAGTTATACGAGGGAAGTATCTAGCAACAGGGGCCAACCTCCAAAAACAAGAACAATCTCAAACAATCTAACCTTAAAACTAAAGGGACTAGAAAAAGAACAAAGTAGACAAATACAATATGCTTTCATAAGTGGAATCTAAAAACAAAACAAAACAAATGAACAAAACAGAAATAGACTCATAGACACCAAGACGTTACCATGGTGGTTATCATGGGGGTGGGGGTGGGGTGGGTGTGTGAAATAGCTGAAGGGGATAAAGAGGCACAAAATCTCAATCATAATACAATTAGTCACAGGGATTAAAGTAAGGATAGAGAATAGTCGATAACACTGTAATATCTTTCTATGTTGACAGATAATAACTACAGTAGTAGAGGTGAGCATTTAATAATGTAGCTGTCAGATCATTATGTTGTATACTTGAAACCAATATAATATTGTATATCAACTATACTTCAATTGAAAATAAAGAACAAAAAAAGCCCCAAATTAGTATAAGGGGAGACATAATAAAGATCTGAGCAGAAATAAATGAACTAGAGACTAAGAAAACAAGAGAAAAACATTGGTGAAACTAATTAACAGCTGGTTCTTTGAAAAGATAAAACTAATAAATCTTTAGTCAGACTCATGAAAAAGGAGGACTCAAATAAAATTAGAAATGAAAGAGAAGTTACCACCAATGCCACAGAAATTCAAAGGATTCTAAAAGAATTCTACAAAAAATTACATGCCAACAAATTGGACAGCCTAGAAGAAATGGATAAATTCCTAGAAACCCAATCATTCAAGACTAAATCAGGAAGAAACAGAAAATCTGAACAGATTGATTACTAGCAACAAAATTGGACTGGCAATCAAAAAACTCCCAAAAAACAAAAGTCTAAGAAAAGATGGCTTCACAGGTGAATTCTACCAAACATTATGGTGACCAAGTACCTAGCCTCCTCAAACTTTTCCAAAAAATTGAAGATGAAGGAATGCTTCCAAACTCATTTTGCAAGGCCAGCATTACCAATGCCCAGAGCAGACAAAGACACTAGAAAAAAAGAAAATTACACACCAATATCCTTGATTAATGTATATGCAAAAACCCCCAACAAAATAACAGCAAACTCTATTCAACAACACATTAAAAGGATCACCCACCATGTTCAGGTGAGATTTATTCCAGGGATGCTAGGATGGTTCAACATCCATAAACCAATCAATGTAATACACCACCACAACAAAAGGAAGGATAAAATCCATACAATCATCTCAATAGATGTAGAAAAAGCATTTGACAAACTTCAATATCCATTCATGATGAAAATTAAACAAAGTGGGTAGAGGCAACATAAAAAAAGGCCATTTATGACAAACCCACAGCTGACCTCATACTTAATGGTGAAAGTTTTTCTTTTAAGATCAGGAACTAGGCAAGGATGCCCACTTTCAAACTCTTATTCAACATACTACTAGAAGTCTTAGCCACAGCAATCAGACAAGAAAAGAAGTAAAAGGCATCCACATTGGTAAGGAGGAAGTTAAACTGTCACTATTTGCAGATGACATGATACTATATATATAGAAAACTCAAGGCTCCAAGAAAAATCTTTTAGAACCAATAAATGAGTTCAGTAAAGCTACAGGGTACAAAATCAATATACAGAAATCTGTTGCATTTCTATATACTATATGTGCATTTCTATATATGCATCTCTATATAAAAATGAACTATCAGAAAGAAAAATTAAGAAAACAATTCAATTTACAATTACACCAAAAAGAATAAAATACCTAAAAATTTTAAGCAAGGAAGAGAAAGACTTGTATTCTGAAAAGTGTAAGATACTGATAAAAGAAATTGAAGATGACATAAATAAATGAAAAAATATGCTGTGTTCATGGATTGCAAGAATTAATATTGTTAAAATATCTATACTACCCAGAGCAACCAACAGATTCAATACAATTCCTATCAAATACCAACAGCATTTTTTATAGACACAGAACAAAGAATCCTAAAATTTGTATGGAATCACAAAATACCCCAAGTAGCCAAAGGAATCCTGAGAAGGAAGACTAAAGCAGGGGGGATTATACTCCCCAACTTCAAGCTCTACTACAAAGCTATAATAATCACAGCAGTATAGTACCAGCACCAAGAAAAAAAAAAGCATATAGATCAAGGAAACAGAAGAGAGATCAGAAATAAACCCACACAGAGGCAAGAATATCCAATGAGAAAAGGATAGTCTTTTCAATAAATAGTGTTGAGAAATCTGGACAGCTATTTGAAAAAGAATGAAACTGGATCGTTTTCTTACACCATACATAAAAATAAACTCAAAATGGATTGGAGAGCAAATATAAGACTTGAAACCATAAAGCTCTTAAAACAAAAAAACCATAGACAGTAAACTCTTGGACATCAACCTTAGGAATTTTTTTCTGGATGTATCTCCCCAACAAGGGAAACCAAAGCAAATATAAACAAGTGGGACTACATTAAATAAAAAAACTTCTGCACAATGAAGGAAACCTTCAACAAAACAAAAAAGGCAACTATTGAATGGGAGAATATATTCACAAATGGTATATTCAATAAAGGGCTGATGTCCAAAGAACTCATAAAACACAACACCCCCCAAAAAAAATCCACTTAAAAAATGAGCAGAAGCACTGAATAAACATTTTTCCAAAAAAAGATACACAGATGGCTAACAGACCCATGAAAAGATGCTCACATCACTAATCATCAGGAAATGCAAATCAAAATCACAATATCACTTCACACCAATCGGAAGGGCTATTATTAACAAGACAAGAAATGACAAGTGTTGGGCAGGATGTGAAGAAAAGGGAACCCTCGTGCAATGTTCACTGGAATGTAAACTGGCACAGCTACTATGGAAAACAGTATGGTGGTTCTTCAAAAGATTAAAAATACCAAATAACCTAGTAATTCCATTTCTGGATATATAGCCAAAGAAAACAAAAACACTAATTTGAAAGGACATATGCATTCCTCTTATTTATTGGAGCATTATTTACAATAGCCAAGATATGGCAGCAACTTAAGTATCCATCAACAGGTGAACAGATGAAGAAGATGTGGTACATATATACAGTGGAATATTATTCAGCCATAAAAAAGAAAAATTACCATTTGCAACAATGTGGATAGACCTAGAAGGCATTATACTAAGTGAAATAAGTCAAACAAAGATAATACCATATTTGGTTTTATGTGGAATCTAAAAAACAAATGAACAAATAAATAAACAATAACATAGAAACAGACTCATAAATACAGAGAACTGGTGGTTGCCAGGGCACAGAGGGATTAGCCAAACAGGTGAAAGGGGTCTAGGCATAGAAACTTCCAGTTATAAAATAAATAAGTCATGGAGGTGAAAGATACAGCATGGGGAATACAGTCAGTAATGTTGTAATAATTTGGTATGGTGACAGATGGTAACTACAATTACTGTGGTAAGCATTTTGTAATGCACATAAATGTCAAAGCACTAATATGTACACATGAAACTATTATAATGTTATGTCAAGTATACTTCAATACAAAATAAATAGCACACCCTAGAGTATTTATCTCAAAAATTAATAAAACAAACCCACTAATATACCAAATCAGTGTATGATTTGTATGATCCATTTGTACAGTTGTATGTATGACTGTATTACAGTTAAAAAGACAATGAAAATGACCTAAGGGAAGAAAGTGGCTTCCATGTGAAGATAGACTGAATTTAGGTTAGAATGCAATCTAGAAGGAGGAAAGCTGAGGAAGTTACAAAATCAAAATTATTGAAGTTACAAAATGTTGACCAATTGGTTAACCTCCTATTTAACACAAAACACCCTACTCCTAATTTTAAATAAGAGTTTATGAACCTATCAACAAAGTAACATGAGAAGCATGACCTCTGTTGTTTTTTA
This sequence comes from Manis pentadactyla, assembly GCF_030020395.1. NCBI lineage: Eukaryota > Metazoa > Chordata > Mammalia > Pholidota > Manidae > Manis > Manis pentadactyla. The sequence goes on along the minus strand of NC_080029.1, from coordinate 94,491,297 downwards.
CAAAAGAAATAGTGAATGTATATTAATATTAATACCTATTATTGAGACCCTACCACATAATTGGCATTGTCTGGGTACAATACATATTTTATTTCATTTGACCTTTCTAACAAACTTGAAAATAGAAATTATTTTCCTTATTAAAAAAGAAAGAGAAAATTAAGTTTGAGTGCTCATGTTCAAGTCTCTCCTATATCAACAAAAAATTCTTAAATCTCATAATTCCCCAGCTGCTTCTCATTTTTTTTCTCCCTTTCAGAGCAAAATTTCATGAAAGACTTGCTTGTATTTCCCATATCCATTTTCTTACCATCCATGTCAATCCCCTTTTATCTGAAGTTTGCTCCACTACACTGTCAGGAACTGTCTCCTCTGAGTTCAACAAAGAATGGAGAGTTCCAGCAGCCATTTCCTAGACTTTCTCTTCAAGCACTCTTCCCCTTGGTTCATCCTCTAGAGCAGGGTTCAGCAAATTACAGCCTCCAGGTCAAATCTGGACTGCCATCTGTTTTTAACATCCTATAAGCTAAAGGTGGTTTTTGCATTCTTTAATAGTTGAAAAAATTAAAAAACATTTCATGACATGTGAAGATTACATGAAATTCACATTTCAGTGTCTATAAATGATGTTTTCCTGGGACACAGACACACTTATTCATTTATATATGTCTAGGGCTGCTTTGGGGCTACAATAGCCAATTTGAGTACTTGCCACAGAGACTTTGCGGTGCTATCACTGCTTCACACTGCTACTTGCCCATTGTGAATTACACCGACACAGTTAATAACCTCACAGATCACACTGACACAGTTATAACTTGACAGTGTTTCAAGTGCTTTTGCATCACTGTTCCCATGATATTTCTTTTTTTTTTAGTGCCAGTGAATACCCATCATGGCAAAACAAGAAAAGAAGACTTCAAATGTCATGCTTCTAAGACACAGCAGACTACGGATTATTTTGATCAAATTAGATGGCAAAGCACTATATTTGATCAAACTAGATGGCAAAGCATATATATAGAGCTGAGGACATTGGGAGCAACATCAAGTCAATTAGCAAGAAGCCAAAAGATCTTGAGTGGTTTTCCTTGGCTTTTGCTGGGTCAGTAGATGTTACCAATACTGGTCAGTTGTTGATTACTGAAGGAGTTCACTACTGAGTTTTTAAATGTCTGAAGAATTGTATGAATATCCCGACTTGCCCTGCCATGAAGCAGCTCAATGGCTTAGCAATGGTAAAGCTTTTACTTGCAACTTTGTTAGCTCAGGCTGTGATTGAAATTCTTCTGGAAGAGGAGAACCGCCCTCAACTACTGTTATGGAACACAGAACAGCTTTAGATATTGCTTTTTTTTTTTATTTTATTTTTTTAAATAATTATTTTTTATTGAAGGGTAGTTGACGCACAGTATTACATTACATTAGTTTCAACTGTACAACACAGTGGTAAAACATTTATATACATAATTCTAGGTTCCAGCTATCACCCTACCAAGCTGTTACAATATCTTGACTATATTCCTTATGCTATACATTACATCCCGGTTACTTATTTATTTTACCATTGGAAGTCTGTCCTTTTTTTTTTTTTTTGTGAGGGCATCTCTCATATTTATTGATCAAATGGTTGTTAACGACAATAAAATTCTGTATAGGGGAGTCAATGCTCAATGCACAATCATTAATCCACCCCAAGCCTAATTTTCGTCAGTCTCCAATCTTCTGAAGCATAACAAACAAGTTCTTACATGGAGAACAAATTCTTACATAGTGAATAAGTTACATAGTGAACAGTACAAGGGCAGTCATCACAGAAACTTTCGGTTTTGCTCATGCATTATGAACTATAAACAGTCAGTTCAAATATGAATACTCATTTGGTTTTTATACTTGATTTATATGTGGATACCACATTTCTCTCTTTATTATTATTATTTTTAATAAAATGCTGAAGTGGTAGGTAGATACAAGATAAAGGTAGAAAACATAGTTTAGTGTTGTAAGAGAGCAAATGTAGATGATCAGGTGTGTGCCTGTAGACTATGTGTTAATCCGAGCTAGACAAGGGCAATAAAACATCCAAGTATGCAGAATATTTCTCTCAGAACAGGGGGGTGAGGTTCTAAGCCTCACCTCTGTTGATCCCCAATTTCTCACCTGATGGCCCCCCTGCGACTGTGCCTGTCTTAGGTTGTTCCTCCCTTGAGGAATCTTACCCGTCTCTGGCTAACCAGTCATCTTCCGGGGCCATACAGGGAAATGTGAAGTTGGTAAGTGAGAGGGAAGCCTTATTGTTTGAAAAGGTTAGCTTTTTACTTCTTTGCATATTTATGCCCTGTGGCTTCTATGCCCAGCATTTGTCTTGAGGTATCTTTACCACTTGGAAGAATTATGATACTCGGTAAATTTGATATGAGGCACGAATTCTATTTAAGGGTTGTAATTTGGAAGGAAGAAGAAAAGCTATAGAAGTAGCAGGCGGAAGAAAACATGGGAAGATTGATTATTTCTTTGACATATCTTCTTGTAGAGTAACTTCAGCATGTATAGGTTTTAAACTACTGATTAAATTGCGCACACACATTAACATAATAGGAGTATAGTTACATAACCAAGGCATATCTGTAATTACCAGCCATCTCCAGTGAAACCAAGAAAACCAGTTAGGCACCTTAGGCATTTGTGAAAACTTATCTATGATATGGTGGATATTGTCCAACTGAACTTGAACAGTCTGAGAGAAATTAGACAAATTAAAACAACCCATTCCTGGGGACTGTTCACATGCCATATGTTCTTTTAACAGTAAATAGTCTGTAGTTGTAAGACTTTGGAGGGCTACAATTTGCACTTCTCCAAATTCTTGGTTGAGTTCCAACAGTATAGATCCAGTCAAATTTGTTGTTTTACTGTATGCACAGGTCAGCTTAGATATCTCCTTCCTCATTCCCATGGCAAGTCCAGGAACTGGTGGGATGAGTGCATCTACAGCTGTAGCAGTGCGTGGATCTTTGTTGGGGTTTTTTGATGATCATCTTCTGGCATGAGTCTTCCAGAGAGTGCAGATGTTGGAAGTTCTTTTTCATATCGTATCTTAGGTCATTTTCGGGGTAGCCCAATTAGGCTTTAATCCTCTGTATAAACACAAACAGACCCTTTGCCTACACATTTATATGCCCTTTATACCCTTGTGTAGAACTCGTTGGAGGTTACCACATAGGAACTGCCCTTTTTTTTTTTTTGCTTTGTTTTTGGTATCACTAATCTACACTTACATGATGAATATTATGTTTACTAGGCTCTCCCATATACCAGGTCTCCCCTATAAACCCCTTTACAGTCACTGTCCATCAGCATAGCAAAATGTTGTAGAATCACTACTTCCCTTCTCTGTGTTGTATAGCCCTCCTTTTTCTCCTACCCCCCCAAGCATGTTAATCTTAATACCCCCCTACTTCTCCCCCCCTTATCCCTCCCTACCCACCCATCCTCCCCAGTCCCTTTCCCTTTGGTACCTGTTAGTCCATTCTTGAGTTCTGTGATTCTGCTGCTGTTTTGTTCCTTCAGTTTTTCCTTTGTTCTTATATTCCACAGATAAGTGAAATCATTTCGTATTTCTCTTTCTCCGCTTGGCTTGTTTCACTGAGCATAATACCCTCCAGCTCCATCCATGTTGCTGCAAATGATTGGATTTGCCCTTTTCTTATGGCTGAGTAGTATTCCATTGTGTATATGTACCACATCTTCTTTATCCATTCATCTATTGATGGACATTTAGGTTGCTTCCAATTCTTGGCTATTGTAAATAGTGCTGCAATAAACATAGGGGTGCATCTGTCTTTCTCAAACTTGATTGCTGCATTCTTAGGGTCAATTCCTAGGAGTGGAATTCCTGGGTCAAATGGTAAGTCTGTTTTGAGCATTTTGATGTACCTCCATACTGCTTTCCACAATGGTTGAACTAACTTACATTCCCACCAGCAGTGTAGGAGGGTTCCCCTTTCTCCACAGCCTCGCCAACATTTGTTGTTGTTTGTCTTTTGGATGGCAGCCATCCTTACTGGTGTGAGGTGATACCTCATTGGAGTTTTAATTTGCATTTCTCTAATAATTAGCGATGTGGAGCATCTTTTCATGTGTGTGTTGGCCATCTGTATTTCTTTTTTGGAGAACTGTCTGTTCAGTTCCTCTGCCCATTTTTTAATTGGGTTATTTGTTTTTTGTTTGTTGAGGCGTGTGAGCTCCTTATATATTCTGGACGTCAAGCCTTTATCGGATGTGTCATTTTCAAATATATTCTCCCATACTGTAGGGATCCTTCTTGTTCTATTGATGGTGTCTTTTGCTGTACAGAAGCTTTTCAGCTTAATATAGTCCCACTTGTTCATTTTTGCTGTTGTTTTCCTTGCCCAGGGAGATATGTTCAAGAAGAGGTCACTCATGTTTATGTCTAAGAGGTTTTTGCCTATGTTTTCTTCCAAGAGTTTAATGGTTTCATGGCTTACATTCAGGTCTTTGATCCATTTTGAGTTTACTTTTGTATATGGGGTTAGACAATGGTCCAGTTTCATTCTCCTACATGTAGCTGTCCAGTTTTGCCAGCACCACCTGTTGAAGAGACTGTCATTTTGCCATTGTATGTCCATGGCTCCTTTATCAAATATTAATTCACCATATATGTCTGGGTTAATGTCTGGATTCTCTAGTCTGTTCCATTGGTCTGTGGCTCTGCTCTTGTGCCAGTACCAAATTGTCTTGATTACTATGGCTTTATAGTAGAGCTTGAAGTTGGGGAGTGAGATGCCCCCTACTTTATTCTTCTTTCTCAGGATTGCTTTGGCTATTCGGGGTCTTTGGTGTTTCCATATGAATTTTTGAATTATTTGTTCCAGTTCATTGAAGAATGTTGCTGGTAGTTTCATAGGGATTGCATCAAATCTGTATATTGCTTTGGGCAGGATGGCCATTTTGACGATATTAATTCTTCCTAGCCACGAGCATGGGATGAGTTTCCATCTGTTAGTGTCCCCTTTAATTTCTCTTAAGAGTGACTTGTAGTTATCAGAGTATAAGTCTTTCACTTCTTTGGTTAGGTTTATTCCTAGGTATTTTATTTTTTGGTGCAATTGTGAATGGAGTTGTTTTCCTGATTTCTCTTTCTGTTGGTTCATTGTTAGTATATAGGAAAGCCACAGATTTCTGTGTGTTGATTTTGTATCCTGCAACTTTGCTGTATTCCGATATCAGTTCTAGTAGTTTTGGGGTGGAGTCTTTAGGGTTTTTTATGTACAGTATCATGTCATCTGGAAATAGTGACAGTTTAACTTCTTCTTTACCAATCTGGATTCCTTGTATTTCTTTATTTTGTCTGATTGCCGTGGCTAGGACCTCCAGTACTATGTTAAATAACAGTGGAGAGAGTGGGCATCCCTGTCTAGTTCCCGATCTCAGAGGAAATGCTTTCAGCTTCTCGCTGTTCAATATAATGTTGGCTGTGGGTTTATCATAGATGGCCTTTATTATGTTGAGGTACTTGCCCTCTATTCCCATTTTGCTGAGAGTTTTTAACATGAATGGATGTTGAACTTTGTCAAATGCTTTTTCAGCATCTATGGAGATGATCATGTGGTTTTTGTCTTTCTTTTTGTTGATGTGGTGGATGATGTTGATGGACTTTCGAATGTTGTACCATCCTTGCATCCCTGGGATGAATCCCACTTGGTCATGGTGTATGATCCTTTTGATGTATTTTTGAATTCGGTTTGCTAATATTTTGTTGAGTATTTTTGCATCTACGTTCATCAGGGATATTGGTCTGTAGTTTTCTTTTTTGGTGGGGTCTTTGCCTGGTTTTGGTATTAGGGTGATGTTAGCTTCATAGAATGAGTTTGGGAGTATCCCCTCCTCCTCTATTTTTTGGAAAACTTTAAGGAGAATGGGTATTATGTCTTCCCTGTATGTCTGATAAAATTCCGAGGTAAATCCATCTGGCCCGGGGGTATTGTTCTTTGGTAGTTTTTTGATTACCGCTTCAATTTCATTGCTGGTAATTGGTCTGTTTAGATTTCCTGTTTCTTCCTGGGTCAATCTTGGAAGGTTGTATTTTTCTAGGAAGTTGTCCATTTCTCCTAGGTTTCCCAGCTTGTTAGCATATAGATTTTCATAGTATTCTCCAATAATTCTTTGCATTTCCGTGGGGTCCGTCGTGATTTTTCCTTTCTCGTTTCTGATACTGTTGATTTGTGTTGACTCTCTTTTCTTCTTAATAACTCTGGCTAGAGGCTTATCTATTTTGTTTATTTTCTCGAAGAAACAGCTCTTGGTTTCATTGATTTTTGCTATTGTTTTATTCTTCTCAATTGTATTTATTTCTTCTCTGATCTTTATTATGTCCCTCCTTCTGCTGACCTTAGGCCTCATCTGTTCTTCTTTTTCCAATTTCGATAATTGTGACATCAGACCATTCATTTGGGATTGCTCTTCCTTTTTTAAATATGCTTGGATTGCTATATACTTTCCTCTTAAGACTGCTTTTGCTGTGTCCCACAGAAGTTGGGGCTTAGTGTTGTTGTTGTCATTTGTTTCCATATATTGCTGGATCTCCATTTTGATTTGGTCATTGATCCATTGATTATTTAGGAGCGTGTTGTTAAGCCTCCATGTGTTTGTGAGCCTCTTTGCTTTCTTTGTACAGTTTATTTCTAGTTTTATGCCTTTGTGGTCTGAAAAGTTGGTTGGTAGGATTTCAATCTTTTGGAATTTTCTGAGGCTCTTTTTGTGGCCTAGTATGTGGTCTATTCTCGAGAATGTTCCATGTGCACTTGAGAAGAATGTATATCCCGCTGCTTTTGGATGTAGAGTTCTATAGATGTCTATTAGGTCCATCTGCTCTACTGTGTTGTTCAGTGCTTCCGTGTCCTTACTTATTTTCTGCCCAGTGGATCTATCCTTTGGGGTGAGTGGTGTGTTGAAGTCTCCTAGAATGAATGCATTGCAGTCTATATCCCCCTTTAGTTCTGTTAGTATTTGTTTCACATATGCTGGTGCTCCTGTATTGGGTGCATATATATTTAGAATGGTTATATCCTCTTGTTTGACTGAGCCCTTTATCATTATGTAGTGTCCTTCTTTATCTGTTGTTACTTTCTTTGTTTTGAAGTCTATTTTGTCTGATATTAGTACTGCAACCCCTGCTTTCTTCTCACTGTTGTTTGCTTGAAATTTGTTTTTCCATCCCTTGACTTTTAGTCTGTACATGTCTTTGGGTTTGAGGTGAGTTTCTTGTAAGCAGCATATAGATGGGTCTTGCTTTTTTATCCATTCTGTTACTCTGTGTCTTTTGATTGGTGCATTCAACCCATTAACATTTAGGGTGACTATTGAAAGATATGTACTTATTGCCATTGCAGGCTTTAAATTCGTGGTTACCAAAGGTTCAAGGTTAGCCTCTTTAGTATCTTACTGCCTAACTCAGCTCGCTTATTGAGCTGTTATATACACTGTCTGGAGATTCTTTTCTTCTCTCCCTTCTTGTTCCTCCTCCTCGATTCTTCATATGTTGGGTGTTTTGTGCTGTGCTCTTTCTAGGAGTGCTCCCATCTAGAGCAGTCCCTGTAAGATGTTCTGTAGAGGTGGTTTGTGGAAAGCAAATTCCCTCAGCTTTTGTTTGTCTGGGAATTGTTTAATCCCACCGTCATATTTGAATGATAGTCGTGCTGGATACAGTATCCTTGGTTCAAGGCCCTTCTGTTTCATTGTATTAAATATATCATGCCATTCTCTTCTGGCCTGTAGGGTTTCTGTAGAGAAATCTGACGTTAGCCTGATGGGTTTCCCTTTATAGGTGACCTTTTTCTCTCTAGCTGCCTTTAACACTCTTTCCTTGTCCTTGATCTTTGCCATTTTAATTATTATGTGTCTTGGTGTTGCCCTTCTTGGATCCTTTCTGTTGGGGGTTCTGTGTATTTCCATGGTCTGTTCGATTACTTCCTCCCCCAGTGTGGGGAAGTTTTCAGCAATTATTTCTTCTAAGATACTTTCAATCTCTTTTCCTCTCTCTTCTTCTTCTGGGACCCCTATAATACGGATATTGTTCCTTTTGGATTGGTCACACAGTTCTCTTAATATTGTTTCATTCCTGGAGATCCTTTTGTCTCTCTCTATGTCAGCTTCTATGCGTTCCTCTTCTCTGATTTCAATTCCATCAATGGCATCTTGCATTCTATCCATTCTGCTTATAAACCCTTCCAGAGTTTGTTTCATTTCTGCGATCTCCTTTCTGGCATCTGTGATCTCCTTCCGGACTTCATCCCATTTCTCTTGCGTATTTCTCTGCATCTCTGTCAGCATGTTTATGATTCTTATTTTGAATTCTTTTTCAGGAAGACTGGTTAGGTCTGTCTCCTTCTCTGGTGTTGTCTCTGTGATCTTTGTCTGCCTGTAGCTTTGCCTTTTCATGGTGATAGGAATAGTCTGCAGAACTGGGACGAGTGACAGCTGGAAGGACTTCCTTTCTTGTTGGTTTGTGGCCCTCCTCTCCTGGGAGAACAGCGACCTCTAGTGGCTTGTGCTGCGCAGCTGCGCGCAGACAGGGCTTCTGCTTCCTGCCCGGTTGCTATGGAGTTAATCTCCGCTGTTGCTGTGGGCGTGGCCTGGCTCGGGCAGCTACTCCAAAATGGTGGAGTCGCGTTGGAGCAGGAGCTGCTGGGAGGCTATTTATCTCCATAAGGGGCCTCCCTGCTCCCTGCAGCCCAGGGTTTAGGGTGCCCAGAGATCCCAGATTCCCTACCTCTGGATTAAGTGACCCGCCCTGCCCCTTTAAGACTTCCGAAAAGCACCCGCCAAAACAAAACAACGACCACCAAAAAAAAAAAAAGAAAAAAAATTTTTTAATTAAAAAAAAAAAAAAGTTTTTAATTAGAAAAAAAAAAAAAGGTGGTTGTTCGTTTTTCTTTATTCTCCGGTGCCAGCCTCAGGCCTCTGCTCACTGGTCTTTCTGCCCTGTTTCCCTAGTATTGGGGTCCCTATCCCTTTAAGACTTCCAAAAAGCGCTCGCCAAAACAAAACAGCAAAAAAGCAAAAAAAAAAAATGGTCGCGCGCTTTTCTTATGTCCTCTGGCGCCCAGCCTCCAGTGCCTGCTCACTGTTCTTGCTTCCCTGTTTTCCTAGTATCGAGCGCCCTGCACTCTGGCCCGGATGGCTGGGGCTGGGTGTTCGGCAGTCCTGGGCTCCGTCTCCCTCCCGCTCTGCCTGCTCTTCTCCCGCCGGGGGCTGGGGGGAGGGGCGCTCGGCTCCGGCGGGGCCGGGGCTTGTATCTTACCCCCTTCGCGAGGCGCTGAGTTCTCTCAGGTGCGGATGTGGTCTGGATATTGTCCTGTGTCCTCTGGTCTTTATTCTAGGAAGGGTTGTCTTTGTTATATTTTCATAGATATATGTTGTTTTGGGAGGAGATTTCTGCTGCTCTACTCACGCTGCCATCTTCCGCCCCTCCCTCCAGATATTGCTTTTGCTAAAGACTTGATAGTGTTTCTTAATAAATTCAACCTAAAATTACAAAGCAAAATAGTGATTATGTGCAAAACTTACAGTATGGTAAAGTCATTTAGATGACACCTAATGCTGTTTCAGTCACAAGTCATATCAAGTTGCTTTATACACAGACATATTTTCTGAGCTCAAAACACAATTTCAGCAGCATCTTTTGAAACCTGATGCAAGTACTAAGGTAATTTCCATATTTCAAAACCTATTTAATTGTATAATTCATGAGGTTCTACTTAATCTTCAACTGAAAGTGATTAATCTGCAATGTAATGACATGTAAAAGTCAAATACTAAGAGAAGAGTCTAATAGTACTTTCTTCCTCGTCATGCACTCACTGGTCCAAATTCAACAAGTGGACACGGAGACAAAGAGAATAGTGGAAGGGGCTTTAATAGCAGTCTTGCAAGATCGAATGTCTGGTAAGAAGGCATACCTAGGGCAGTTGGCATGAGCAATTTATTCTCTAGCACGGGGGTTCCTCACCTGGTTCCTCTTTGGCTAAGTACTACAGGGTTTATATTCTTACCCGGAGGCCACCTAAGCAAGTTATATCCATATTAGGCTTTCCCTTACATTTGTCTTAATTTTATTGGCAGGTTTAAAACTTCCTTCTTTTCCCAAATATTAGGTACAGCCTGTTCCTTATCAATTCCCACCCCACCCCCACTTCCTGGCATATTTTTCACCACATGGCTCTTTGTCAATACCTTATTGTTAAAACGTTTAAACTTCCTGATGGGAATAAATCACATTTAGGTTTTATGCTTTTTCTAACAATATGAAGACAGTCATAAAATTTTCCTGATTTTCTTCTCTACTGTTTTTTTTTCTGATTCTCTTCATGCTGAAACTGATCCCTTCCTTCTTATAAAATGTTTGAACATATAAAACAATTTAATGTGCATGAGAACCACCCGGAAGTCTTCCAAAAATGCGGATTATTGAGCCCTACAACCCACAGATTCTCATTTAGTAGGTGATTTCAGACCACATGAATGAATATGAATTAATGTATGACAGTTTTACCCTGATAAATAGCATTGCCAGCAGTAGAGTTTCATGAGGTGGGCTTGGTGTACTTATCATAGTAATTGCTAATAACTACACTTTGATCAGCACCTACAGAATAAATTATCAACAAGTATTCAAAAGCAGGGGCAGAAAGCCTCTAAGAATAAACTTCTGGAAGGCTCCTTTCTTCACAAATCTCTCTTTTCCCCCTGCTCCTGTATACAAAGTTTTGGAAGAAGACAGGTAAAGAGTGACTAATTCAGTGGCTGGACCAAAGAATAAAAAACAAAATGGAATAAGAAGAGGGAGGGAAATCAACATAATTATCTTCTGTACTCTCCTCCATGTCAAGAAATGAATGCCCTACTACCTGCTAGCAAGGAGAGGGATCAACCTGATGTCTTAAACATATCAGACTCCTAGAGCATTTTTCACCTTTCCTATTCTCACCTACACAGAAAAGGTTCAGATTTGTTCTTTTCTCAAACAGGGGCATATTTATTCTTGCAGTATTATAACTGGAATATAAATATAACTATATATTATATATAGCATATGCATTAACTATATATATTTAATATCTGTTTATGCAGTTATAAATAACTTTATTATTTTTAAATGAATGTATCATTGATAACAACTGGTGTTGGCAAAACTGGACAGCTACATGCAAGAGAATGAAACTGGATTATTGTCTAACCCCATACACAAAAGTAAACTCAAAATGGATCAAAGACCTGCATGTAAGTCACGAAACCATAAAACTCTTAGAAGAAAACATAGGCAAAAATCTCTTGAGTATAAACATGAGCAACATTTTCCTGAACGCATCTCCTCAGGCAAGGGAAACAAAACCAAAAAAGCTAAAAGGATGCCATCAACAGAACAAAAAGGCATCCTACAGTATGGGAGAATATGTTTGTAAATTACATATCCAACAAGGGGTTAACATCCAAAATATATAAAGAACTTACACACCTCAACACCCAAAAAGCAATAACCCTTTTAAAAAATGGGCAGAGAATGTGAAGAGACAATTCTCCAAAGAAGACATTCATATAGCCAACAGACACATGAAAAAATGCTCCACATCACTAATCATCAGGGAAATTTAAATTAAAAACACAATCTGATATCACCTCACACCAGTAAGGATGGCCAGCTTTGAAAAGACTAAGACCAACAAATGCTGGTGAGGATGCAGAGAAAGGGGAACCCTTCTACACTGCTGGTGGGAATGTAAACTAGTTCAACCATTGTGGAAAGCAGTATGGAGGTTCCTCAAAAAACTAAAAATAGAAATACCATTTGACCCAGGAATTCCACTCCTAGGAATTTACCCTAAGAATGCAGGATCCCAGTTTTAAAAAGACAGATGCACCCCTATGTTTATTGCAGCACTATTTACAATAGCCAAGATATGGAAGCAACCTAAGTGTCCATCAGTAGACAAATGGATAAAGAAGATGTGGTACATATACACAATGGAATATTATTCAGCCATAGGAAGAAAACAAATCCTAGCATTTGCAACAACATGGATGGAGCTAGAGGGCATTATGCTCAGTGAAATAAGCCAGGTGGAGAAAGACAAGTACCAAATGATTTCACTCATCTGGAGAGCATTAAGAACAAAGCAAAAACTGAACAAAATAGCAGCAGACTCACAGAACCCAAGAATGGACTAACAGTTACCAAAGGGAAAGGGACTGGGGAGGGTGGATGGGAAGGGAGGGAGAAGGGGAATAAGGGGAATTATGCTTAGCACACATAACATAGCAGGGGGCACAGGGAAGGCAGTATAGCACCGAGAAGACAAATAATGATTCTATAGCATCTTACCACACTGATGGACATGAATGTAATCAGGTATGTGGTGGGGACGTGATAATGGGGTGAATCTAGTAACCACAATGTTGCTCATGTGATTGTATATTAATGATACCAAAATAAAAATAAAATAAAATAAAAGACTATTTGAATAAAAAATGAAAAAGAGGTTCCATTATGCATAGTATAACAAATTTTAAAATGACTCTAGCACCCCTTCTCTTTTTCATCAATTAGTTCTGTCTCACCTGAGGGGGATTCCCCTGGGGCAAGTCACTCTGGATTCAGAGTGAGACTGAATAAGAACAATGGAATGTTAGAGGTAAAAGGGTTTATACCAAGCTTTATTCTCATGATGGTAGGTCGAGTGCTGGAATCACGTCTTGCTTTGGCAAATCTGCAATCTGTCTCCATCTTTCCCTCTAGGCAGAGCTCTTTATATAGTATCTCTGACAATAATGGCTTATTGACAGTGGGGATATAAGAATTAGCCTACTGAGTAAGCCAGTTATGTCATCAAGTAGATTGGGGTTAGGTGAGGATCCTGGCCATAGGAACTTCCATTTTCCTTTCAAGTTCTAAAACTGAACTTGCAGCAATGAATTAAATTAGTCATTCTGGATGTAAATGCTAATGTCTTACTACTCAAGATGTATTACATGGAAGATGGATGGATGGATGGATAGCATGGGTATTATTTGGGAACTTGTTAGAAATTCAGATTCTCACCCAGACATTCTGAATCAGAATCTACATTTTGGCAAGATTCCCCAAGTGATTCATGTGCACACATAAGTTTGAGAAACACTAAGTTAATACATATTGCAAATGTGTCAATGTCATTCTGAAAAAAGGTGTCATACTAGCACATTCATTAACAAACAAAAAAATACAAGGTCTGCTTCAGTAAATGAGTAGTGTGAAATGACAGAGGTAATATGTCAAAAGATATGTGAAAAGCAAAACATTTGACTTAGGTTTGTGATAAATCAGCTAGTGCAAAAGACTAAGATATTGAAACCATGCTGGTTATCACCTTAACATGTACAGCTTTCATTCAAAATAATTTGTTCAGTAACATAGGCAAAAATATGGGAAAACTTACCATTTTTGCATCCCCTTTATAATCACAGATCATGAGAATTTTACCATCTGTAAAGGAGACTACAGTTACCTAACCACATATTTCTCTGCTCCAGCTGTATGTTAAAATAATCTGAGGAGCTTTTAAAACCTATGGGGAACCAACCCCAGACATTCTGGTTTAATTATCTAGGAGAGGGATCTGGGTTCCTCATGATTTGAATAGGCAGCTAGGATTGAGACCACTGACTGCCCAACCCCCTCTTCTATAAATGAGGAAATCAGCGATTTAATTTGAATGGTACCAATGTAGTGCATTTAAGTAAAATTTTGTTCATAAATGAGTAATGATTTCTAAAACCTGAAACTTGCTGATTAAGTGAGGCTTAATTGTTTGTTTAATGGTTTGCCATTTGCTTTCTTTTCTTTTTTTTAGGAGCTAGAAGTCTTCTTTATCCCTGGCATTAACTCTGTGAACAGGGGTCAACCTTTCTAACCTTCCTTTGAAAGAACTCCTAGCCAAATATTTACCCACAGGAACTGACACAGGCAAGTTTCAAAATAACACTTGAAATAACATAGTTGACTCCCATGTTTTAACTTTCTCTAACAGAACTTAAGTACACATTCAAATAGAAGAACTATTTTAAGTAGCTTACAAAACTAAAAACCAAACAAGGATTAAAATCTAAGAAGAAAATAGGTGCTATGGTGATTTTTTTAAATGGCTGCACCTTCTGTGACACAACTCCCACCAAGAGTGGGGTCTATTCCCTCCCTGACACTGAGAGACTTGTGATTGCTTTTACCAGTAGGGCAGGACTTGGCAAACCTTTTCAGTAAAGGGCCAGATAGTATTTTTGGCTATATATCAGTAGGCAAATATTTTTAGTCTTTGCAAACTGTATGGTCTCTGTTGCAACCACTCAACTCTGCATCATAGCACAAAAGCAGACAAAGGCTACATGTAAATGAGTGGACATGGCTGTGTTCCAATTTACAAAGACAGGTGGCAGGCTGCATTTGGCTTAAGGCCATAGTTACTGATCCCTGAAAGTAGAATATGGAAGAAGTGATGCTGCGTGACTTCTGACTAGGTCATAAAAGGCCCTGCACTTCCATTTGGGTCTTTTGGAACATTCACTCTCTGGAACTTAGCCACTACCCAGTGAGAAACCCAAGCCAGAGAAAGAGGCCCCTGAGGTAGCCCTGCTCACCACTAGCTGAGCCCAGCCTTTGTGTCATCCTAACCTAGGTACTGGCATGTGAATAAGTCTTCAGATGATTCCAGTTTCCAGCTTGCCAAGGCACCCCTCAGCACTGATTCTTCCTGGCTGAGGCCTTGGACATAGTGAAGCAGAGACAAAAAACATCTACCAAGCACTATCTGAAATCTGTGAGGATAATAAAACTTGTTTTCACATTGCTAGGTTTGGAGGTGGTTTGTTATACAGCAATAGATAACTAGAAAAGAGGATGACTAAAAAAACTCTAAGACCCTGTGTGGAAGCTAAAAATCTCAGAAGAAAAGCCAGAGTTAAAGAATTCAATTGAAAATATCTATGCTTTTTTCCAAAAACAATTTATGCTTGTAAGTAATACATTTAAAGACACTTGTAAAATCTTGTTTAAAAGATATAAATATACTACATACTATAAACATACTACAGTAATACATGAAATATATAGTTGCCAATCAATTTGGGCTTGTTCTATAATTACTTTATAGCTATTTGATATAACAAATCAAAGACTAGTTACCACTACTCACTAAATATATATTTTATGGAGAATAATAAGCAATTAGGATGAATTAATTTAGCCCAAATGGCAAAACCAGTTTCTGTGTATGTAACTGGAGCTCAACTATGCTATGGTTTTAGGCACCTTGTAGGTAATACTAAAAATTATAAAGCTCTTCTGTAGTAGAAAAGCTTTCTAACTTTAAGTGGTATGATCTATGCTGTTCATTACATGTAAATGATTATAAAATTTAACCTACTGTAGGGAAGCCCCCGCCCCCTTTCCCTACTGTTCCATAAGGACAGCTGCTCGCTGCTTCACCCTGGATATGTCTAGCCTTGAGAAAACTTAAAAACACAGCATGTTGTACCCATGAGTAAGGAGCTAGATAAGGGCCTTGAAGGCTGGACACCTGGCCATGAAGGCCACACACATGAGCACCTTCAATACTTATGTAACCATGAATTAGCACATAGCAGCATAAAAAGTACAGCTTCACAAAGAATAAAGTGGCTTCTTTTGAGCACCCTCCATGACGACTCCTGCCTTCTTCTCTGCTCTTCACATCACCCCAAAACCTTAATGGCAACCCCTGGACCCCAACACTTGGTGCTGAGAGAAGGATGAGGTAGGTGGTCATGAGAGCAATGATCCTTCGGCTTCCCTGGCCATGGAGGGGAGGGCGGAGATGTGGCCCCCAGCCTCCATTTGATACTCAGTGGCAACATATTTGACCACTTGGGTGGCGCCAGAGGATTGGGAGTCCATACAGCTGACCCCAGAGGCAATATGGACAGTGTAGGAGACACTAGAATCCCTAGTTCCTCTGGCCCACCGGTAATCGGCTGGGCGAGTGGTGTGGATGTTCCTGATGGTCGTCCACCATGTCACTCACAAAACTGCAGAGTTGCAGCAGCAAGTGCAGAGCCTACAATGGAAGGAAGAAGACTTGGAGCAACGGCTGGTGGCTGCCGAACGTATGTTATGGGGGTTGGTGAGTACTGCCTCGCCATCGTGGGCCAAAAGCCCCAAGTGCAGCACAGCACCTTTGGTTTTGCATGCTCAACCCACCATGTGGCAACATGTGGAGACACAAGAACCCATGGCCACAGGGGGGCAGCCAGGCAGCCCCCCGATAGATACCTGTCAAATGATGTACACGACATACCCGGCCATGCAATTGCTGGATTTGACCAAGCAGTGTAAGCAACATTTGGGGGAATCTGTGCCTGCCTGGCTGTTGCGGCTATGGGATGAAGGTGCTGAGAATACTGAGCTCTCACCCTCTCAGGTGTTGCAACTCACCAGCGTTAACAGCCATGCCCTCTATGCAGCGCTTACTGCAGGGTGCTAGGTGCACAGACTCACACACTGGCAGGAAAACTCTGATAAATTGGTTAATGGCTGCAGTAAAGGTGATGTGGGATACCCCAGGGGACATGCCAGAACACAACAAAGTGGAGCACGTATCTGTAGTGCGCATGCGCCATGAAATAGGTATGAGGCAGATGATGTATGTTCTCCATTACCACAGTCCAGATGAAAAACTGTTAATGTCTCATATGAAAGATCTTGTTCTAGCCAATGGTCATGCAGGTACCATTGAAACTGTCACCACGTTGCTAGCGCCATATACTGACCACCCAATATATAAACCAGTGTTGGCGTTAGCCCGCTTGGGGGACATAGAAGTAAAGTGACCTCAAGCAAACAAGATGAAAACTACTGCAGTGAAGCAGCACAAGGGAAAAGAAAAAACAGCAGCGAAAATGGGGCCAGAGACGGCTGCGGTAGGACCGCTGAAAGTAAGCCGCAGACATATGGACTGACATTTTTGCTGCTGGTTTGGCTTGTGAAAAGCTTGATGGACAGCCTTTAGAGGTCTTAATGGGGCTATGGAAACACTTGCGTCAGACCAATGTTATCACCTGCTGCCCTCGAAGGAGGTGCGGGCGAATGTTTGGTGGACCAGAACCTGATTTCCTCCCTGACTAGGGGTGGGACCGACGTACCCGGCATGTTGGGACACTGGAGGACCAGAGGCCATTTGTTGAACTCGCCATTCACTGGTCCCCTCAGAATGTACAGTGGGTGTTGGCGCTGGTGGGTACAGGTGCTGACTCAACTCTCCTTTATGGCAACCCAGACAGGTTCCGGGGCCCCTCTGCATTCATAGAGGGGTATGATGGACAAGCAGTATGGGTGCAACGAGTGACTCTGACTTTGGGAGTTGGACACTTGCCCCCATATCAGTATGCAGCCTACATGTCTCCAATAGCAGAATATATTTTAGGAGTAGATGTACTGAATGGTTCTAATGATGTAAATGACTCTGGGGGAGTTTTGGTTGCATGTGTGTGTCATAAAAATGGTGTGGCAAGATCATCCTCACCACACAGCTTTGGTGTTGCCACAAGCCACCCATATAGTGAACACAAACAATACCAGCTGCCCGGTGGACAGGAGGAAATTGGCCAAACCATTCTGCAGTTGTAGGAAGTGCACATCTTCCGCCCAGCACACAGCCCCTTTACTTCAC
Organism: Manis pentadactyla; assembly: GCF_030020395.1. Taxonomy (NCBI): domain Eukaryota; kingdom Metazoa; phylum Chordata; class Mammalia; order Pholidota; family Manidae; genus Manis; species Manis pentadactyla. Next base: position 94,473,544 of record NC_080029.1, on the reverse strand, counting down.
CCATGTGGCCTGTGAGGAAGCCAGATGGCACTTGGAAAATGACAGTGGACTATTGGGAACTAACAAAGTGGCTCCCCCACTGCATGCTGCAGTACCAAACATTACTGACCTGATGGATAAACTGACTGTGACTTTGGGGACTTATCACTTTGTGTTGGACTTGGCTAATGCCTTCTTTTCCATTGACATTGCACTGGAAAGCCAGGATCAATTCTCCTTCATATGGGAGGGCCACCAGTGGACATTGGTGGTCCTCCCACAAGTATACTTGCACAGTCCTACTTTGTGTCATGGCTTGGTGGCTAGTGACCTGGCCACCTGGTTCCCTCCACCCTCAGTTTAAGTGTTCCATTATATAGATGATATAATGTTGACTTCTGATTCTCTTCCAGATCTAGAAGATGCAGCTCCATTTGCACCAGGCCTTCCAGGGGTGGGGATGGGCTGTCAACGAAGATAATGTTCAGGGACTTAGTTATTCTGTCAAGTTCTTGGGTGCTGTCTGGTCCAGTAAGACAAAAGTGTTACCTGAAGCAGTGATTGATAAAATACAACAGTACCCCTTCTCAGAAACTATTAAGCAGCTACAAACATATGTGGGCTTGTTGGGGTACTGGAGAACATTTATCCATCACTTAGCCATGCTGTTGAAGCCACTGCATCACCTTATAAAGCGAGAGGAAACGTGAGACTGGATGCCAAAGGAAGAAAAGGCTTTTGCTGTGGCAAAAAGAGCAGTGGCTCAGGCCCAGGTGCTGTGAGTCACTGACCCCTCCATACCATTCCTGCTGACAGTGTCTGCCAGCACGGATGGGTATGGATGGGGATTATGGCAGAAGCATGGGGCCCGCTAAGTCCCAATAGGATTTTAGTCTCAGCTGTGGGAGAAGAGATTCACTATTTGCTGTTGGAAAAACAGCTGGCAGCAGTGTATGCCACCTTACTGGCTACTAAAGGAATCACGGCACTACAAGCAGTAGAGGTCATTACTGCCCTCCCAATTGAGGGGTGGGTGCAAGCCTGGACCACTGCTCCCCGGACTGGGGTTGCCCAGACACCTGCCCTGACCAAGTGGGGAGCCTATTTAGAACAATGGGCTAGATTCTCCAAAAGCCCTCTCACAGGAATTGCAGCAGGTCCTGGGACCATTAACCTTTGCTGTTGAACCTGCATCCACCTTACCGAGCATGTAAGCGCCAACAGGAAGCCCCTGAGGAGGAACAGGGACATCACCAGTGGAGGCCTGGTATACAGATGGATCCGCAAAGGGCCACCCACCGACATGGGTGCCCATCACCAGTCAACCCTTACAGGAAGAGTTCTGGAATGAGTCTGGAATAGGGCAATCCAGCAAATGGGCTGAATTACAGGCAGTGTGGCTTATTTTGACTAGGGAATCAGGTCAGATAATCATCTGTACTGACAGTTGGGCTGTGTTTCATGGCCTCACTGTCTGGTTGCCTCAGTGGGCAGCACACCAAAGTCCTAAAGGTCATAAGCACTGGGAAATTGGCCATCACCTACTGTGGGGACAAATGATGTGGAAAGACCTGTGGACCTGCGGGTTAAAGGAAGGTGTCCTGATATATCATGTATCAGGACATCACTGAGCACTAAGCTTTGAGAATGACATGGCCGATGCCCTGGCCAGGTCTCGTATGTTTCAGGAGCTGCTCCCAATGGACATAGGACAATTGTTGCATAAGAAACTAGGGCATGTAGGCCCTAGAACCATGTATAAATTCGCCCAGAGATGGCACATTCCACTAACGTCTGCTGATGCAAAACAAGCAGTGCAAGCATGCACTCAATGCACTTACTTTTACCCGCATCGTCATTGGGTACCCATGCAAGAGGGACAGCTCTCCCACCCAACAGAACCCTTACAGGTCTGACAAGTAGATTATACAGGGCCCTTATCCAGTAAGCACGGATGTAAATATGTGTTCACAGCAGTGTACATGGCTACAGGGTTGGGTTTTGCCCATCCCGTGGCACAGGCTACCCAACAAACTACTAAATGGGCCTTGGAGCACTTATGCACCAGTTATGGGCATCCACTAATGGTCAACAGTGACCAAGGGAGCCACTTTACAGGACAGGAGATACAGGAGTGGCTCGACAACAGGACTTTGTATGGCTATTATATGTGCCATATTGACCCCAGGCGGCTGGAATGACAGAAAGGTACAACAGGCTGTTAAAGGACAAATTGAAACATTCAGGATGGATGCAGTAGGTGAAGCACATACTTGTAGCAGTATACTTGCTGAATGAGCAACCAAGGAAAACTGGGGAAAGTCCCATAGAGAGGTTGTTGGTAGCTTGCCCATATGTCTTGAAATATTTAAAACAAGGCCTCAGTGAGTTGCAGCCACAGTTGCTAGAAGAAACGTTGCTCCTGCCTGCCCCCATATGCTGTCTCCTGGCCACACAGATGAGCAGACGTGGCCATGGACCTTGGTGTTTGAAGAACATCCACAGGTCACCTTATATGAGATACGGGGGGAGGGGCTGACCCATGGCCTACACATTACACCGTGGATAGGAAAGTGGCTTTTTAAACTGACTGCTTCCTTGCCAAAGAGGGAAGAAGCCTTATTGGCAGGGACTTTGGTTATGCAGGTGTGGCCAATACCACAATTTCTGTTGAAGGCTGAACCCGATACTCTGCCAGTGTCTTCAGGCACTATGGTCTGGTATCACAGACCAGGAAAACCATGCATGGCAGCCACTGTTTTGTCACAAGATGACAGGGTCGTTTGTATCCTCCTGGATAACTGGGACCTGCCACTGATGATGTCTTTGTCTGCTCTGTCTTTCTGCCTAGGTTGACAGAGAGCAATAGTATGGCCCATACTTTTACCCAACTACATATGTCTCCCACTGCTGGGTGTGTATGGAACTGTCCATGGAAATCACTATCAGACCGCCGTGGAAAATCGCTCCCATCAACCTGTCTGCGTGGAAACACCTTTGAGCATGGAATCACAGTGATGCCATAGGTGAAGCAAGATGGCGCACAACTGAGCAGCTGATCCGACAATCAGCACACACTCTGCCTGGGGAAGGTACTGTGTATAATGGGCAGCTATGGATGTCTAGTATACATGTAGGCTTGCAAACCATAGCTCTGCTATGCATTGAACAGCAGGTTTCCATACCCAATTGCATGATTAGCTGGTTACCCAGAGAACTGTGTGCCAATGTCAGTGTTAATTACACCCCTAAGCGCTGGTGGGATGGTCGCGCCCATGAGGGCACTGCCGACCAACCCCCTGCCGGGAGAAAACATTTGGGTATGGCTAGTCCTATCTCCCTGCAAATTGGACAGGCCATTGTACTTGAGGTTGCCTATACATATTAGGTATCAGGACAGATACAATAAACCCTGCTGTGGCCTATGCATAATAGGGATGCTGTATGTGCCCATTGGCATTGTCCCAAAGGGATGGCATGGTGGTTTTACCCCCTGGCTTCCTTCCAGGAGCTGGCACTATAGATGTAGAATTACAAATAGAAACCCTGGCACAGCATGTTGCTCATGCCCTGAACATAACAAGGTCCTCGCTGGCCTTATTGCTAGATGCGGTCACCTAAATGCAGAAGGTGATTTTACAAAACAGAATGGCACTGGATATACTCACAGCTGCACAAGGGGGCACTTGTGCTTTACTGCACATTGACTGCTGTGTTTATATCCCAGACCACCAGCAGCAAATACAAGCCATACTCCAGGAAATAGATGATGAAGTATCTCAGATACAAGCCTTATCCCAAGATCCCCTGTCTACTTGGTGGTCACTGCTTGGTCCCACTTGGCAGTGGTTTGTAACCATAGTGGCCACTGGGGCATGTGGCCTCCCTGTCTGTTGTTGTTCTTTACATTGCTGCTGAACTATTAGAAAGGGGTGGGATGTAGGGAAGTCCCCTCTCTTTTTCCCTGCTGTTCTACAAGGACAGGCTCTCCACTGCTTCACCCCGGCTATGTCTGGCCTTGAGAAACCTTGAAAACACAGTGTGTTGTACCCATAAGTAAGGAGCTGGATAAGGGCTTTGAAGGCTGGACACCTGGCCATGAAGGCCACGCACATGCGCACCTTCAATACTTATGTAACCATGAATTAGCACTATAGCAGTATAAAAAGTACAGCTTCACAAAGAATAAAGTGGCTTCTTTTGAGCACCCTCCATGATGACTCCTGACTCCATGACAACTCCCGCCTCCATGACAACTCCCACCTCCTTCTTTGCTCTTTGTGTCACCCCAAGACCTCAATGGCAATCCCTGAACCCTGACACCTACTTAATTAATATTTACCTATTGTAGGTTAATAAACACCTACAGCATTAATATTCATTAATGCTGAACTTTAGGAGCATGTGGATTAACAATTTGTTAACAATTTGGTTGTGAGTGTTTAAACTTACCTCCTTGTGGGGAAAATTGAAGTTCCTATGGCCAGGATCCTCACCTGACCCAGGATTCTCACCTGACTGCTTGATGATGTAATTGGCCTACTGCTAGACTAAATGCTTCCACACCCATAGGCAATAAGTTATTATAGACTGAGTCACTATATAAAGAGCTCTGCCCAGTGCTCTGGGTGGAGGCAGAGACAAAGAAGGATTACAAACCTGCAGACTGTTGGATGCAGACGCAATTCTAATGCTAGACCTATTGCTGGGAGAACACGCTGGGTATAAACCCTTTTACCACAAGAACATTCCATTGTCATTCTTCGGTCTCACTGAATCCATAATGAACTTGCTCAGGGCTGAAGCCCTTAGGCAAGACACTCCTGAACAAGCAAGGCCTTACAATGCCATACCTAGTTATGGGAGGCTGTGTTGGATATGGGACCATATCAGAATCATTCTAAGAGGTACAGAGTTTAGGTTCAAGCAACTTCAAAGTATTACTCTGAGGCACAAATATCAAGTATGGCACAAAAGAGGCAAAAACCAAGCATGACATAAGGATACAATCTTAAGACACCAATATAGAATGAGCATTTATAAGAGGCACTAAAAGTTCATCAAACATACTTCAAGAGTTATTTGAGCATAGCTGCAGGAGTTTTTTCTAGGGAAGTAAAATGGTTCTGGGACCAATTCCAACATGTGTGTGTGGAGGGAGGAATCCCCCCATACCAACAAGCAATGCTCAGAACACCAATTGGGTATCCTACAATCCAACTCAATCCTGACACTGTCTACCTGGAGATAACATCAGATTACATAGGTAAAGGGCTCAGTCCCAGAAGACCACCCTCTACTTCAGAAGCCAATTGCAAGCCCAAGTTAATGTTCATATTTCTGACTAACCAGCTATAAACTGGAAATTCCAAAAACCTGCTCCTTGGACTTCAGATGCTAATTGCAAGTCCATGTTGTTACTTGTACTTCTGACTGACTGGCTATAAATCAGATTCCCAAGATCCCCTCTTTAGATTTGATTAATTTGCCAAAGTGGCTCACAGAACTCAGAGAAACATTTTACTTACTTGACTACAGGTTTATTATGAAAGGATATAATTCAGGAATAGCCAGATGGGGAAAGGATTTGGAGTTTCCGTGCTTCTCCCAGCACTTACAGCTGTTCACTAACCTGGAAGCTCTCTGAACCAGTCCGACTGGGTTTTCATAGTGTCTTGCCAATGGGTTTCAACTCTGAACAAGTTCACTGGATTCAATGAGACCAAAGAAATGACAGTAGAACATTTTTGGGGTGAAAGGTTTATACCCAACTTTATTCCCATGGTAGCAGGTCAATCACTAGAATCCCGTCCACTCAGAGCGAGTCTGCATGCAGCAAGCCGGTCTCTGCCTCTGGGCCTCTCTACCCCTGCAGCCATCTCAGTCTCTGTCCTCGGCACTGCCACCATTCCAGTCTCATCTCTGCTGTCCTGCAGCCTTGCAGCCCTGCCACCACATCTCCCAGAGCACTGGGCGGAGCTCTTTATATAGAGTCAATAACAACATGTTGCCCACATGTGTGTAGTGTGCTAGCCAACCAGGGCCAGGTGAGAATCCTGGCCATAGGAACCTTCACTTTATCCACATATGGAGACTTCATTACACAGGCATGATTGATTACACCATTGGCCATTGATGATGAATCTCCAGCCCATTTTTCTTCCCAGGAGGTCTGCTAGTGGGGCTGAAAGTTCCAACACTACAACCACAGAGTTGGTTATCCTGGCAACCAACCCCATCTGTACATGACTTAAGGACATTCTAAAAGTCACCTCATTAACATAAAAAAACACATCTTTTGTCTCTCACCACTTAGGAAATTCCAAAGGGTTTATAAGCTCTGTACTATAAACACAACCCAAATATTTATTTCTTATAATTCACAGTATCACAGGAAGGAAGCCATTAAGAAGTGATATTGCTTTCTGAAATTATCAATCTATTCGTGCACTCAGCTGCTATAGCTGACAGGTTTTTAAGCCCAATACCCTTATTAGCCTCCCATGGTTAAATTCTTACAACTAGTTGTTATCCAGCAACATTCCAAATTTTGCTAGCCTTAACAAGCAAAAAGAATATAGGCAAACTACCAAGAGGTGGGACATCAACCACAAGTTAAAGGATCAAATTATTAGGTTAAAACAAGATTTCTCACAACTTTGGCACTATTGACATTTTATATGGGATAATTCTTTATTGTGAGGCTGTGCCTTGTAGAGTGTTTAGTAGCATCCCTTAACTCTACCCACTAGCTACCAAAAGTGCTCCCATGCAAGTCATAACAATAAAAAACGTCTCCAGCTGTTGCCAATGTCCTTGGGGGACAAAACTGCCCCCAGTTTAGAACCACTGAGTTAGAAATGGATTATCAAAGTGATGTTCTTTCTTCTTCCTCTCATAGAAGATATACTAGAGGATTAGTACTGGAGAAGGTAGTAACTATTCTTGTTAGTAACAGACTTCAATTGTTTCCCATTGAACTGAGGTTCTCAGTTCCTCAGGAGCAAATGACAAGAGGACTACCTCAGTTCCTTGCCCCATTGACCTTTTCATGGGGCTGCTCATAATAGAACAGCTGACTTCATCAGAATAAGCAAGAGAGACTGCAGGCAAGACCAAGTCAGTCTTTTGTAACCTAATCTTGAAAGTAATACCCATTATTTTGCCTTACTCTATTCATTAGAATCAAGCTACTAGGTCCAGCCCACCCCAGAGGCAGGATCACTGGGGAACACTTTAGAAGCCTGCCTACATTGGAATGCAAGGCCACGGAGGTGCACAGATCTCCCAACACAGACTGTTATAGATGGAAGTGTTCCTAAGGCTAAATAGTTGTCACCAGAGGAAATAAAACAACAGTAAAAAAAGCACACCAATTAAATACTAAGTAGATGGAAAATCAAATCAACTACCCCCAAAGTCAGTCAAGGGATAGACAAAGAGTACAGAATATGACACCCAATATATAAAGAATGGAGGAGGAAAAAAACAAGAACCTTTAGACTGTGTCTGTAATAGCATACTAAGTGAGTTAAGTTAGACTGCCTTTGGTAACCATGAATCTAAAGCCTGCAATGGCAATAAGTACACACACCTATCAATAAGCACCCTAAATGAAAATGGTCTGAATGTACCAAACAAAAGACATAGAGTCACTGAATGGATAAAAATCAAGACCCATCTATATGCAGCCTACAAGACACTCACTTCAAACCCAAAGACATACACAGACTAAAAGTCAAGGGATGGAAAAAGATATTTCGTGCAACTAATAGGAAGAAAAAAGCAGGAGTTGCAGTATTTCTATCAGACAAAATAGACTTCAAAACAAAAAAGTTATAAGAGACAAAGAAAGACATTACATAATGATAAAAGGGTCAGTCCAACAAGAGGATATAACTATTATAAATATCTATGCACCCAACACAGGATCACCTACATATGTGAAACAAATATTAACAGAATTGAAGGGGGAAATAGAATGCAATGTATTCATTTTAGGAGATTTCAACACTCCACTCACTCCAAAGGACAGATCAACCATACAGAAAATAAGTAAGGAGATAGAGGCACTGAACAACACATTAGAACAGATGGACCTAACAGACATCTACAGAACACTCCACCCAAAAGCAGCTAGATTCACATTCTTCTCAAGTGCCCACAGAACATTTTCAAGAATAGATCATATAGTAGGCCACAAAAATAGATTCAGTAAATTAAAAAAGATTGAAATTGTAACAAACAACTTCTCTGACCACAAAGGTATGAAACTAGAAATAAATTACACAAAGAAAACGAAAAATCCCACAAACACATGGAGGTCTAACAACATACTCCTAAATAACCAATGGATCAATGACCAAATAAAAAGAGAGATCAAGCAATATATGGAGACAAATGACAACAATAATTCAACACCACAAAATATGTGGGACGCAGCAAGGGCTGTGCTAAGAGGAAAGTATATTGCAATACAGGCCCACCTCAGGAAAGAACAATACCATATCAACAGTCGAAACTCACAATTAACAAAACTAGAAAAAGAAGAACAAATGAGGCACAAAGTCAGTAGAAAGAGGGACATAATAAAGATTATAGCAGAAATAAATAAGATAGAGAAGAATAAAACAACAGAAAGAATCGATGAAAGCAGGAGCTGGTTCTTTGAGAAAATAAATAAAATAGATAAACCCCTAGTCAGACTTACCAAGAAAAAAAGAGAGTCTATAAACATAAACAGAGTCAGAAATGAAAAAGGAAAATCACTATGGACACCACATAAACACAAAGAATTATTAGAGAATACTATGAAAAGTTATATAACTGGATAACATAGAAGAAATGGACAACTTTCTAGAAAAATACAACCTTCCAAGGCTGACCCAAGAAGAAACAGAAAATCTGAACAGACCAATTGCCAGCAATGAAACTGAACTGGTAATCAAAAAACTACCTAAGAACAAAACCCCTGGATCAGATGATTTCATTGTTGAATTTTATCAAACATTTAGGGAAGACCTAATTCCCTTCCTCCTTTAAGTTTTCCAAAAAGTAGAAGAGGAAGGAATACTTCCAAACTCATTCTATGAGGCCAGCATCACACTAATACCAAAACCAGACAAAGACACCACAAAAAAGAAAATTACAGACCAATATCCCTAATGAACATAGATGCAAATATACTCAAGAAAATATTAGCAAACTGAATTAAAAAATACATCGAAAAGATCATTCATCATGATCAAGTAAGATTTATTCCAGGGATGCAGGATGGCACAACATTGGAAAATCCATCAACATCATTCACCACATCAACAAAAAGAAGAAGAAAAACCACATGATCATCTCCATAGATGCTGAAAAAGCATTTGACAAAATTTAACATCCATTCAAGGTAAAAACTCTCAACAAAATGGGTACAGAGGACAATTACCTCAACATAGTAAAGGCCAAATATGACAAACCCACAGCCAACATCATACTTAACAGTGAGAAGCTGAGAGATTTTCCTTTAAGATTGGGAACAAGACAAGGAGGCCCACTCCCCCAACTTTTATTCAACATAGTTCTAAAGGTCCTAGCCACGGCAATAAAACAACACAAAGAGATAAAAGGCATCCAGACTGGTAAGGAAGAAGTGAAACTGTCACTGTTTGCAGATGACATGATATTGTACATAAAAAACCCTAAAGAATCCACCCCAAAACCACTAGAACTAATAATTTAGCAAAGTTGCAGGATACAAAATCAATACACAGAAATATGTTGCATTCCTATATACTAATGATGAACTAACTAGCAGAAAGAGAAATCAGGAAAACAATTCCATTCACAGTTGCATCAAAAAGAATAAAATACCTAGGAATAAACCTAACCAAGGAAATGAAAGACCTATATCCTGAAAACTACAAGACACTCATGAGAGAAATTAAAGACACCAATAAATGGAAATACATCCCATGCTCATGGATAGGTAGAATGAATGTTGTCAAAGTGGCCATCCTGCCTAAAGCAATCTACATATTCAATGCAATCCCTATCAAAATACCAATGGCATTCTTCAATAAACCAGAGCAAATAGTTCTAAAATTCATATGGAACCACAAAAGACTACAAATTGCTAAAGCAATCCCTAGAAATAAGAATAAAGCTGGGGGGATTACACTCCCTGACTTCAAGCTGTACTAAAAAGCCACAGTAATCAAGACAATTTGGTACTAGCACAAGAATAAACCCATAGATCAATGGAACAAAATAGAGAGCCCAGATATAAACCCAAGCATCTGTGGTCAATTAATATATGATTAAGGAGCCATGGACATACAATGGGGAAATGACAGCCTCTTCAACAATTGGTGTTGACAAAACTGGATAGCTACATGTAAGATAATGAAACTGGAGTATTGTCTAACCCCATACACAAAATTAAACTCGAAATGGATCAAAGACCTGCATGTAAGTCATCAAACCATAAAACTCTTAGAAGAAAATATAGGCAAAAATCTCTTGAATATAAACATGAGCAACCTTTTCCTGAATGCATCTCCTTGGGCAAGGGAAACAAAAGCAAAACTGAACACATGGGACTATATCAAACTAAAAAGCTTCTGTACAGCAAAGGACACCACCAGTAGAACAAAAAGGCATCCTACATATGGGAGAATATATTTGTAAACAACATATTTGACAAGGGGTTAACATTCCAAAATAAATAAAGAACTCATACTTCTTAACACCCAAAAAGCAAATAACCCTATTAAAAAATGGGAGGGGGATATGAACAGACAATACTTCAAAGAAGAAATTCAGATGGCCAACAAGCACATGAAAAATTGCTCCATATGACTAATCATCAGGGAAATGCAAATTAAAACCACAATCAGATATCACCTCACACCAGTTAGGATGGCCAACACCAAAGAGACTAAGAACAACAAATGCTGGTGAGGATGCGGAGAAAAGGGAACCCTCCTACACTGCTTGTGGGAATGTAAACTAGTTCTACCATTGTGGAAAGCAGTATGGAGGTTCCTCAAAAAACTAAAAATAGAAATACCATTTGACCCAGGAATTCCACTCCTAGGAATTTACCCTAAGAATGCAGGAGCCCAGATTCAAAAAGACATATGCACCCCTATGTTTACTGCAGCACTATTTATCATAGCCAAGATATGGAAGCAACCTAAGTGTCCATCAACAGATGAATGGATGAAGAAGCTGTGATATATATACACAATTGAATATTATTCTGCCATGAGAAGAAAACAAATCCTAGCATTTGCAACAACATGGATGGAGCTAGAGGGTATTATGCTCAGTGAAATAAGCCAGGAGGAGAAAGACAAGTACCAAATGACTTCCCTTATTTGTGGGGTATAACCATGAAGCAAAACTGAACGCACAAAAGAGCAACAGATTCAGAGACTCCAAGAAGGGGCTAGCAGTTACCAAAGGGGAGGTGTAGGGAAGGGTGAATGGGGAGGAAGGGAGAAAGGGATTGAGAGGTATTATGATTTGTACACAGGGTGTGGGGGGGTGGGTCACAGAGATGACAGTGTTGCACAGAGAAGATAAGTAGTGACTCTGTGGCATCTTACTACACTGATGGACAGTGACTTCAATGGGGTATGGGGTGGGATATGGTAAATGGGCGAATGTATTAACCACAATATTTTTCATGTGAAACCTTCATAAGAGTGTATATCAATGATACCTTAATAAAATAATTAATTAATTAATTAAAATTAATGCATACAGAGGGAATGTACCTCAACATTATAAAGGCCATACATGACAAAACCACAACTAACATCATACTTAATGATGAAAAGTAGAAAAGCTTTCCTCTAAGGTCAGAAACAAGACAAGGATTTGTACTCTCACCACTTTTTTTCAACATACCACTGCAAGTTTTGGCCACAGCAATAAGACAAGAAAAAGAAATAAAATGCATCCATTTTAGTAAGGAAGAAGTAAAAGTGTCACTATTTGAATCACATGATACTATATATAGAAAACCCTAAAGATTCCCCATAAAACAATTGGAATAAGTGAATTCAGTTAATGTTACTGAATACAAAATCAATATACAGAAATCTGTTGCATTTCTATACACTAATAACAAATTATCAGAAAGAGAAATTAAGAAAACAATCCCATTTACAACTGCATCAAAAAGCCTAAAATACCTAGGAATAAATATAACCATGGACATAAAAGACCTATACTATGAACCCTGTAAGATATTGTTGAAAGAAACTTAAGATGACACAAACAAATGGAAAGATGCACCATACTATTGAATTATAAGAATGGTTTAAAAGTTCATACTACTCAGAGCAATCTACAGTTCAATGCAATCCCTATCAAAATATCAATGGTATTTTACACAGAACTAGAACAAATAATCCTAAAATTTGAATGAAATCGTAAAAGACCCCAAGTGGCCAAAGCAATCTTAAGGAGAAATAAAGCTGGAGATAGCACCCTCCCAGATTTCAAACTATACTACAAAGCTATCACAACAGTATGATACTGGCACAAAAACAGACATATAGATCAATGGAACAGAATAGGGAGACCAGAAATAAACCCACAATTAGATAGTCAATTAATCTATGACAAAGAGGCAAGACTATACAGTGCAGAACAGTCTTTTCAATTAATTATGTTAGGGAAATGCACAGCTACATGCAAAAGAATGAGACTGGACCATGTAGTTACATCATATACAAAAATAAACCTAGAATGGATTAAATACCTAAATGTATGACCTGAAACCATAAAGGTCCTAAAAGAAAACATAGGCAGTGAACTCTTGGACATTGGTCTTAGCAATGTTTTTTTTTTTGGCTCTGTCTCCTTAGGCAAGGCCAACAGAAGCAAAAACAAACAATTGGGACCACATCAAACTAAAAGGCTTTTTTGCATATTGAAAGGCAACCTAGTTAAAGGGTGAAAATATTTACAAATGACATATCTTATAAGGAGTTAATATCCAAAAAAATATAAAGAATTCATACAACTCAATACAAAAAAAAAAGAGGATACCCAGCTCTCAAAGTAAGATCATAATTTTTTCCCTAAAAAATACATCACACTTTACTGATGGTTTGGGGAAGAAAAGTAATTCCAAAGTACTAGGAGATGATTTTGTAAGGGTTCATTAAATATTACTTACTCTACAGTCTGTCTAAGGAAAACGTATCCAAAATGTTAAACCTTTCACAGGGGTATCCCCAGGTAGAGCCCTCACAGTTGAAAAGGGGAAAATGACAACCAGAGACAGTGGCATCTGGCAGTGTGCATACACACACACTCAAACATACACTCTTGCACACACTTTTACACAGTCTCTTTTGCTTTGTGGGAAAGGAGCTTTCTCTCTTGTGACTTTGTCTCTCACTGAGAATCATGTGATGATATCAGCTCTGGTCTTTGAAAGAAAGAAAACCACACACATATTAAATCTGGAACCTCCACTGTTCCCTGTTCCCTCCATCAGCAAGGATTATGGCAGCCTGAGGAGCTTTGCATCCCAGATTACACATATTTCCCTCTTGACTGTTTTGCATCAATGGATTGTTCTGAATCCATAAGCCCCACTGGCAAACTCTACTGAGAGCTAGATACATGTGCCTCTGGCTTCCCTCTACAAGCATGTTCCTGAAAAGTTGCATGCACATTAAATTTGCAGATCAATTATGATTCCCCACTGCCTTCCAATAAAATTTCTGAGCCACTCTCTTTTCCTCAAGATTGATTTTCAATGTATGCCTAACACTTCAGCTTTAAGTTTCTCTGCCTCCTGCCATCCTCTCTGACAGTTAGTTAAACCTCATCTGGAAAGTGAAGAAACAACCAAGGAAGCACGAATATCTCTTGTAATTTAAATAGTCCAGGGTCTGTAAACAAATCCATAAATACTTTTGACCCTGTAACTACATGGGTCCACTTACACAGAGTTTTTCCAATAAATATATAGGAAAAACTGGATAGAGGAAACAGACATATAAAAAGATGTTCAACACTAATCATCAGGGAATGCAAATCAAAACCACAATGAGATCACCTCACATCTGTCAGATTTGCTGGTATTAAAAAGACAAGCAATAACTGTTGGTGAGGATGTGGAGTAGAGGGAAGCTTTGTTCACTGTTTGTTGGAACGTGAACTGGTGCAGCATCTAAAGCAAACAGTATTGAGGTTCCTCAAAAAAACAAAAATAGAACTACCACACGATCCAGCAATTCTACTTCTGAGTATTTACCTGAAGAAAATGAAAACACTAATTTGAAAAGGTGTATGTAATCCCTATGTTCACTGCAGCATTATTTACAATAGCCAACAACCTATGTGCCCATCAACAGATGGATAAAGAAGATAGATGAAGATATATATAATGGAATATAACTCAACCATAAAAAGAATGAAATCTTCCTATTTGCAACAACATGGATGGACTTAGAGAGTATTATGCTAAGTGAAATAAGTCAGAGAAAGACAAGTAGTACCATGTGACTTCACTCATATGTAGAATCTAAAAACAAAATCAAGAAAACAAAACAGAAACAGATTCATAAATACAGAGAACAAGCTGGTGGTTTCTGGAGAAAGTAGAAGTAAGGGATGGACAAAATAGGTGAAGGGGATTAAGAGATACAAATTTCCAGTTATAAAATAAATAAGTCACAGGGGAGTAAAGTACAGCATAGGAAATATGGTCAATAATATTATAATAATTTTGTATGGTGACAGATGGTAACTATAGTTATCATGATGAGCATTACATAATGTTATAAATGTCAAATCATTGTACATCTGAAACTAATCTATTGTATGTCAACTATTCTTCAACATAAATAAATAAATAAGACTAATGAGCTGTGAGTAAATTTTAGTGTATATAATAATGAATAGTTAAGTTTCTTAAGAGAAGGAATTTTATTCTCATAGCCTATATAGGACTTAGCACAGTGGGTACCACAAAGCAGATTCCCCAAAGAATCTGGTAAATATTCTCTTAAATATTTATTTTCTATGCTTGCCTATATTTATTTAAACCGAATGTCAGTAGATTCTCTAAAATGTTGGGTGCCCAAGTTCAGCTGAGCTATTTATTGTGAGTTTAGTCCTATATTTCCTATGATCATCTTTATGTTGTGTTGTAGTAAGAGCCTTAAGAACTCTGCTTCTGAATATTACTAAAGGGACATAATCTGAGAGTCAACAAAGTTGTTTACACAGTGGTATCTGTAAAAGTATTAATCATATGGGCAAACACTGGAAACAACTTAAGTGTCAACAATAGGAAAATAATTAAGCAAATTACAATGGAGTATTTGAATTAAATTTTACTTAAATGTATTTTTGAAGTTAAATTAAAATATAATAATTAATTTTTAACATTAAGGTAATGTTTATATGATAATATTACATGAAAAAATAGGCTTCAAAAATGTATATACATTTTACGTATGTACATGTTAAGTATATATATATCGATATATATATATATTTATAATATATATCGATATATAAGGAGATGTATATACATATAAAAATACATATCAATAAGGAGAAAGTACATGCAATGTTTGCAGAATGCCCATGAGAAGTCACGCATTTTTCTTTGTTAATGTTTACTTGCAATTTAATGTTTCTATTAAAAAGTTGAGAGGGACTTGTCCCTTAGTGTTTTGAATGAAGGAACAAAGCTGTGTGAGTGTCACTGTTGAAATTGCTTCAGTGAGGTTAAGAGAGTTGTTATGCAATATAACCAAGTGCCCACAGTATTTTCCTAGTGGAGGAATTAAAGAGATCAGAACTTATCATCCCCCATCCTTGAAGCTGTCACTTAGTACTGCCCGGAAAGCTTGGCTATGGGTTGTATGCAAACTATGTCCAGCTCTAAGACCAGGTGAGCCATATAAGCCAGGGGTCCTGGACTGCACATACCTGAGATATTCTCACCTGTGGCAGAGAGCTAAAAGCTATGCACGTAACACATAAATATTGCTTACCATTGTCTTAGAGAATAAAGAACAACAAAAATCTTCTGAGTGGTTTTTGGGTTTTAGCATCCTGAAATTTCCATTTCATTTCTTTTAAAAGCCTAGTCCAGGGACAGCAGGTCATCTTTATTTTTGGCAAAATTCTAAATGGCTAGGCAATTAACCCAATGTCATTTATTTACTAATTAAATTTTTTCCATATTGATTTGAAATGATGCCTGCTTCATATAGAAAATTCCCATATACATATTCAATTTTTAAACTCACTATTAGTCCACTGAAGTGTAGATTTCTGCATAATATACCAAGCTGTTTTTATCATTGTAACTTTATGATTAAATATCTAAGTGGGTCAGTGTATTGTTTATCTATTGCTGCATAATAGATTATCCCAAAATTTTGCATTTTAAAACATTTATCTTGCACAGTTTCTAGGGGACAGGAATCTGGGGGCAGCTTACCTAAGCAGTTCTGGCTTAGTCTCTCATAAGGTCGCTCTGAAAGTGTTGGCTGGGGCTGCTGTCATCTCAAGGCTTGACTGGAGCTGACAGATGTACTTCTAAGCTCACTCACATTGTTGCTGACAGGCATCAGTTTCTCACTTGATATGAGCCAGAGGCTTTAGTCTCTTGCCAGGTAGTTCTCTCCATAGGGATGCTCACAACTTGGCAGCTTGCTTCACCCAGAATGAGAGACCAGGGTGCATGTCCAAGACAGAAGCCACAGTCTTTTATAGCCTAATTTTGAAGGTGACATCCATTATTTCTGTCATATACTACTGGTCATGCAGACCAACCCCGTTTAATATGATTCTAGATTTAACAAATAAAAATACAGTACTCCCAGTTAAAGATGATAACAATAAAAAAATTTTAGTGTAGTCCCATGCAGTATTTGAGATATACTAAAAGAGTATGCCAATAACTTTTAAATTGAATACTTTAGGTTTTCCAGGTATGTCATCTGCAAATAACAATAATTTTGCCATCTCCTTTTCAATGTTTAAGCCTCTTATTTTGTTCTGTTGACTGAGTACATCTTCATTTTTAAGAGAAAAACCTGGGACTAAGAAAATCTTCTGAATGGGGGAGAACAATATATAGGAAAACTATTTTATACATTTTATTATTTACATTGAGGTATAAATGTGATATGGTATTTCCAAACTACCCTCCCCAAATGCTTTGAACCAAAACTTGCCATATAAAAACTTCCCAGAATTTCAGTTTGTTTAAACACCCTCTATTTGCATTGCTTTGTAAGAACTTATGACGGTTTGGCTTTCAAATGATAGTCCAACTTTTTCTTTACTTAACATTTTAGGCAAACGTTCAAGAGGGACTTTTCACAGGACTTTAGACATGTCTTTTTCCCAAACAAGAATCACACATATAAAGATAAATAAGGACAGAGTCCTCTGGGAATCCAGAATACAGGCCACAACACAAAAACAACATAACCGAATGGGAGGAAGAGAAGGAAACAGAAGGAGGACTCAGCTCTCAGGGGAATGATGCATCCTTTGGCAGGCATCGGTTCCCATTCTTTAACAACAGTTGTCAACAATCTTGAGCAATTTGGAGCATCAGATTTTTGCATGGGAAGTGCTCAGGAGTAGCAATCTGGCATAAGGGGAAGCTAGTGGACTTGTCTTCACACTGCTGCTGCATAGTAAGCACGCTGTTTTTACTTAGCATGCTACACAACAATAAAAATGTATTTTCTAAAGATACTTTTACTTGTAAATCATAACTTTTTTCTTTTTATATGTTAATTATGATTCTGAAGGGGGGTTATGGGGTTTGTGAAAATTGGTGGAACTAGCTGAAGCTCTCCTAGGCCACTACTTGATATCATCAAAGCCTATGCTGTTCTAAATTGTATCAAAGTATAAAGTTTAGAAAGATACAATTCTTACTCCCCAAGAAACAGAGTTCAAAGGTAAAACAAGTAGGTATGAAGAGAATGCGAAGAGTGAATCAAAGAAGGTGAGTGAGATAACTGTTGATTATGAGGATGTTACAGAACGCATGTACTCTAGGTTACAAATAAAAATACTGATGTTGAGGGCTAAGTTGACAATAAACTCTGCCTTAACGCCATATTGATAATGGTACAATGTTCCAGTGGAGCAGGGTGTAGGGAAAAGGAAGGAAATGTGCCTTTCTCTAACATACCTGGTACTGTAGTCCTAAGCCATGAGTCTAGACAGACACCACCTCTCAGCCTGCAGCTTATGATGTAACAGCTTTCTGGGAAATAGGTAATGTGAGATATTTTAAGTCTAATGGAGAGCTTAGCTGACGTCTGGAGCCTAGAAAAATTTCCAGCAGGAATGGTTTCAATTCAACATGTATTTATTGAGTATACATATATCGAGCACTATGCTGGGGACAAAATGAGACAGACATGGTCTCTGTCCTCAGAGTCAAGGGAAGAAGTGTTCACCTCTGTCATTCCAGAATCTCACTCATGGGAACTCAGAAGGATCCACCAAAACAACTGGTCTTACATTCTCTAGAAGATAGTCTTTGAGATTGTGTGCCCCTTCTGAAGAGTACAAAAAATAAAATGTAGAAGGCGCTCTGTCCTGTTCTCTTTTAACTTCAAATGCCAACCTCTGAAAAGACACTGCAAAGTTAAGCGGATTTTGCTACTGCTCTGTAAAAAACTGAGTTAATAGCAATTTTACTGAATGCCAACCATGAGCCAATTTAAACCAAATATGCCAGAGCAAGCCATTCTAACTGGCAGCAGATCATAGCAACCCCATCCTAGTCTGATCAGTGATATCCACCAGAACGCAAATGCCTGGGGAGAAAGACCAATTTAATTAACAATCCTCACTGAACTCTCGATTCTATCTACCATCCCCTCCTCCAAAACTGCTTTCTCTCCAAGTATTCCCTACCTGAGGAAATGGCAATCCATGTACTCAGCCACTTGCTCAATCCAGAGACATTAATGCGTCTGTTCTCCAAACTTTCAGAGCCATACAGTGACCAAGTTCTGTCAATTCTACCTCCAATATATCTTGAATCCATCTGCTTCTCTTTCCCCTAGCAGAGTCCTAATACAAATTATCTGTATCTCCCACCTGGACAACTGCAACAACTTCCTAACTTGTCTGCTTACTTCCACCCTAACTTATATCAAAATCCTCAGATAGATATGTAACTTATTTGTTGGATATATCTCCCCTCAGAGTGTAAGCTACGTGAAGACAAAAGACTGTGTCTGGGTTTTTTATTGGGGTATTCCTGTTGCCTAGCATAGTACCTGGCATCAGTAACACGTGTTGATAATGAATGAATGCTTTGTACAAGCCCTGCATGACAGAAGTCACCCTGTCCACAACAGGCAATTATAGTTCAGAATCCATTCTCTTAAAAGTCTTTTCCCCCCTCAGAGTCACATGAACCAGTTCCTCAAAAAGAACTGAGTCTTTTTTCTTCCTTCTGATTGTATGGTGACCTTTTAGCACAGCCTTTTAGGAAGAAATCAGAATGAAAGCCCTGACAGAGCATGACTAGATGGAAAGAATCCAAACCGAGCCTCTCTCTTTCTAATGATTTGGAAAGAGATGGAGAAATTTTATGAAAAGAAAAACAACACAATTTCTTAGAAATACACCCTTTGATGCATTACTGCCATCTGGTGGCAGTAATCTCAACCTGCAAGCAACCAAGAACTTCGTTTCCTTTCTATGTATCTAAAATTTTCTGGTATTTTAACAATGATTTTAACCTTGATACAAGTGTCCTTTGATTCATCATGTCTTCTTGTTCTGAAAATATATGCCCTTCAGTTACAGGCAATTTCCTTAAATTATTTCTTTGATATTTTTCTCCTCACCATTTTTGTATTTTTGGAATTCCTATAATTTGGATTTTAGATCTCCTGAATTGATCTTTTCACTCTCATCTTTTTTCTTCCATTTTTCCCCCTCTCTATCTTTTTTGTACTAGTTTTTGAGAGGTGATGATTTTGGCTCCACCAAAATATCCCCAAATCAACCTGTTGGTATAAAAAAAGCTGAGTTTATTCTTACTGGAGTAAGGGAGAGCACTAACTTAGCGGCCTTCCAGAGACGGAAGGGCAAAGTTGAGACGTTATAGTAGGTAGATAATCAGACATGAGCAGGGAGGGGGTTGGGCACTTTGGATTGTGTTTACATCAGTTAGGTGCTTGTTTATAGTCTAAATATTCCATGTAAACCATCCTTACCAGAAGTGGGGAGTGAGGGTGTAGATAACAAACCTGCCAAAACTGACTGGTTCCAACATGGAGAACTTGACACTGACTTCACCTCCAAATTCATTATATAATCATTAGTATAATGAAAATCACACCCCTTGGTGCCATGACAGTCCTGAGGATAAAAGGACAAAAAGGGGCTGTCACCATATTCCCCTAAATCCACTACCTATTCTGAGAAAACCCCATATATCCTGATGAATATTCTACCCCCAGCTTAATCTCCAGCTATAAGACCACCCAACCCAAACCTCACCATGCTGTTCTTCTCTGGAACAAGCCCACACTCCCTCCTTGACCATGAATTCTTTATCAGTCGAGAACCCTTTCTCAGGTTGAGGTCTCACACAGAGCACAGGGAGATCACCCAGGATTGGATTTCCATTCTCTTAAATGACAACAGAGATATCTATGAGGTTTTGAAGTCTGGTTTAGGGAAGCCTTCCAACGTTAGGGCTTGATTAGGATTGGACAAGAGTTTAGGACTGGTGGACAGAGAATGCAAGGATTTTGAGACTTGTGAAGGATTCAAAGTCTCGAGTAAACTGCTTGATGCTATCTATGGTTAAGCTGAACAGTTTAATGTTCTTTTAAATGGGTTTTTCGCAGAAGAAAATTCCCTGAATAAACAACATTTTTTACATCTTTTATTGCCCTGTAAAAGAGTTCCCTGTAATAGTAAAGTTATACTGGTGACAAGGGCGAAATAGTAAAAGTCTTGTAAATGTAAACAATAAGCTGTGTGGGTATAGACGGTTTCAGTTCTCAGGGGTCTCCTCACCCTATTTTCCTTCCTTTTTGTTGCATTTTTATTTCTACTATAGCATTTTCAATTTAAGAGTTGTTTTTGTCCTGAATGTTCCTTTTAAAAAGTCTTATTTCTTTTGGGGTGCAAGGATATCTACAGATATCTAATAGGGCTTTTTGTTTATTGAAATATACTTGACATACAATATTGGTTTCAGGTGTACAACATGATTTGACAATTATATATATTACTAAATACTCACCATGGTAAGTGTAGTTACCATCTGTCAACACACAAGGATATTACAATATTGTTGACTATATTCACTATGTTATTTTATATTGGAAGTTTGTGCCTCTTTATCTCTTACCCCTACATTTCACCCATTCCCCCCAACACCCCCTATGGCAACACCAGTCTTTTCTCTGTGTTCATGAGTTAACAATAAAGCTTTGAAAACAAGTTTTCCTGCCAACTTCATGGACTCTGAGTTCCTTTTTGTTCATTTTAGTCTCTTTCACACATTTGGCTTTCCTTGACTGTTTGAGGGTAAGTCCCAGCTGTCCATTTAAGAGGAGTGAGACCAATAGCAGAGGTAAGTCAGGGTAGGAGGTTGACCTGGTCAGTAGAGATAGTCTTATTAAGACTGCAGGGTTTTGCTCCTCTTGGGCTGGAAAGTCTTCCCAATAATGAATTATCCAATCACACACCTGTGGGTCACGGCAGGAATGGAGTAAGCGTAGGTTGCCAGTATTCTCAGAGCTAAGTTGGAGAAGAGGGCTGAGATGTCACCATCTAATACTGACTTTCACATAATTCCCATTATCATTACAGTATACTTGTCCTCAGTCATGCCACATAATTTTGACTCTTGCAAAGTCAGTTCTCACTCTTCCATTTGCTTTACAACTTGCAAAAGGTGGTTGCTGTCATCAGCTCACCCAATTTCTTTGTCCTTGGGGTTTATGCATTTTGAACTTATTGAACTTTCAGAGGATTCTGAATAGGCAGCAGAAAAAAAGAATGTGTTCTTTTGACCACATTTAACTAGGAGTCTGTATTATATTCCTAAGGTCCCCTTCAACTCCAAATTCTGTGGTTTTAAGTGCATTGTCATTAAAATAAGTGTAACATAGTTGGGCATAATATCAAAGTGAGTACAACTTAGGAATCTCACATTCAAATGCATTCGGAGAAAGAGGTAATTAGCTTTTTATTTTCAATAATCTGGGAAGGCTTCAAGGAAGAGCAAAATTTAAGGAACTATTTACAAGTTATAAAATGCTCTTGAAACAGAGCAGATGAAAAAATGTTTTAATAACTAAATTTGATACTTTATTATTTATACATTCTAAGAACAGCAGGGGCAGAACAAAAGAAAAGTTATTGGAACCTGTAGCAACCTTAATCTTGACCCAAAATACAACAGGAACTTTCCATCAGACTTTACATAGTGAGACAGCATGAAAAAGGAAGTGAAAAGGAAGATAATGTAGATTTGGATATTACCTGTAAGATAAATTGAGGGATGATACTAAAAAAATAGAAGTTTTTTCAAGAAACATAAAAGCCAATCTCTAAAATTCATAGGGAACTGCAAGTGGCCTTGATTATCTAAAACAATATTGAGAAAGAAGAACAAAGTTGGAGGACTCCCCAATTTCAAAACCTACTACATGGCTATGCTAATCTAAAAGCAGTGTGGCCCAGGCATAATGATGGGCATATAGACCAATGGAGTATAATTGAGAGTCCAGAAATAAACCCATACATCTATGAACAATTGTTCTACAAGTATGCCAAGACCATTCAACAAGGAAAGAATAGCCTCTTCAATAAATGGTGCTGGAACAACTGAATATCCTTACTCCTACCTCACACAATATATAAAAATGAACTCAAGATGGATCAACAACTTGACTATAAAAGCTAATATTATAAAACCCTTAGAAGAAAACCTATGGATAAAGCTTCAAGACTTTTAATTCAGAATGGACTCTTAGATATGACACCAAAAGCATAAGCAACAAAAGAAAAATGGATAAATTAGACCATGAAAATTAAAAACTTCTGTGCAAAGGATATTATTAAGACAATGAAGATAACCCACTGGAGAAAATATTTACAAATCATGTATCTGATAAATTATCTAGTATTCAGAATATATGAAGAATTCTTATAACTCAACAACCCAGAAGTTAAGCAACCCAAAGTAAAAATGGACAAAAAACTTGAATAGACATTCCTTCAAAGAAGTTATACCAATGGCCAAGTACATGAAAAAATGCTCAACATAATTAATCACTAGGAAAATGCAAATGAAAACCACAATGAGAAATCACTTTAAGTACACTAAGATGACTACTGAAAAAATGGAAAGTAAGTGTGGGTGAGGACCTGGAGCAATTGGAACCCTTGTGCATTGCTGGTGGAAAAGTAAAATGTGCAGCTGCTATGAAAAACAGAGGTTCCTCAAGAAGTGAAACATAGAATTACTATGTGACCCAGCAATTCCACTCTCATGTACATGTCCAGAATTGAAAACAGGGAATCAAACAAATACATGAACATGTATATGTTCATAGCACAATTCACAAGAGCCAACAGGTAGAAATGTCCAAATGTCCATTAGATGAATTTATAAGCAAATTGTGGCATATATATATATATATATATATATATATATATATATATATATATATATATACAATAGAATTTTATTCAGTCATAAAAAGGAATGAAGTACTGATACATGCTACAGCATAGAGGAATATCAAAAACACTATGCTTAGGGGAAGAAGTCAGACACCAAGGTCACTTATTATATGATTTTACATAGAAGAAATATCCAGAAAAGGTAAATCCGTAGAGACAGAGAGCAATTTGGTTGCTGCCAAGGACTTGGGGGTGGGAAGAATGAGGAGTGACTATAGGTACAGGGTTTTCTTTTGGGGTAATGAAAATGTGTGAAACTGGATAGAAGTGGTGATTGAACATAATGAATGTTCTAAATGCCACTGATTTGTACACTTTAAAATGGTTAATTTTATGTTATATGAATCTTTCCACAATTTAAAAAATAGAATGGAGGAGATGCTGAGGGACCCAGGAAAAAAGTCTATAGTCTTCTGCTTCTCCGCTATCTACACATGCCATTAGCTCTCAGGCAAGCAATTCTGTGTCAGGCAGCATATCAGAAACACGGGGTTTTCTCCCCCAGCCCAATGCCCACCTTGGGAAGGCCAAATTCCACAATATTAAAACAAGGAGGTATGTCAGGGAGCTTCAAGAAAACAGATTGGGAGCATGTGAGGCAGAATCGCAGGAAACTGAGTGGTAAACTAATGGAACTTGGTAAGAAAGGGGTGACAAGTGACAAAGCTGGACGATCAACTGACATTTGTTGAGCATTAACTCCAGGCCAGTCCTAGGACATAAAATGAGGAGTTTAGTGTTCAATTGGAGAGACATGTGCTTAAGTACACAATCACAGCACAATGGGACATGTGCTGTAATCTGGTGCTCTGACAGCTCTGACTGAAGAAATCAGAGAAGGCTTCAGAGGTGATCCTGCACTTCCTGTTGGAGAAGAACCAGGAATTTCTCAGGTAGAGAAGTGGGAGAGGGGAGTGATAAAGATAATTGAGGCAGATCAAG
Source organism: Manis pentadactyla (assembly GCF_030020395.1). Taxonomy (NCBI): domain Eukaryota; kingdom Metazoa; phylum Chordata; class Mammalia; order Pholidota; family Manidae; genus Manis; species Manis pentadactyla. The sequence continues at coordinate 94,448,887 of NC_080029.1, read as the reverse complement.
CAGCAGTATGTGTAAAAGCAAGGTAATAACAAAGTATGAAGTGTTCGAGTCTGATAGGACTAGAGTAAAGGTGAGTATGTTCAAATTGTGCAGTCTGTGTGTGTGAGAGTGTGTGACAGTCTTGAAGTGCAGGTGGGTGAAGAGATTTCTAGGGAAGAAGACTAGGAGGGTGGTGTAAGGTCTTATCTTGAAGGGTTGAAAAAAGTTTAGCTTTTTTCTCCAGAGTTTTGAATAGCTACACAATCAGATTTTCTTTTGAGAAAGAGCACCTTGATTGCAGTGTGGATGGTCAATTAGTGATGCTGAGTCTGGAAGCAGCGATTCCAACATGAAGGCTACTGCAGTGCTGGTGAGGGCTGGAGTGGTAGCCATTCTGCTGACCTCCCACATGGCCTTTCACCAGCCTGGAGCCCCCACCCCAGCAGTGACTGTGGATGCCAATGGCTCACAGCTGCCCCTTTCTCCAAAGAATTACTCACCACTGCCTGCAGCCACCTCACCCAGGAAGCTATGATGGTCCTTCACTAAACCACTTGTCCTCATTCAATGACTGTTGGTGGGGTTTACAAGAGTTTGGCCCCCTTGCTTCAAGGGGGGTAATTTTGCTGTGTGGTCAATGCCTCAGATTCCAAATCTGTGAATCAGGGCAAGCTAGACTTTACCTGAGACTACATCCTTGCTAGGCTCTTTTCCTTTCTCTAGTCTGCTTCTCTCCCTCCCTTACAGATTTATCTTGAAACTTTCTCCCTCAATAGGTCAGGTGCACCCCAAATCCCCTTTTGGATTCTGTTTCTAGGAAGCCTGACCAAAGATAACCAGTAGTAACTGTTTGTGAGAACAAATATGCCTGATACACTGAACCAAGTAGAATCAGTATGAATGACCACTATTAGATAGAAGGGAGGGTGAGGGGAGGAGGGGATCTGGAATGTTCTCTTAATTCTGGCTTGAGTCTAAGGGGATACTCTAGTTCACCGAAATATGGAGGAATAGTTGTGTGGTTGGGGTGAGGGAGAAGATAAGTTAATTCAGTTTTGGACATGCTGGGTTGGAGATGTCTGTGCAGATGTCAGCGCTGGAGGTCTAGATTAAGGAGTCAATGGCAAATAAATGACAGTCACAATGGAAGCATTATGTTCACATTCCTGGCTCCATACAGGAAAAGTTACAGGATGCTGTCCTGTTTTGAACATGTTAAACATCAGGGAAGACAATCTAGTTCTCCAATTTAGTCCTTTTGATCCATTGTTAGAATTCTGAACTAGATAATCTTGACCTAGCTTTTTAAAAATTATTTTGTTCCTATTGTGGCTCTTTGTCATCTTTGCCAAAGGTAGTAAAAGAATAATGTAAAAAATAACCACCTTTTGTTCACAGTAAGTTGTCATATCACTGAGGTATATTATACCAAATGAACAAAACATAAGGAGTGTTTCTTCTTTCAGAGCCAGAACTGTTTGCTGATGGCTCCATAATGAAGGCCATTATCATCCAGAATCTGAAGGACAATTTTCATCCAGTCAATTAATATTAGAATTAAGCCTGAGTCTCTATCCTCTCTCCCTCAAAGGTACAGATCTCAGGAAACCTAACTCAACTTTCAGAATGGTTACCCACCAAAGAAACTTCTTGGCAAAGCATAAACTGAATTGCAACAAAGCCTGAGGAGTGAGTTTCCCAGCAGGGGCAGAGTTAAGTATGAAGAATGGGAGGAGAAAAGAAGTAACTACTTCTCCTAACATATCATACAGAAGTCCTTACAGGTGTAATTCAAGATATGAAAGGGAAAATACATTTATTATTCACTTAGTCATTGCTAAAGGCTTCACCTCCAGCTATTTAGCATAACATTGATACAGTCCTGTTCCTGTGTATTCTCTGAACTATTACATATTCCTTTGCCTTTTCATTTCAGCACTTTTCTAAAAGATGCCATCATTACCCAGTCCCTAAATGGAAGAGTTCAATGTCCATGTGGACGACTGTGTATCCAACTGGTTCATTTCCTTACCATTCCTCATACATACTACCTTTTTGTAGGCAAAACTACTTGAGTTCCTGCGCTACCATCAACTCACCAAGCTCTCTAACAGAAAATGTTGTTTAGTCTTGTTCACTGTATCTACTAATGAAAACTTATTCAACAATATGTTCAATAAGTGCCCATGGGACCTTACCTGAACTTAGATTGGAAATAATATTACCATATCAAATAAATTCTTTAAATTTTTGTTGGTGGTAGTCATTATATAAATTATATGATGCAATGTGGTGTATACATGGTGCAGTAAGTAATGGTACTTGTGGAAAAAAATCTCTGGAATTTTAAGGGTGAACAGAGATTTATGTAACTACTCCATCATTTGAAAGGTGTATATAAACTTAATGGGCAGGTTTTTTTCCTCCCTTCCCAAACACATTTGCATAGCCACTACACATCTGTTTAAATATTATAGAAACAAAAATATTTTCTACATACAAACTCCTATATTCTGCTCCTTCAAGTCTTTACTATGTTTTAGTATTAAAGAGTTTTGTTTTTCTCATTTTAATAAGAATGGGACCATTTAGTAGTTTTTTTCCCTTAATATTTTAGCAAGTTAGCTTTAAAGAATGATTTCAAAAGGATACCCACATACTGTATATAGATTTAATGAAATACTTCATCTTCCAACTCATCCAGCTCAGAGAATACATCACCAAAGCAAAGAATCTCTTGGTCTTCTCCGTCCTCACCCTCCCTCCTCTCTGTCTTCTAAACTTGATAAAGAGGAAAAGGGAAGCCTCAACAATCCGCTTCTTGAATTGCAGCAGGATTTACCGTAGACTCCCGGAGACAGTGTTTATAATGAGTTGGAGTATGGTTCAGTGCAGTCCGACTACCTGGGTTCTAATCCTAGCTGCCACTTAGGAGCTGTATTAATAGCTGGTCGTAAGGAAGATACTTAACCTGTCTGTAACCTATTTTCTCACCTGTAAGACGGGGATAATATACATCTACCTCACAGAGAAATGAGCTATAAGCTACCTAACAGAGGAAATTCATATAAAGCGTCTATAACCGTGGCTTCTGCACTGTAAATTTGGAGTGTTAACTACTATTATTCTTATCGAGGAATTCAGAGTTCGCTGGACTTAAGAAGTTTGGCCAATACCCATGAACAGAAGAGCCGACTTTCTGACTCAGTTTCCTATTTAAAGCAAATATAGGCGCAGCTCTCCTAGCAAAAAACAAGAACCTAAAATCACCGCCTTCATTACACAGTAAAAGGTTGAAAGAGTTACAGCAGGTAGGGAGCAGTCGGGCGCGGGCACAAGCCTATCCCTCACTCAGAAATTCCTCCAGGCAAGAGGCGGAAGTGAGCTGGACACGTCCGGGTTGGGTAGGAAGGGCTGTCAGTCCTGGGAGGCGTACCATGGGGACCAATCGCTCTCTGGCACCGCCTTCGCAGGGCGGGAGGGAGGAGGACGCCCGCGCACCGTGGGCGGGGCTTCTGCGCAGCCTTGGTGCCGAAGAGCCGGGTGAGCGCGGGAGAGGAGCTTAAAGGGGCCCGGGAAAGTGTTGGAAACGGGAAAGGGAGGCGATACGACCGTCGGAGCTGGGAAAAGGAAGCCATGGGGAAGAAAGGTAGAGACGGTGGGAGCACGGGAGGGTCCGGAGAGATGCGGAGAAGGAAAGAAGGCTGTGGGAGGAGCGGCGGGGTGAGGAAACCTCCGAGACTAGGAAAGGAGGGTGCGGGCGGGCCCTTGACTGGGTAAGGGGGAAGGGTAGGAGAACTCACCCGAACATGGGATACCCCAGGAGTTCATCCCGAGTGGGGTAGTAAAGCAAACAAACTCTGGGAGAGTTTTGGGTCAGGGCCGCCACCCGGGGCGTGCAGTCACCACCTTGAACCACCCGTCTGCATCAGTTGGCGTGCAAATTAATCTGATGAGCGCAGAGGGGGTATTTGGCTCTTTAACACGCGGCTGATACTGGGAATTTTCCTTGGTCCCTCTGAGTGGGACTGTCATTCGTCCCAAAGGACTGGACCTGCACAGCCAGACCAGCAGATTCAGCCTCTTAAGTTACTGCAAGGAAAAATCACCCTTACACCACCTGCCTAGCCTTCTTCCCTAGAAATCTCTTTACCCACCTGCACTTCAAGACTGTCTCACACTCACGCACACCCAGCCTGCACAACTTGAACACACTCACCTTTGCCCCAGTCATATCAGACTTGAACACTTTATACTTTCTTTTATTACCTTGCTTTTACACATAACTGCTGCTTGATCTGCCTCGATTATCTTTATCACTCCCCTCTCCCACTTCTCTACCTGAGAAATTCCTGGTCTTTCTCCAACAGGAAGTGCCGGATCACCTCTGAAGCCTTCTCTGATTTCTTTAGCCAGACCCACCTGAGCTCTCAGAGCACCAGATTACAGCACATGTCCCATTGTGCTGTGATTGTGTACTTAAGCACCTGTCTCTCCAATTGAACACTAAACTCCTCATTTTATGCCCTGGGCCTGGCTGGCCTGGAGTTAATGCTCAACAAATGTCGGTTGATTGTCCAGCTTTGTCACCCCTTTCTTAACAAGTTCCATTAGTTTTCCACTCCCTGTTTCCTGTGATTCTGCCTTACATGCCCCCAGTCTGTTTCCTTGAAGCTCCCTGACATACCCCCTTATTTTAATATTGTGGAATTTGGCCTTCCCGAGGTGGGCATTGGGTTGGGGAAAAAACCCTGTGGTTCTCATTTGTAACCTGGCACAGAGTTGCTTGTGCAGGTAACAGAGATGCAGCATCAACTGCAAAAGTCTCAGTGGGAGGGGACAGGAGCAGAGGACTCCCCAGGAAACTGCATGGCTCAGTGGCCCCCAAGATAGTTAGGGAGCCCTTGGAGCAACCCACCAACACCTGAAAAACAGGAGTCTCCCTAAAACAAGGCTGCTGTGAGGGATAACACTTAGGTTCAGTCTTTGTGTTTCCAAGTAGAGAGACTTCAGTTAGACATTCTGATCCACACTCCTCCTTGGGTATTTGTATTTGGGATGTTCTGGGAGAAGACTCATGTGAGTGGTGAGTTTGGAAGAAGGGACAGGGCATATAAGGCTCAGCCAATACTTCATCCTCTTTTGGGACCAGCCTAAATTCAGAATACAAATATTTTAGTCTACATAGTAAAGAGACGGTTCCTTCAGGGAAGGCCTAAGGTTGTCCTCCCATTTGTCCCAGGTGGAAAAATGCTATACATTCTTCAACTTAGCTTTTATTGGTTAAAAAAAAGAAACAAAGCTGACATTTTCTTGTAACTAATTTTTAAACATTTTTCTGAAATTGATATGAATTTATTTTCAATTTAATCTAAATGCTAATTAACCTAAATTCAATTTAATTTCAAATAAATTTGTATTTATTTTCAAACTTTCAGAAAAATTGCAAGTACTGTACAAAGAACCTTCCTCTCACCCAGATTCATAATTGTTCACATTTTGTCACAGTTGCTCCATCTCTGTATGTGCATATTATTATATATTACATATTAATTACACATATTAACATTATATATATTAGTTACATTCTGAGCCTTTTAAGAACAAGTTGCATGTGCCATCACTCCTAAATATTTCAGAGTGTATTTCCCTAAATCAAGGACATTTTGCTACTTAACTAGCATATAACCCTCCAAGTTAGGAAATCAACATTAATACAATACCATCATTCAATTCACAGAGTTGCACACTCTGCACCCTGCCCCAATTCCAGTTTCACCAGCTTCCCTGACAATGTCTCCTCTTCCTTTCTGGCACACTCTCCCTTCCAGGAACATAAGCTGCTATTGTCAATCTCTAAAGTCACCTCCAGGCTGTCACTGTTTTCCCTATTTACCTACCTTTCAAGTCCTCAGCAGTTTCACTGCTTACGTCTGTGCCAGTTTTGAGAATACACACCCTCTCCTCTGGAGAAATGATCCTTAATGTTAGTCAGTCCAATGTTTCCTCATGGCCACACTTTGACCAGTTGGCAAGAATTCCTCAGAAATGATGCTGTGCACTTTGTAAAGTTGGGATGGAGCAAGCATTGTCGATCCACCCCACCACTGAAGTGAGCTTAATCTTACTCACCTGATTATCTGCAGTTTCCTCTAGTATAAAGTCATCACTTACCTTTATAGTTGATTAGCACTTTGTGGGATGTGTTGCAAAATTTTTCTGTCTAACCTCCCATTACAGGCCTAGTCTTCACTGACAACTTCTCCTGAATGGACCACTACTGTGAAGGTTGCTGAAGTGTGATTTTCTATTTCCAACATTCTAGCTAGATTTATTAGTTGATATTTTACTGTAAAAAAGAACCTCCCCTCCAATATATCTATTTATTCTTTATTTATTCATATTAGTATGGACTCATGGGTTCCTATCTTATTCATTGGTTATAAATTACTATAATTATTTTCATATTTAAATTGGTCCAGGTTTTGCCAATGGGAGTTCCATCAACGGGCTCCTGTGATCTTTTGACAAGTCCCCATCATTCTGTGAATACTTTCTTGCTTTCTGGAAAAAGATATTCCAGGATTATTTTGTATATTCCCTGCACCAGCTCTGGAATCAGCCATTTCTCCAAAGAGTCCTGGTGTTTTAGAAAAGGATGGCATTCGAAAACCAAGATCTAACTACTGGATGTACTCACTGCTACTAGAGTATCATCGCTTATAAACTTTTTTCAATGGATAGAACTAGTAAGTGTACATATGTGTACAGGCATGTATATATATATATATATATATATATATATATATACATACCTATGAATTTATGCCAATATTTATGATACAGCATCTCAGAGTTCTTTTCAACTTTGTCTCTTCCCATGTTTCACCTTCTCCAGTGGTGAGAAACCTGGCTCTTTAATCCTAAGTATATTTAATTATTTGTTCAATTGGTTTTCTTATTGCGATTACACACAGTCTCCCAGCCATGCTGGCTGTCTCCTCTGTCTAACAATTATGCATTTCATCTCTTCATTCTGGGGCACCATGAGCTCAATACCAATGTGCTCCCGCACAGCTCCTTCCTCTCCTCGCTAGTGTTCTTTTGTCCCTAGGTGCAGATGGATATGCCGCCAGATGACTGCCATGCAACTCACCTTCCTACCTCTATACCAAGGAGGAAAAATAATGAAATGGAAAATTTTGAAAGGGAATGGGAGAAATTGTCTCTTATTTAAAAAGTATCTAACTCCTTTGTCTTTGAACTGATCCTATACTTGGGCAGGGAAGTAGTGTTTTATAGTGATATCCTCCCTTCACTCCATGCAAAACTCCAACAGTGGAATTTAATTCCCTATGAAACAAAGATTTATTTTATATTTGGCTATTTTCCCAGAGAGACCTGTTGCATTTTCACTCACTGTTTGAAATTTAAACACTGTAACTGTCTTTATTCTGCTGCTGGCTGTCTTCACTTCATCTCATCAGAAAGCACTATGTATCCTTATCAAACTAACAGCCAAATTATGTCCCAATCACCTGGAATGGACTTAGGGAAATACCTTGAAGCGAGCAAATTGTTGAAATTACATAGCTGCGGCATCATATCCCTCTGAGGGATTTTTTTTGAACCCAAACTGTATCAAAGAGTTTGATGGATTAATTCCCAAGAAAACTATAAAGGAGGTGAGAATTTATAAATCAAATACATACATTTTTAAAAATGTTTATTTGAGCTGAAGTGATATTCCTGACTGCCAGGATTGGGTTTGTCAAAAGGCCAACCACACCATCTCATGTGTTGGTACTAGGCCTCACAGTTTATAGATGAGAAACTGAGTGAGATTAGGAAGGGTAGATGGATTGCCCAAGTCACGGGTTGGAAAACCAGCGAAAGCAGGGGAGAGGGGCAGGGGGCAGGCATGGGCAGATGGCAGACTAAATCTGAAGGCAAGGCTGGGCACAGCAAGGTAATGAGCACTGAGGTCACCAGCAAGGCCTCTGAGTGAGGAGGAAACCTAAGCCGCAGCTGGACGCCTGTCTGGGCACTGCTGCGATGCTCTGGAAAAGGACCGCCAGGCTGCTGTGTACACACATAGCACTCAGCTTTCTGCTCAGACTGTTGCAAACCAGTCCTTGCAGCTGGCAGAAGGAAACAGTGTCAGAGATCCACAAAGACCAGAAGGTACTTCTGGAGGTGGACCTCTCAGCAGGCCCCTCAAAACCCCCCACGTCCTCTCTGCCAGGACAGTGCTGCCCTGGCCTCTCCAAGTTGGGGAGTGTTGGTGGAGTCAGCCAATGTGTTGTGGTACTTGCTTTCTAGATAAGTTGTCCTCCTTCCAAAAGGAGAGTAGTACTCACACTCACTGGCTTTTTTCAATCCAAGCCCATAGTTATTGTTAGAAGACATTCCTCCAGATTTTTAGTTTACAGATGATTCCAACTTACTTTTCAATAGTGATCAATTATTTCCCCCTTTAAATTATTTCCCACTCTACTGATTATTTCAATGGACTTTTGGGAGAGAATTGTTTGGCTTCCACACCCTACACCATCCTGCTCAGAAGAGTCGTATATAAAGAACAGGCAGAAGAGACTTAGAAAAAGCAGTCAGAGAAATAAGAGGAGAACCAGAGAGGCCATTACCATGGAGGTCAACGTGAAGTTGAGTGGCCAGCAGTTTAAATACATCAATGACAGTTTCAAACACATCAATAAAGTATAGGCTGAATCTGGTGATCAGGAGGTGACTGAAGAGAGCTGAAAGTACTGTTTCAGAAGTTACTGGGGTGTAAACTGTGCTTCACGTGGAGAAATGGAAACAAGTGTGACTGCTTTTTAAAGACATTGTCAATAAATAAACTGATAAGGGGAGTGATGGTTGAAAGGGAGTAAGGTGAAGAGAGAAGATTTTGTAGGGTAGAGGAATGCTGGGCCAGTGGAGGCAGAAGTGGCTCCCAGTGTTGGCAGGCCCCTTTGGCTCCCTGTCCCCAGACCGTCTCTGCTGCGTGCTTGCTCCATTCCTACTGCCAGGCACACAGTATGACCTGCGAAGGCAGTTGCACCCAGGAGAGAACACCCCTGACCTCCCAGCCTCTGTGACTTACAAATTTAACCTCGACCACATTGCTTCTTGCCAGTCCTGGCTCGCAGTACAACCAAGGGCCCAAAGAGCCGATAGAGTTCTGCTCTTAGAGAAATCCCAGCAGCAATGACAGTGAACTAGCAGCTCATTGAATCCATGCACAAGGCCTCACTGGCCTTGCTTTTGCATGGGGCATCTAATCCTCACAACCACCATCTCATGTGTTGGCACTAGGCCTTACAGTTTATAGATGAGAAACTGAGATTAGGGAGGGTAGATGAATTGTCCAAGTCACGGGTTGGTAAGCAAGAAAGCTGAGGGTCCAGCTCAGATCTTTCTGGTTTCAGAGGCCATCCTTTTTCTCCTTGGGCAAAGGAGGCCAAAATATAAGCCGTGAGCAGCATAAGGCCTTAGGATAGACCTTAGGTAGTCTGGATTCATGGAGAGTATTAAGTTATAGGGCCAAAGAGAGAGAAGTTAAGGCCAGATAGGTTAACCAGATAAAATATAAGAAGCCCAGTTAAATTTGCATTTCAGATAAACAGTAAATTGTTAATAGTAAGTAATCCCAAATATTGCACTGGTATACAAAAAGCAAGTTGTTTTTATCTAAAATTCAAAATTAACTGGGCACTGTATTTTTATTTGCTAAATCTGGCAACCATATGGACAGACTGTGGAAGGTTTTAATAAATACTAAGGAATTTAGACTTTATTCCATAGCTAATACAAACCCACTGAGGATTTTGGCACAAAGGAGTGAAGTGGTAAAGTGGTATTTGAGACCAGCCAACAGACATTTGCAATTGTCCAGCAATAACATTCTGAAATATAACACTAGGATGGTAGAAGAAAGAAAAAAAGCAGGATCTTGTAGCTAGTTAATATAGCGATGAAGAACAAAGAAAAGTCCAATATGACAGGTTTTCAGCCTGGATGGCTGAAAGAATGATAGAGCTACAGATGGAAAGACACATCTGGAAGAGGAACTGCTTTGGAAAGAAAGAAAAATAGACTTTGAGGTGATGCTTGTATATCCATGTGAATTTTGCAAAAGGAAAAATGTTAACCTTCTTCAACACCTTCTCCCAGGAACTGCAGAGATAGGATGTTCCTCATCCTCACAGCCACCCTGCCAGGTAGGTATTATTACAGTTTTCCAATGGACAACACCAATGCTACCAGCAGGTGGCAGAGTTGGGGTTTAAAGGCCCAGATAGCCGGGCTAATTTCCACTATACCACACTGCCTCTTATTAGAGAAACAGAAACAGGACTCCGGAAAAGTTGTGGCTCAAGCTGTGATTGCTGAGAGCTGAGAAGGAGCTGAAAAGAGGAAATTTATGCTAAGAGCAGATGTAAGAGGAGGATCAGAGAGAGCTTTGGAGCATCTGTGGCAGAGAAACAGCATAAGAAATGGCTATGAAACTTGAATGAGCCTAGCATTTTTAAAACAATGGCATAATGTGATTTTTTTATAAAATGGAGAATATGGGGTGGTGAAAGGAAATACTGGATATACAGATGCCGTGTCATCTAATGTGCCATGCCCAGGAGATTAGGATTATTCTAGAGGCGATGGAGAGTCATTGAGAGTTTTAAACAAGGCATCAATATAACCAGATTGGTGTTCTACAAGGGTCATGCTGGTAGCAGTGGTGTGAGAGGTAAGTGGAAAGCCAATTAGGAGGAAGCTGTGGTGATCCAGGGGAGAAAGAATGAGAAGAAGGGGCAGAAGAAATAGACATTTGAGAGAAACAATAGGATGTGGAGAGAAAAGAGATGTGAGTGACAAATACTTTTTCAGGGTGACTGGTGATAATATTTATGAAACAGAATGCAGGAGAAGGAGCATACTTGGAAAGGAAATGTGAAGTTAGTCATCTTTGTATACCTACAAACTTAGAGCTGACAGACAAGCACTAAATACTTGTTGATGTGAGTTTGATTTTAGACATACTTAGTTTGCAGTATCCCTGGAACATGCAGGTGGAAATGTTTAGTAAACTGTTAGAAATATAGGTCTAGAAAAACATTGCAAACCTGTGAATTAGCTTTGTTAATCAGGATATAAGTAGAGGAGTGAGAAAAGTCCATGGATAAAATCCTTGAAAATACTTAGCACATAAAGAGTGAGTAAAGAAATAAAAGCTAATGAAGCAAGCAGAGAATGGACAGCCAAAGAGGTAGGCAAACAAGAAAGTTTGGTGTAATGAAACAGATGAATTTCAAGAAGGGAGGGGCTTGCACACCCTTGTTCATCGCAGCATTATTCATAATAGCCTGATGCAGGCAATCTGAACATCCATGGATGAATGAGTAGATTAAGAAAATCTGGTGAATACATACAATAGAATATTATTCAACCTTAAAAAGGGAGATCCAGTTATATACTACAACATGGATGAAACTTGAGGACATTATGCTAAGTGAAGTAAGCCAGTCACAGAAAGACAAATACTGCATGGCTCTGCTTATATGAAGAATCTAAAGTAGTCAACCTCAGAAAAACAGGACACAGAATGGTGCTTGCTTGGGCAGGAAAAGGGGGAAAAAGGAGTTGTTGTTCAATGAGTATAGACTTGCAGTTTCGCAAGATGTAAAAATTCTAGAGAACTTTTTAACAATGTGCATATAGTTAACACTATTGTACTGTACACTCAAGAATGGCTGAGATGATTTTTTAAAAATAAGGAGGAAGTTGTTAAAAGGGTCTTGCTTCACACACATAATGTAGGGGGGGACATGGGAAAGGCAATATATACAGAGAAGACAAGTAGTGATTCTATAGCATCTTACTATGCTGATGGACAGTGACTGTAATGTGGTATGTGGGGGGGACTTGATAATGGGGGGAGTCTAGTAACCATACTGTTGTTCAAGTAATTATACATTAATGATATCAAAATTTAAAAAAGTAAAAAGAAAAGAAAAAGGGTCTTGCTTCAGAGGTGCCAGATGAAATAAGCCCTGGTAAGTGTGTGTCCCTTAGATCTAACAAGTTGGTTTTTATTGATGACTTTAATGAGAGCATTTATGAAGTGGTAGTGATGACAATGAAATTGCACTTAGCTTGGGACTGAATGGAAGGTGAGGAAGTAGAAGGAGCAAGTGAACCCTCCTGCAAGACGTTTGGCCACAAAGGATGTGGATCTCTCCTGAGTAGCACGACAGTAAGGGAGGGTTGATTTAGGGCCCATCTTACTTGCTTCCATATTTTCAGGAGCCACAGTCCTTCACTGACTGTTGTCTAACGTGAAAACAGTCATTTCATATATTTTGTCCAGTTTTCTACTTGTTTATCATGGAAAGAAATGTCTTCTATCAGTTAATCCTTCACAGGCAGAAGTGGGAGCCTCTTTTATGCATAACATTTTAAAAATAAATTTGAAAATCAAGTGGAGAGGGGAGTCAGTGAAAAAAACAAAAGTCTTCCAAATCCTCCCTTTCACAGTATCTCCCTGGGGGTTCCAGAAGAGTCAACTTTTACAAGCTCTAGTAGATGACATTCACATTCTGCGGCCCCATGAACAAGGTCCTCACAGCACCTTCCTGGACAGGCTATTAATTTGACATCCTCCAAACCAGTATTTTAAAAATACTTTTAAATATTATATAGTAAATGGAGAAGAAGCTTATTTTCTAAAATTGAATGCTTCTTCATGCTTATAAGCTGTATGTCAAATGACCCCTCAGCCTTTCTTTTGACCTCTCCCAAGTGAAACCCTGCTCACTAAAGAGCATTAATAAGTGATACAGAAATATCAACTCCTTAAAGTACACCCTTTACTTGCTCTATCAAGGATGTATGAATAAAAACTGTCAGTCTTTCCTTGTCTCAAAATTTCTTTAGCTCCCCTCCAGCTTAGCTAGGGAGAATTCTAGATTGACCATTATTTCCCTCAGTACTTTGAAGAATTTATTCCATTATATTTTGGCCTCTAATTATGTTGATAAGAAGTTTATTGTCCATTTAGTTCTTCATCATTAATTTTTCCTATCTGTCTTCCATTGAAAATTTGTTCTTCATATGTGGAAGTTTCACTACAGTGTGTCTACCTATACATTTATTTTGAATGATCTAGTTCTGGACCTAAGTGTTCATGCCTTTCATCATATTGCCATTAATCCAAACTATGAAACCTCTCACCCACTACATGAATTCCATAGTGTATTAGTTATTTACTGCTGCCATAACAAATTACCACCAATTCTGTGGCTGAAAATACCACCAACTTATTATCTTTGATTCTAGGTCAGAAGTGCAACACAGATATGATTAGAATAAAATCAAGTGTCAGCGGGGTTGTGTTCCTTTCTGGTGACTCTAGAAGAGAATTCCTTTTCTTACCTTTCCCAGCTTCTAGAGGCCACCAAAATTCCTTGATATGTTTTCTCTTCCTCCATCTTCAAAGCCAGCAATGTAGAGTTAATCCTTACTCTGTTGTTACATTTTTTTTCCAACTACTGCAAGGAAAGGTCCACTTTTAAAGGACTCATGTGATTACATCAAGCCCACTGAGATAATCCTGGATAGTCTCCCCAGCCTAAATCCTTAACTTTAATCACATCTGCAAAATGTCTACTGCCATGTAAGACAACAGAATTATAGATCCCAGGGGTTAGAACATAGACATCTCCAGAGGACCTTTATTTGTTTTATCACACTTTGAGACCTCAATTCCTCATGTCAAAATCTCATCCAATTTTTGGTACATCCCAAGGGTCTTGAGTGCTCCTGCTCCAGCTAGCTTGTTGAGAAGCTCACTATCACTTCTCTTACCAGTGTCCTCTGAGAATGCCATTCCTCTAGACACACTAGGCACTGATGGTAATCACTTAGACTTACAATGGTGGTTATTTGGAGCCTTTGATGTCTGTCCCAAGGTGACTGAGAGGCAGGGGAAATGGAGAGAAAGATTGGCCTGTGCACCAGCATTATGGCTACATTTTGTCTCCTGGGTTTTGGAATATAGTGAGTAATCCCAGAGTTTCTCAGTTTTTCATGAATCTAAAACAAAAGAGAAAGAGCCTTTTCTCTTTTTAAAACAACCTCCTTTGCACTGAAGCTCAGAACTAGATCATTGGTTCTAGCTGATAGATAAGCTGTATTCCAGCCCCTCATTGTTATCTCCTTTTTATCTTACTTTCCATCCCTGCCCCAAACTCCTACTAAAACAATGAAGGTCCTGGTGCATATCAATTCATGCATGTGGCTTACCAAAGTGGCTCTGTTCCCACTGGCTCTATAAACTGCCAAGTTCTGAATACACTTGGAGGTCAGTTAGACTCCCTTCTATAGAATGATTAAATTAATGATATTACAGATTTAAACACTAAAAGTTTAGGTGGGAGATTAACTCCTGTGTTATTTTCCTATAATCCACCTTATTCAAGAGAACACAACATCAGACATTATCTCAATATTTTAATCTACTTAGAACCAACGACTCTTCAAATTTGGCTCTGTTTAACTTGTCAAGCTCCTTCTCATATTACTCTGATCCCCACATAGTCTCAGGTCCTTTTGGAATGTAGGTAATTCCTCCTGGAGCAGGCCTGTACTAACCCGCTCAAGCTGTGCAGAGTTCTGACACTGTTTTTCAGACTGGAAACAAGAAAGGGTGATGGAGGCATGTCTTGAGGAAAACAAGTTGTCTTGCAGTGTGTCTACTTCAGGTGAGTTCATATATGGTCTCCAGGCAAGGGGAGGCTCTTTTCCTCTGTCAAGAGGGAATGGACTACTGCTTCCGTTCAAGAAGATTTAGGGATAATTGGTACCTCAGACTTCTGAGGCTCACCCACTCAAATGTTTCTTGTCTGGGTCTTAAGGTCTCACACTTTTCTTACCTGGAAAAGACTTTGACTGTCAGGCCTGTTAAAGCTATGCATTCAATTTCTTTTGCAGTTTGCCACTTTGGATCCTGAACCTAATTTTTAACAGTATCTAACTTACTGCTGTGAGATGGCAGTCTCCTTTATGGCTGCCATAGAAGTCTTCTGGCTTTCATGGTGTTCCTAAATTGACAATTAGCTGCTTTAAGCTGTTGCTTTCTTTTTGCAAGATTTCCAATGCTGTCAAAAGTAGCTGGCACATTCCCCAATGGTTATCATTATCATTTCTCCCACGCCAGTCAAGTAAGCATCGATTTGGTATCCCAGTACTTTGTCTTCCACCTGCATTTCATCCCCGTTAACTGTAGATGAAAGCTTTAGTAACTGTGATGTATACCACTGCATTGCAGAGATTATTATGCACTGACCATCAGGAAAACCATTCTTGTTGCCTTCAGAACTCAACTCCAAAATCCCATCTCTTAAAGACCACCTTGGTATCAGCATTTTTTTAACCAAGGTTCCTAAGAAAACAGTTTGAAGCAAAAGATTTTGTACTAATGCTTTACTGATGGGTGAAATTCCAGGGGAAAAGGTGTGGGAGATAAAGTGAAATAGGGAAAAACTGACACAAACATAGGAATGTATTCATTATCAAGATGGCCATAGCTTAATTACAAACAAAGCTGGTTGCTTGATCTTCCAGGGCCTCTCCAGAGAGTACTTATGAAACTACTGCTTCTTACAGTCTCCATCACATGGGGGAAGAGTAAGCAATACTGGCTTCTTTCTGTCTCCTGTGTCTTATTCGTTAAGATTTACCACCCCTACCCTTGACATTAACTCCCCCACAATTCTGAATTGTATTACCTCACCCATCCTCTCCAGGTAGCTTCTTGGGAAGCCAGAGCCTCTACAGTCCATTCTGGCCAGTTTTCAGGTGCTTCAGTCCTTCCTCCTTGTCAGTTCTACCTTGTGGGGGTCAGATGGAAGCAGAGGCTGTGGCTGTGGCTTTATGACTAGGATACCTCATAGGAGTTTTGTGAGGACTTATTCAAGTAATACCCAGTGCCTGGCATTTAGTGAGCACTAAGCAAACGTTAGCTATTATTTTTAATAGTAACTGAGTAAAATTTTTGTGTGTGATTGTTATGTGACATGAGCATTTCCCCCATGCCTTCTAAGCCTTTGCTAAGCACCGTTACACTCAGCACTCTGATGCACAACCAGACACATCTGAGTGGTTCAACAATGACATGGGCTGTGGTCCACAGCAGCAGGGGACAACCAGGCAGCCAAATAGATTTGCAACAAATTCACAATAGCTGTGGCTACCAGCCAGGCAGCACACAGCATGCAGTGGAACTAAGTGTTTCACCTTTATAAAAATATGACCAGTGATAATGCCTTCCATTGGCCAGCCACCTTAAACAATTCTTTTAAACATTTAACTGGTCTCTGAAATCCTCTAAGGAAATAAGTTGGTATTGTTTTTTGTTCTATAAATTGTAGCCACGTACCTGAAGGATAATTTGTGCATTCACAGTCATAGATTTGGTTCTGAAACCATGAAGACAGGAGCCCTCAAATGTCAAATATCTAAAGGACAATATTTTCTTTGGAAAATTTGCTACCTCATCCTCTGAGTTTGGTTAATCATAAATATCCTTCATTTAATGAATAATTCAAATCTTAGTATTGTCACCATGGAAAACAGGGCTCCCACCTCCAATTTTTCTTCATGAGGATTGTCATGCTTCCTGCTGTCACGGCGCGGCCCACTAAGTGTGAGAGTGTAGGCCAGATTTGCTTTCAACAGGAAACAGAAGTGAAGGCCTGCCCTTCCCCTGAAAGGAGGTCCCACGTGCTTCCATGTGTGAACTAAATTTCATGCATAGCTCAATAAATTGATTGTAGTGAACTCAGCTAATAATAGCAACTAACCCTTACATCAGGCTTAGAGTCAGCAGTCACTGTTTTGATCCCTTTACAACCTCACAACCTTTACCTATAAGGTTGGTCTCATGCCCATTTTATAGACAAGGAAGCCAAGGCACAGAAAAGTTAAGGAACTTGCCCAAGGTCACCCTGGGATAAGTGGCAGAGCCTGAATCAGAACCCAAATTTCATTAAGCAATGCCAGAAGTGTGACAGGTGCCAAGCACATGTTCATGTATAAAGATGCAAAGGTTAATAATCTGACCTAGTGTTCAGTACCACCAATCACTGCATTCTCCTTCCTCTTAGAAACTAGGCTAGGATGAAAATCAGTGTGCAGGTCAGGAAGCAGTTTACTGAGGCTTTGTTTTCTTTTGTGTCAAGTTTGAAAATATGGGAGAGGAGATAAGAATGGAAGCTGGAAAGAAGACCGAGAGGTTCTGAGCTCAGATAATTGTGAAGTGGAAGAAGGTAGATTAGCTAAGGGAACATAGAAGTACCACATCCATGTTTTAAAATATATATAATTTATTGAGAAATTCACATAACATAAACTTTTAAAATGAATAAATCAGTGACATTTCGTACATTCGCAATGTTGTGCAACCACCACCTCTATCTAGTTTCGAAACATTTCCACTGACCCAAAGTAAAACCAAATACTTCATTACGCAGTCAGTCCCTATTCCTCTTCTCCCACCCCAAGCCCTTCAACCACCTATTTGTATTCTGTCTGATGGATTTATCTGTTCTGAATATTTCATATAAATGGGACCATACAAAATAGAATCATAGAGTAATTATACAAAGCTTTTATGTCTGCCTTCTTTGACTTAGCATAATGTTTTCCAGGTTCCTCTTTGTAGCATGGATCAGTATATCATGGTTTTTATGACTGAATAAAATTCCGTTGTATGTATATAATATGATGTGTTTATCCATTCAGCCATTGATGGACATTTGGACTGTTTCCACCTTTTGACTATTGTGAATAGTACTGCTGTGAACATGCAGGTTTGTGTACTGTTTGAATGTCTGTTTTCAGTTCTTTGGGGCATATATCTAGAAACTGAGTTGTGGGGCCATGTGGTAATTCTACGTTTAACTTTTTGAGGAACCCCTACATCCTTTGAAACTCTTCTTTAAGGCTATAATATTATTAATATTATAGGCACTATTAGATGTAAGAAGTATATTAAACATTTTAAATCAGAGTGCCTCAGCCTTAGCACTGCTGATGTTGGGGACCAAAGAATTCTTTGTTGTGGAGCTGACCTGCCCATAGTAGGATGTTGGGCATCAATCCTGGCATCTACCTGGTAGACGTCAGCAGCCACCTCCCCAGTTGTGACAACTACTAATGTCTCAAGACATTGCCAAATGTCTCCTGGGAGGCAGGACTGCTGTCCCCCCTACCCCTTTTTTCACTGAAAACTACTGTTTTAGAGGGTGCCCTGGAGACTTGAAGTAAATATGGCACTAAAGTGTAATAAAACAAAGTAAAGGCCTTTAAGAACTGGATGTCCCTCACAAGTTTGAATATAGGAAGCAATTTTTGTTTACTGTGTAATGATGTTAGGGAATTTGTAGGTTTACAAATGTGTAACAATCAGAAAAATCTTATTAAATATTCATGTAACTTTCATATCCACCTCTAGTACCATAAACTCAACTGATCCACAGAACAACAAGAAATAACAGCTTTTTACCTCAGTGTACGTTACACACCACATCACATTTATAGTACACTGCAGCACATAATTTTTAAAATGGAAACTAGAAGCAAGGCTTTTTTTATATGGTAATATTATTTCAAATCTAAATTCAGAGAGAGCCCTTAAGAAATTTCCTATTTGGTCCAGCCAAATAATGAAAAGAGAAATCTAATTTTTATTATGGGCATACAGTGAGCACAATGAAATTTTTACATTTACTGTTAAAGATCGTGGTGAGTTACTTGGAGGGTGGGAACTCTGAGTACATAAGCATCTTTGCCATCAAAAAGGCATAAAGATCAGGGCTGTTATGGAAATGGACCAGCCTTAGGCACAGACAGCATTGGCATAGAACGCACAGCAGTTAGCAAGGGCCATGGCACTGAACTCTTTATCTCCCCAAGGGCCAGAAAAAGAAGGAGGGCTGGTGCCATTCAGAGCAGTACTGAAATGAAAAGGCAGAGAGATACTTAGTGGGTCAGATAAAAACAATGCAACAGGATGTATCAGTAAGTTCTACCAAGGAGCTTAAAAATAAAAAGAACAAAACCCATAATGGATCCAATCCCAATGACTAAATAAACAGGACAGAATTAAGTTTATTTTCTTGTTCACACACAAGATAATACTAGTAAGAAACTCTATGTAGTATGGTCCTTTGCCCAAGTCCTAACCATACTCATTTTGGGAATTTCCTTTCCAAACATCACTGAGGAAAAAGTTGTGCCTTATAATGAGATTTAGGACTGAATTTATTCTAAAAAGTGAGGTGGTGTTCCAAAGCCACTTTCCTCTTAAGAAAGTGCTCAGGTGGGCTGGCTGGCTGGCTTATTTATTATTGTTTCAACTTTATTGAGGTATTACAAATAAAATTGTAATTTATTTAGAGTGTACAAATTGACACAATTTGACACAAGTATACATTGTGAAAGGATTCTTAGCATTGAGTTAATTAACACATCCGTCCCCTCACGTTTACCTTTCTTTTTTTTTGGTGAGAACTTAAGTTCTACTTAAGTTCAGTTATATAATACAGTATAATCAACCAGTCACTGTCTTACATATTAGATCCTCAAACATCTTACACATTAGATCCTAAGATTATTCATTTTACAGCTGAACATTTGTACCTTTATTCCAGCCTCTCCCTATTTCCCCCGCCTCTCAGTTCCAAGCAACCACCATTCCACTCTCTGATTCTATGAGTTTGAATTTTATTTACATTTTTTTTAGATTTCCACATATAAGGGATACCATGCAGTATTTGTCTTTGGCTTATTTCACTTAGCGTGATTATTCATCCATGTTTTTGCAGATACCAGGGTTTCCTTCTTTCATAAAGATGAATAATATTCCATTGTATATTTTGGAATATACACAGTTTCTTTATCCATTCATCCATCAGTGGACACGTAGGTTGTTTCCATATCATGACTAATGCTGCAGTGAACATGGGAGTACAGGTAGTGACTTCATTTTCATTTCCTTTGGATATATACCCGAAAGTGGGATTGCTGGATCATATAGCAGTTCTATTTTTACTTCCTTCAGTAAACTCCATACTCTTTCCATGGTGGCTGTACCATTTTGCATTCCCACCAGCAGTGTATATAGGGTTTTCTTTTCTCTACGTCCTTGTGCAGCAATTGTCATCTCTTGTCTTTTTCATAATAGCCATACCAACAGGTGTAAGGTGATGTCTTACTGTGGTTTTAATTGGCATTTCCCTGCTAACTAGTGATGTTGAGCACCTTTTCATGTACCTGTTGGACATTTGGATGTCTTCTTTGGAAAAATATCTGTTCAGTTCCTGTGTCCACTTTTAAGTTGGATAATTTGTGGGTTTTGTTATTGATTTAAGTTCCTTGTATATTTTGGGTATTAACCCCTTGTTGGATATGTGGTTTGCAATTATTTTCTCCCATTCTATAGGTTAACTTTTCATTTTATTGATGATTTCCTTTGCTGTGCAGAAGGTTTTTAGATGAAGGCCCACTTGTTAGTTTTTCTTTCTTTGCCTTTGCTTTTGGTATCAAATCCAAAAAATCCTTGCCAAGACCAGTGGCAAAGAGCTTACCCATTATGTTTCTTATAGGAGTTTTAAGGTTTCAGGTCTTATGTTCAAGTCTTTAATACATTTTGAGTTGATTTTTGTGTATGGTGTAAGATAAGTTTAATTCTTTTTTATGTGGATATTGCCAACACCATTTATTAAAAAGACCGTCCATTCTTCATTGTATAGTCTTGCCTTCTTTGTTGAAAATTAATTGACCATCTATGCATGGGTTTACTTCTAGGATCTCTGTTCTGTTTCACTCAACTATATATTTGTTTTTAGGACAATACCATATGTTTTTTATTACTATAGATTTGCAATATAGTTTTAAATCAGGATGTCTTCAGTTTTGTTCTTAAGATTGCTTTGGCTATTTGGGGTCTTTTGTGCTTCCATATGAATTTTAGGAATTTTTTTTCTATTTCTATGAAAAACGCCATAGGAATTTTGATAAGGATTGATTGTATTGAATCTATAGATCACTTTGGGTAGTACGAACACTTTAACCATCAATTATTCTAATCCATGTACACAGAGTACCTTCCCATTTGTTCATGTCTTCTTCAGTTTCTTTTATCACTATTTTTTGATAGTTTTCGGCATACAGATATTTCAGCTCCGTGGCTAAATTTTTTCCTAACCATTTTATTCTTTTTCATGCTATGGAAAATGGGATTGTTTCCTTAATTTTTCTTTCTAATAGTTTGTTGTTATTATGTAGAAACACAACTGTTTTTTGTATATTGATTTTTGTATCCTGCAACATACTGAATTCGTTTATTCTAACAGGTTTTTGGTGGAGTCTTTAGGGTTTTCTATATGTAAGATCATGTATGTCATCTACAATTTTACTTCTTCTTTTCTGATTTAGATACCTTTTATTTCTTCTTCTTGTCTAATTGCTCTGGCCATGATGTTTAGTACTATGTCGAATAAAAGTGGTCAGAGTGGGCATCCTTGTCATATTTATGATCTTAGAGGAAAAACATTCAGCTTTTCACCATTGAGTATGATATCAGCTGTGGGTTTATTATATGTGGCCTTTATTGCGTTGAGGTACATTCCTTCTATACCCAATTTGTTGAAAGTTTTTATCATGAATAGTATATTGAATTTTGTCAAATGCTTTTTCTGCATCTACTGAGATGATCATATAGTTTTTATCCTTCATTTTGTTAAAGTGGTATATCACATTTATTGATTTGTGTATGTTGAACCATCCTTGCATCTCAGGAATAAATCCCTCTTGATCGTGGTATTCTATCCTTTGAATGTACTGTTTTAATGTAATATGCTAATATTTTGTTGAGGACTTTTGCAGTCTATATTCATCAGGGTATTGGCCTCTAATTCTTTTCTTGTAGTATCCCTGTCTGGCTCTGGTATCAGGGTAATAGCCTCACAAAATGACTTTGGGTGTGTTCATCCCTCATGTATTTGGAAGTCTGAGAAGATTGGTATTAATTCCTCTTTAACTGTTTGGTGGAATTCACCAGTGAACCCATCTGGTACTGGAATTTTCTTTGTGGAGAGTTTTTGGATTACTGATTCAATCTCCTTCTTAGTAACCGGTCTCTTCTGATTTTCTATTTCTTACTGATTCAGTCTTAGTAGGTTGTGTATTTCTAGGAATTTATTCATTTCTTCTAAGTTATGTAATTTATTGGGATATAATTATTCATAGTAGTATCTTATTATCCTTAGTATTTCTGTGATCAGTCATGATATCTCCTCTTTCATTTCTGATTTTGAATCTTCTCTCTCACCTTAGCTAAGGGTTTGTCTTTTCTTTTTAAAACAACAGCTCTTAGTTTCATTGATATTTTTTAATTTTTTGGCTCTATTTCATTTATTTCTGTTCTAATCTTGGTATTTCCGTCCTTCTACTAACTTCAGGGTTAGTTTGTTCTTTTCTAGTTCCTTGAAGTGTAAAATAAGGTTGTTTATTTAAGATATTAATTTTTTTCTTAATGTCTGTGTTTATTGCTATAAAATTCCCTCTTAGAATTACTTTTGCTGCATCTCAACTTTTACTATGTTGTTTCCATTTTCACTTGTCTAGAAATATTTTTTTAAGTTTTTCCCAGTTTTATTGAAATATTATTGACATATAACATTGTATAAGGGGTATAACATAATGATTTGTTGTGTGAATATATTGTGAAATGATTTCTACCATAAGTTTAGTTAACATCCATCACCTCACATAGTTACAATTTTTCCTTCCTTGTCATGAGCCAAGATATTTTTTTATTTCTCTCTTGAGTTTTTTGACCCATGTTCTAGAGCATGTTGTCAGTCTCCACATATTTGTGAATTTACCATTTTTTTCTTGTAATTGATTTTTAGTTTCATACCACTGTGGTTAGAAAAGATGCTTGATACCATTTCAGTCTTTTTAAATTTATTAAGACTAGTTTGTGGCCTAATGTATGATCTATCATATAATTTCCATGTACACTTGAGAAGAATGTGCATTCTTCTGCTGTTGGATGGACTGTTCTATAAATGTCTTTTACATCCACATGGTCTAACATGTACTTTAAGTCCAAAGTTTTCTCATTGACTTTCTGTATGGATGATCTATCCATTGTTGAAAGTGCAATATTGAAGTCCTCTACTATAATTGCATTACTGTCTATTTTTCCTTCAAATCTGCTAATATTTGCTTTATATATTTAGGTGCTTAAGTTGGGTGCTTAAATATTTATAATTATTATATCCCTTTGATGAATTGATGCCTTTATCATTATATATATAATGACCTTTGTCTTTTGTTACTGTTTTCTGCCTGAAGTCTGTTAATTCTGATATAAGCATAGCTACCTCTGATTTCTTTTGATTTCCATGTTCTATGGGACATCTTTTCCCATTCCTTCACTTTTAGTCTATGTGTGTCCTTGAAGCTGAAGTGAATCTCTTATAGGCAGCATATAATTGGGTCTTTTTTAAATCCATTTAGCCACTCTATCTTTTGATTGGAGAATTTAATCCATTTTGTATTTAGAGCAATTATTGATAGGTATGAACTTAGTATTGTAATTTTGTTAATTGTTTTCTGGCTGTTTTGTAGTTCCTTTCTTCCTCTCTTCCTCTCTTTCTTCCTTTATGATTTGATGATTTTCTGCAGTGGGTGCTTTTATTCCTTTCTCTTTACCTTTGTGTATCTACTATAGGTTTTTATTTTGTGGTTACCGTGAGGCTAACATAAAACATCTTACAGTTACAACAATCCATTTAAGCTGACAACGACTTAACTTTGAATGTATACAAAAGCTGTACATTTATACACCCCCCCATTTACATTTATACAAAAATGTAAATTGTGACATTTTTGCTGTTGTTCTTTAACCTGTATAGTAGAGTTATAATTGGTTTACCTGCCACCAGGAATTTAGCTACACATTTTCCTTTGCCAGTGAGTTTTATGCTTTCTTACGTTTCCATATTACTAAAGTTAGTATCCTTTTATTTTATCTTGAAAAACTTCCTTTAACATTTCTTGTAAGGCTGTTCTGATGGTGAACTTCAGCTTTTACTTGTCTGGAGAACTGTGTCTCATTCACTTCTGAAGGATGACTTGGCCAGGTAAAGTATTCTTGGTTGGCAGTTGTTTTTCCTTTTTTCAAAAATATATTATCCTACTCCTTTCTGGACTATAAGGTTTCTGCTGAAAAGTCTGTTGACAGTCTTATGGTGTTTCCCTTGTATGTAACAAGTTGCTTTTCTCTTGCTACTTTTAAGATTCTTTATTTTTAACTTTTTATAATTTAATTATAACGTGTCTTGGTGTGAGTCTCTCTAGTGTCCCAAAGAGGAGGATTGAAGTAGACACCTATATGCAGGCTGTTTAGAAGCTGAACCCTCAAACACTAGCTGGGAAGGTGTGCAGTCAAACCCCTTTTAGGGAGAAACTGGGAGATGGGCATTTTTGCCTGTCTCCTCTGTGCTGAGCCTATGTATATAGCTGTTGGGGGGTGGGAGGTGCTCTTGTGCCCATTTAAAAACTGCATCTTTGTTTGCTATATTCCTGTTGGACTGGTGAATTCAAGCCCCATTTAGTAAGAGAGCTAGGTGATTTGCAGACCCATCCATCCCTTGGATGGCAGCCATAAAAGTGGAGGCTCTAGCTGTGGGTGTAAGTTCCTTCTGGGAAGATACTGGGAACTTGGTTTCATTACACTAAGCTAGAGAGAGAAGGTGGGCTTCAGGGAGGATCAATGTCATACCCTAGATGCATGCTAATTAGAAGGACCCTCAGGTAGAGGGACGCTTTTGACTGCTCCCCCTGCACTGAGACTTGGGAGGATAGACACAGTGAGTGCCTGTTAATAACTGCTTCTTTGTTTCCTGTAGTTCTGTGGGACTCAGGAACCCACTCTCTCTAGGCTTTCAGAGCTAGGTGTTTGGGGAACCTGTCATTCAGATGGGAGCCTTAAACATTGGAGTATTAGGTGTGCAGCCCAAACCCTTCACCCCTTAAGAAGCTGGGAGTTGGGAGTTCCCTTGTATGGTGCTGTGCCAGGGTGGGGTTTATGGTAAGACTGTGTCTCAGCTTGTTCTACCTAATTTCATGTGGATATTTTCTTAGTTGCCTGATTTGTAGAAGTCACTCAGCTAGTTTCTGGATTTCTTTCAGAGGAATTTCACTCCATGTGTACATTTGGTTCCTCCATGGGTGGAGGGAAGTTCAGGAGCTTCTTATATTGCCATCTTGATCTGGAGTCACTCAAGACTTACTTAGTATAAATGAATTGGACAAAAACATTATTTCTTTCAGATTCTAGATGCTAATGATGCTAAGTAAGTGATTTTAGGCAAAAAATCTGTTGCAGATTTGAAGGCAGAGATGAGCAGAAAAGAGTATTCTGTTAATTTTTTAGTGAAGTTCAGTGACATAGAGACAACTTATTGTTAAACAAAAATTAGCAATTTTCACTTTATTCATTTACTTTAGATGATGCTTACATTGACATCCACTGAACTTCCACAAGAGCACAGGAGTCAAACTATGCCAGATCAATAGTCTATACAGTTTATAATTCATCTTTAATTGTATATCAAAAGGATTATCTTTTCAGAGGATGTTGGTTGCCTTCTACCTCCAAACACAGGAGGGTAACATCTGTTAACTTGGCATAGTAACCTGTTAAGCAGGTAGTGCCTGAACTTTTACCTAAATAATGAATAGATCACTTACTTAATGATAACTTCCAAATCTATGTGAAGCTCTGATTTCTCTCCTGAACCCCGGACCCCAGTTGCTTGTGAACAGCTTCAGGGTCCCATAGGTCCCAAGGTCCTCCAAGTCAACATATCCAACTGAATTAAACCACAGTCTTCCCGTTAATTCTTGCTCCTGGAACTAGTCCTCTTCTCAGTGACCTTGAGACCCACTAGCCCATGCCAGAAAGAAGATACTCATTTGAGATTCCTTTCCCTCCCTCACCCCACCCTTCCCTCCTGTCTAGCAATGACAAATCCTGTTGATGCTCCTTGGTCTGCTGCACCTCCCTTCTCACAACCATGTAGTATCAGCTGCCATCTTCTCTCCCGTGAACTATTATACCAGTGTTTATTGGTCTCCCTGACATCTAAATGACTACCAAAATGATATTTTCAAAAAACATTTTATTGTGCCAGTGTTCAGAATTATGTAAGTCAAAAATCTAAATTCCTTAGTATTTCATACAAGGCCTTTTAAAATCTCTCATCCTCCTCTCCCAGAACTCTGTTCATTTACCGATATATAGCTAGTAATACACACATCTTTTGCTTTGACACAACTGATCATTCTAGTTCCTCAAAACTGTCCTTTTGTGTATCTTATATAACTAGTTGTTTCAATTTAATGATGTATCCTTTTTTTTCCACTGGCTTCTTTCAGTATTCTTTCTTTATCTTATTTTCTATAGTTTTAAAATGATATATGCCTACATAGTGTTTTTGGTCTTTTTTAGGGGGTTGGTATTTATCCTGCTTTGGTGTTCTCTAAGATTCTTGGACCTGTGGTTTGGTGTCTAACATTAATTTGGTAAAATTCTCAGTCATTATTGCTTCAAATATTTCTTCTATTCCTTTCTTCTCCTGGTATTCCCATTGTATGTATGTTATACCTTCTGTAGTTATTCCACAGTCCTTGGGTATTCTGTTCTGGGTTTTCTTTTAGGTCTTCATTCTCTTTGCTTTTCAGTTTTGAAGGTTTCTATTGATGTATCCTTAAGCTCAGGGAGTCTTTCCTCAGCTATGTCCAGTCTACTAATAAGCCATCAAAGACATTCTTTATTTCTCTTAAAGTGTTTTTTAATCTGTAGCATTTCATTTTGTTATTTTCCCTTAGGATTACTGTATCCCTGCTTTCAGTGATCATCTGTTTTTGCATGCCATCTACCTTATCCATTAGCACCCTTAGCATATTAATCATGGTTGTTTAAAATTCCGATATCCCTGCCATATCTGGTTCTGATGTTTCTCTGTCTCTTCAAATTGTGTGGGTTCTCTTTTTACCTTTTAGTGTGCCTTGTAATTCTCCTTGATATCCAGACATAATGGACCCATAAAAGAAACTGCTGTAAATAGGTCTTTAATAATGTGATGGTGAGATGTGGGAGGAGGGAAAGTTGTGCTATAGTCCTGCAATTAGGTCTCAGCCTTTTAGTGAGCCCGTGCCTCTGCACTGTGTACTTAAACAAGTGTTTCTCAGGTTTTTTCTCCTCTCTTAGGTGGGACAGGATTGCCAAAGTGGGCTATAGTTGGGTATTTCCCTTCCCCAAGTCAAGTAGGCTCTGATAATACCTTAGTAGGTTAGGCTCTGGTTAACTAGTATCCCCTGAGGGCAGTTCTTGTTTAAAAAGAGCAGCGTTCAGGTGTACTTTTTTTAATGGTTCCTTTTCCCCTCCCCCTGCCAGAAGCACAAGGGGATTTTTGTCTGATATGAGAACCTGGTCCAGGTCCTGGAGGTAAAACTCACAGTAGTGTGGGAGTGCCCCCATGGCTGAGTCCCCCAGAGTTTTTAACAGTAAGACGTTTCTTTACTGAACCTCCAGCAGTTACAATTCAGGCTTTGCTACCCCTGAACAGGGTTCTGCAGCAGTTTCCACTGATGAGTCACTGCTCCAGTGAGCCATGACTTCCTGTTTTCACCTGACTGCCTCTATGATGCTGGGGCAGCAGTTTGCTCTGTGTCCCTGCCTCTCTTATGGATCCAAGAGTTATTGATCTTTCAGACTGTTCAGTTTTTACCTTGTTAGGATAGAGAGGTGACTTCTAAGCTCCTTACATATGTAGCCAGAAAACTATTTTAATAATACCCCAGAAATTGGTAAACAAGCTCCTTTTTACCCTGATTCATGATGATTTTATCAATTCATCTTTATTCTCTCCCAGTCTTTTTCATTTCTGTCTGAAGAAGCCCATTATTTTTTTGCCATTTAGGACCATTGTCAAGTCTTCACCCACAATCTATCTATATTTCAATCACAATAAATACAGTAACTTCTTATCAGGGAAACCACCCTTCCTTACTTCTTCCCCTGACCCTCCACTTCTCCATACCTCACCAATACAGGTAAAATCTGTCACTTTTCCATACTAGAGCTTTTCCATTCTGAGGATGCATCTAATAAAAGAAAAGAATACAGATCTAGACCTCCACAAATACCCATCTCCCTCTTTATACATTCCACTTAGCACCTACATGATTCCCCTCAAGACCTTACTTCTCCCCACTTCCAGAAGATTCCTGAGTAGAGGATAGTGTATAAGAGAAGGGAACAGGATCCCAGTCCTCACTCACCTTTGAAAGAGTTCTCTGCAGCACACATAGGTCTCATAGGTTCTATTGCTGAAACTTGTATTTAGGAAGGAGACACAGTCAGTTTCAGCTCCCCTGGGAACATAGAGGATTCCTGGGTAAATGAGACAGAGATACTAAGAGGAAGATTTTACACATGTTCCTTAAGGCTCTTGATTCTTTGGGTGTGAATTGAGAATACTGTAGATTAGGGCCTTTTACATGCATCTGTGAGATGGATAGTTAAAGCGGTATTCTGAGGGAAATCTTGTTGGGATCTAGGTAAGTGACTTTTGCCGAGAGACTAAGCTGAGGCACCTACCTGCCACACAGGCACTGATAAGGGATACACAGGCCCCTGTGAGGAGGGCGCTGACCACAACCTTGGACAAGTCACTCTTCCGGTGGGGTGCCATCGATGCTGCAGACAACAGAATAGCTTGATCTCTTCCCCATCAGGCACTGGGTATATCCCATGAGCCCCATTTAGAAGAATAAAGAACAAAACACAGCAGATGAACAGCATCCTTACCACAAACCACCAGAAGCCAACCAGTGGTATTCTAAGAAGAATGTAGATGCATTTGTCCTGAGGGCTTACTAACCAGACATTTCCCTATCTTCAGTGGTTCTGTGAACAGTCCCAACATATATCTGGATCAAGCAGAGTTCTGGTTTGCCCCAGACAGGGATAAATGCCTGGGTGTTCACTTGTTGAGATCTGCACTCTGAAGCTGGGACCAGAATTAGATGGATGGCTTTGAGCCAGTGGAATAATGAAGGCAGCATTCACTGAAGCCTTAGCCATGTGATGCATATCCCGCTACTAGATGGCAATCTCACAGTCAGACAGTTACCAGGCTTCAGAATTAGAACCATGAAGACAAGTATTTAACAGACAAGTATTCAACAGATAAACTAAGAGGAAATTGTTTCCTCTTTAAATTCTTCAGCTAACAAGTAAATCAACTTAATGATTCTACCCTAGAATATGAGTGCCATAAAAAAAATGGACACACTGAGCTGTATTTCTTTTTATACTCTATATCTAAATTGGATCTTCCATAGACTTGGAATCTGCTAGTCATTCTCCCTGCCCCTGACCTCAAGGACAGTTCCATGTTCCTCATTTTATTTTCTCCAACCATCACCCATGTTTAGCAATATCTTCAACAGTCTAAATGTATCTCTGATGTATCTGAGTCTGCTTCAAATACATGCTCCTTCCACACCTGGTGACTTGTAGCTTTTAGTTCAACATTTCACACCACTCACTCTCACTATCCACCTTATGTGTCTGCTGTTTTTATCCTTTGATTCCTCATACAACTCCTACTTCTGGGAAGACAGTTGGTGAGCAGCCTAATTTCAGAAAGTACCTTCACTACTGAATAAAAAGCAAATTATCTTTACTTACATGTGTACCATGACCATTTAATGGCAAAATAAAAATAATACCACTATGTTCTTCCTCATAGGGAAAATAAAAATAAAATTGTTCTTTTGGGCCTCTAATTGGAAGGAAAAAAGGCAACAGAAGTTGCGATTATAAACCCAGCTTGGACTGCATGCATAGCCAGGTAGCAGTTATCGTAACTCCAAATTAACTGCTGCCTGAGAGAGCCCATTTCACATCAGCTTCTCTCTCTGGTCTCACTTGTATTGAAGCACCAGGACTGCTCACTACAGAAGCTGAAAACTGTTTGGCTTATTGAGCAGCTGGGAAAATTAATGGACTCACTCAAGCCTCCCAATGTGATTCCTATGGAGGTAAGATTGGCAAATCCACAGAGTGAAAATGTTGTAATAACTTCAGCTCTCACCTAAGGAAAACAAAAATAAATAAGCAAACTCAGTCCCGTGTATGCAGTGATATAATCAGGATAGAAGTCCCCAAGTACTTGGAACTCCCAGTTTTGTCCACACTACCCTAAAGAGTATGGAAAGGATGCTCAGAAAATAGTCACTCCCTGAGTTACTTGAGGGATAATGATATGGAAACCACTATATGCCTCTTGGCTCAACACTGTTCTTGTTGAAACCTATGAATAAATAGAAGGCCTAGGAATGAGGGTGATTGAGAGGGAGAGAGAAAAATCAATTTATAGCAATTTAAACTTATAAAGAAGAGGATTTTAGATCATCAGAAAGTGTCCAGCCTGGACTGCTCCATCCATAAAGACCCAACGATTCCATTATAGAGAGAAGGTGGGTCAGAGTGGTGGTGGGGAATAGCACCCAGACCTCAGGGCCGCTCAGGCACTGGAGGTAAGCACATGGCTACACTTGCTTTGTGGTTAGGCCGGGGATACTGGAAGGAGATCTGTGCGTGTGAAACAGACTTGTGTGTGACACTCCCTAACTGCCCACAAACTATTATGCTTTTCTAGATTGTCACTTACGGAAATCCACTGTTTCTCACCGCCGATCCACTCTTCCACTCCAGAGAGACGTTTGTTCTTATACTGAGACAGTTGCTGATAGGCCACAAACTCATTTGTGAAGAACTTGATCCCCACCATTTCAGCCACCATTGGACAGTCTGTCCACTCTACACCCATCATGAAAACCATGGGCCTTAAGATATAGGAGCAGATGACCTGGGTGAAAGAAATATATTCCAGGAAAAGGAAGAACGAATACTGCAGGGCAGGAGCCAGGGCCTTTCTGTGGAGTGCTGACTCCATCTCCTCCATCCTTCTCCCATCCGTGCTCTCTCTCAGATAACTGTGAGTCAGGAGGACATGCACAGTTCATGGACTAACTACTTAACCACACCCTAGAGGGACAACCTAACAAATGTAATCTTTTACCTGGAAAGTGAGCCCTTGTATGTCTACCATTTCCCCTAGCCAGGAGAGGGCAGCGTTGATGAAGGCCAGCACAGCCAAAAAGGCGATCAGGTTTGCTGCTACATTAGCAGCAAGGCCTATGGCATCTGTGGCTCCATTGCTGGCAGCTTCCAGGACATTCTTCTCCTTCCTGTGGTTATGGGGAGAAGGGAAGAATGTGGTGTCTAAAGTAATCTGAGCCTTTCAGAGAAGATAAATCCCACTGTACCTGCAGTGCAGGAGGAAAGTGTAAGACCAGCCTGAGTGGTGATGGGAGTTCCTTAGTGACCCTCTTGGTGGGATTACAGTGAGGCAATGTCATTTACTTGCCATGAAATCACACTGACACTGAGGACAGAGGATACTGGCTTGCAGAAGACAGAGACAGATGGGAGGGTTAAGCAACAAAATCAACGTGATTAGCTAGAGGCAGTAGACAAGAGGAAATAGGGAATCATATTATTCCTTCTCCAGGAGACTCGGTGCCTCGGCCTCCACAGCACCACTCCTGATTCTGAACCTGACCTCACCATCTCCCAAATTACATGCCTCATTAGACTCACCCACGGGGCAATTTTACCCCCTCCTTATTCTTGAACTTGGACTCCTCCATTTCTGGATATACCAGTTTTGACAAGGCAAGGGCAGAGGGGGCAGCCATCACAGAGGCAGAAATCAGGGATGATGCATCAATCTGGAAAGCCAGATTCAGGAATCAGTGTCTGCAGAACTCAGACTCTGGCTCACCCAGGAGTGAACAGACTATGCATACCCCAAAAGATATGAAGGCTCCCAACACAGTGCCTGAAATGGTAGCAAACCCTCCAGTCATCACTGCGTGGAGTTCAGAGAGTGTCATGTCTCCAAGGTATGGACGGATGAGCAGAGGTGCCTCTGTCTATAAACAAGAGAAGCGAATCGGATTCAGGAGGGTGCAGTGCTCCAACTCAGAGTGCCACCCAGTCCCTGGGACACATCCCTTCAGTGGGTGTGCCCTTCAGCACCCAGCTCTGCTCTCAGACCCTCCCAGCATCTGCCTCACCCAGTCATACCCTGGCTGGCATTGTTCCCATATGCTTTCTTACACGTTTGTCTCATCTATTTAAATTTTAAAATGCTGTAGAAGAGAAATGGTGTATTTCTTTTGTATGTTCTCAATATCTAAACCCATATGCTTAATGAACAACTTTATGGAATACAATGTACTTACTGAGTACATATTTCCATTGTCCTTAACATTGAGCTAATCAGTGAGTGGTATATATTAAGCACATACTCCATATGGACAAATGTATCAGACAGGTATTATGGGGAGGAGCCTTGATGTTAGCCCTGAGCAAGGGAAGCTATTGACTCCTAAGAGACCCTGGAAAACAAGAGTCAGAGGGAGAACTCAGAATAGAGCAAGCATCCTCCATAGCCCCTGAAGGAGAGAAGATTCGGACCAGGACATTTCTGTAAATTCCTATGTAAGAAATTGGGTTGGTGTTTAAGAATGTCTGAATTAAGTATGACCATGTAAGTATTAGTAGGCATGTAAGGTGAAAACAATTAGCTAAGTTCCCTTTCAGTTTCTGGCTTTTCTTTCATTGGTATTTAGCTGCTCATACAGTCTTCATTTTTCAGAAGGAAAGCATACTTTTATCAACCTGTTTTCAGTCACACTCTCTGTTTCCCAGAGAAGAGAAAATCAGAAGGTCTCAGGGTGCTTACCATACCCACAAAGATGTTTCCTGCCACAGCCAGGGTCTCTGTGGCAGTGGTGCCCAAGGTGATCTGCAAAAACCAGGCAATCTAAAGGAATACAAAGACCTAAACTGTTAACATTAGCAGGAATCTTGTAGAACATCCAGCAAACCCCTCCTTCTCCATTTTATTGGTAGGGAAACTGAGGCCCAGAGATGTAGAGTGACAAGCCCAAGGGCACAAAGCAAGTCACAGACAGAGCCTGAAACAGAACGCAGGACTCTTGGCTTCCAGAACAAGTATATTAAAACTCAGTATGAAATGGTAGTCCAGCCCATTTTCTCTCCCTGCTCTGTCACTCAGCCTACCTCTGGCCTGGTTTTGACCCTCTGATAGCAGGCATTCTTGAAAGAGTTTGCCTTGTCACATTGGTTCTAACGCTCAAGATTCTATGTAGGAGCATTTTACAAAGTGTTATCTTCATGCCTCTTAACAGACCACAAGATGATGTCCGCCTCCTGACTGGTGTAGGAGAAGATCTTACCTTCTGAATCACCCACTGCACAAGGCCCAGATAGTAGAGAATGGACATGACACAGCCAAAGAAAAGGATGATTGGTAAGGCCTGTAATAAGAATACGGGCAGCCAGTGAGATATCACACTGAATGTGCTATGTACTCCATAAATGGACTGCGTTTCAGGCCTCTAAGTTAAGGTCTCTGCATTCCAAGAGCAGCTGATACAGCACCAATACTCAGTGGATATTTAAACACAGGCTAGTTTAGAAATACATTTTAAATATATTGCAGACCTATTATTCAATCGGTATTAAGCCAAAGGAGATGTTTCCTGAGCCTTCCTCCCCAACCCCCCTGTTTCATTCCAATTTCAGTATAATAATGATCAAAGGGCAAGAGACTGAAGCTGTTTACTGATGGGATCAAACCCTCTTCTTAGGGTCGAATTGGTATATAGACTAGCTGATCTCTTAGACACACATCTTCACCCTCTGTCTTATACCTCCCCCACAGTGACCCTCATTCCTGTCTATAAAGCAGATACAACCTGAAAGGCAAAGGCACTCGTGACCAGCATATCCCCAAATACAAAACTGGAGCCAGCCACAGTGTAGTTCAGGAAAATCTGGAAGAAAAAAGAGACAGTAAGCAAGAGTAAAGCCAGGAAGAAGGGATCAGCCTCATGCACGATGAGGACCTAGTGCTGACACTGACGCTGCCGTTGGCTTCCTGGCAGCAGGGGGGCAGGCTGTGGCCCACGAGATCACTGAATGACAGAGGACTCAGCACTCCAAACCCCAGCATGCAATTTACTTTCCCACGGGACATCCCACCACCATCATTACAAGACACTGCCCAGTCTCCTCATGCTTCTCCCAAATCTCCTTTCTCTGGGGGTCTAAAACAAGAGCCCTCACATTCGGTTTCTCATACCTGAATCTGGTTTCCCAGCCATTGAAATGCATTAAATCCAAAATCAGTTCTGATGACCAAGATCCCAAAGACAAACTGAAGACCCAGGCCCCAAAACACTGCCCTCCAGGACACCTGGGACATAAGAACATCATTCCAGTGTGTGTTCTAAACCCTCTTGCCCATTATCTGGCTGGAATTTTAAACATGGATATATGTACTCTGGATGGAACCAAACATAGATGTAAACAGTTAAATCTAGGGTGAGATGGAGTCAGAGAGCTGGGTCAAACAGGGCAGTAATATGGGAAGATCCACACATACCCATGTGGTTTTTAAAACCATCTACAAGCTAGATGACACAAACAAAAGCATCATCAATCAGTACTTTAATATTGTGTAATGCGAGCTGAATTTCTATTGTATGCTATTTATTTTATTTTATTTTTTGTTCTTTTTAACACTGGCCTAGATCCATAAAACTTATATCAATAATGAATATCAATGGATATGACTAATGGATCACAATGTACAGTTTGAAAAAAGTGGCCTAGGGCCTCTGAAAAGTTTAAAACCTCTCTTAGGAGCAATATTGTCTAAGAGGTAATTTCCAGAGATTGTTAAGAACTCAGTTCTATGCCTTTGCAATCAATACTTGACACATGCATTTTGTGATTAGTAACCCCTGGCCCTTAGCTATATGTTACTATGCCTACCCTTCATACCCAAAACTCACCGCACTGTGGTGTTTGGAACAGGCAAAGAGGATGAGGATAAACATGCAGATTCCTGCGAAGGAGATCAGCTGCTCTGGCCTTTGGGCTGTGTCTAGAGCCAGCCACAGGATAAGGCCGACCAAGGAGAGCCCTGCAAACACCCTGAAGAGGGAATTCCAAGACCATGTCGCCAGCTTCATGAATTAATAACAAATAATTGACTTTACCTCTAAAAAAATAGCTGTTTGCCACAAGTTCAAGTAGATTAGCCACAAAGACAGCTTGAGAATCATTCATCTGGTAGTTTTCTACCTACCACTGAGGACATGACTTCCTTTTCCTCAAGTAAGATGTACTATAAAGACATACTCTTAAAGGTTGTTCTGATGAATAACCAAAATATTTTTAAAAGAAGGAGGAAAAGTATGCATGGTCCACATGGATCTCCTTCCAATTTCCAACCACTCCAAAGACTGAGCCGCATATTGGCCAGTTATGGTCCCCTGAGGTACCAAACATGCTTGATCAATACACAAACTGGTTTCCTCATGTCTCAGCATCGGAGTCATATTAGTTCAAGGGAAAATAATTAGAAGGGAGGTCATGTATGAAAAAAAATGCGAAAAGAACACGTTATTCATTGAGATGCCTTATAAACAGCAATGACAGCAAAAGGCATTTGAGGTCAGGTTGAATTTCAGAGCTGTTTTCATTGTGAACTCATCTTTCTTAAAGTGAATAAATCTGGCTTCCAGAATCCATCCTGTTAGTGGGTCCTTTTAACCCTATCTCTTCAGTGTCAAAACAATCAATGATCCAAAATTTAGATTGTAGTCTAGTGTGTTTCTCCAAATATCACTGTTGCAGACATTCTTTCTGTGCATCCATTGGAGAACAGGCAGGAAAGAGGAACTTTAGAGAGAGTATGAAGTTTATTCTCTCACCCCAGGCCTGTGATCAAAGAGCATGTGCATGCCTAGTTAGATATGCTGTGGCTACTGTTGAGTCCAGTTCAATATATGCTAAACAATAAGTTTGTAAAAGACACCACCGGGTGCAGGAAGTCTGGAAGACCAGAGGGATCAAAGCATAAAAAGTATCAGGTAACTAAGGGAGACATGTATGACCACCAAGTCAATTTGATAGCTTAACATGGCTGCAAGCCTCTTTGATTGCTTCATTGAAGAGAAGTATGGTTTAATCTCATCTCTGACTGAGCTCTGTCAATGAACAACTGAAACTCTGCCCTGAAACAGCCCTTCCTGCCCGCTACCAGTGTACAAGGCTACAAGAATCCGGACTGAGGTCCATTGCTCAGAGGTGCATTCTGTGTGCTCTCAGAGCCTTGGTTTTGTACATGTAGGTCTAGACATGTACATGTAGATAGTAAGTCCTAGACCTCTCTGAGAGTCTGAGAGACAGCTGAGGAACTGTCAAAGGAGAAAAAGGGAAGTGAACTGGGGTTTGGGATAAGTTCTGGGACCAGAGGTATTGAGATTCTTATCTTACCATTTCATCCAAAGCTTCAGATGGGAGTTTTTAAAGGGCTTTAGACATTTGGTTATTTTTTTTCCAAAGAACCTTTTCAGAAAGTGGTGAACCAGGACCAAGAGCACCAAACAGGTGAGGATGAACAAGGCCAGTGCCCTCTGGAAATCCAAGATGCAAGCTGTCAGGAAGTAGGCGGCATAAGCTAAAAAGAAAAGGTACAGAGTAAGGTAAAGAGCTCCCAGGGGCAAATGAAGTTAGTCTTGAATGTCTGGGGCTTACAAGAAAAACTCTCCAGCAACCTTGCCACCAGCCCTGATCATCCAACTGAGCTGCAGTTCTCAAGGCCAGGATAGATAGCCAATTGTTTTCTTTTTGAGGACTCCCAAGGAGAGTCCAGCTTAGTTTGAATACTGTATATTTTCGCTTGTCTCTAATGAATCTCACTCCCTTCGATTTTATCTGGTATCCTCTTTCTGTCTCTTGAAGTAGGTTTGATTAGTGTCTACCATTAGACTCTTGGAAACTTATATTTTCTCAAAACCCCAATCATTTATACCATCCCTCTTGGGCAAAACTATGTAAACAAGGCTACTACTAAGAAGTAGCCATATGATCCTCACCCCATAGCTCGACTCACCCCAAAATAAAACTTTCATTGTCACCATCCTAGCTGCCTCTCATATTAACATCAAAGGGTCATGATCAGTAACAGTATATTTTAAATAGAGTTTTTCTGTCTTTTAAAAACATTTTATAGCACTGATTTTGCTAGTAAACCAGCAATTAAGTAATGTATATATACTACAGGCTTCTCTTGGAAGGACAACAAGAGCCATGTTGTGTGTCAAATCAAGACACTAAAAAAGAGACAAGCCCAGATTATCTGAAATATTTAAGTCTATCAAACAGTACAGTTTTGGAAAGCTCTCTGATTTTGCTTATTTCTATCAGTGCAACTCAGTAAATTATGGTTCACCTACAAGTAATTAAAATCTACATATCAAATAGCCCTGTAGATGGGTTTATGAATAAAGTTGCTTTCTATCTAACAGTCATCTTGACACAAGATCACATTCCTAACATGACTGATGTTTCTTGTTTCTATGAATGCTTAACACCTCACCCAAACACAACAGGCCCAGCAGGATCTTCTTGAGCAAGCCAGCATGTGTTTTGCAGAAACTTCTTGCCCTGGTGAAAGGTTGTAGGTTCCTCCTGATGAGAACCCAAAAATTAAGATACAAAAATTACTGCATCCCATTTGTGTCAATTCCCAGAACTTAGATTACCTGGCCCGAGGAAGAATTTCCTCTTAATCAACGAGGAAAATTATTCAGCCTGGGGACAATAGGTAGTATTCCAGCAATGCCAAAAAGGCCAGATCAAATCTTCCCAGTGGGCAGCAGGTCAGAATATTCCTACTCGACTTGGACTAGCAATGTCTTAGGTAATCTCCTACCACAGAGGTGGACACTGGGTACATTAGGGAGACATTCCTGGACCTACTCCTTCGCTGTACTTCAGCAACAAGGGATTGCTTCGCTTCCAGATTTAGAAAAGAGCCTATTCTTCTGAGAGGCAGTTTTAATCTTTCCTCCCTAAAAGACACACAAATCCATAACCGTGAGCAGTTAATCAGATGTGCATTGACAGATGGCTTGGAAAACACCACCACCACCTCAGAAATACCTGGGTGCAGGGCCTGAGGGAAGGTGCCCAGAAAGTAAGACTATTCAAGTTTGACTTAACATGCTTTTATATAGTGCTTTCTATGTGCTGGGCTTTTTCTAAGAACTTTACAAATAATAACTCATTGGATCCTCCTAAGAACTCTTGAGGTGATTACTGTTATCATTCTCATTTTACATATGTGGAAACTGGAAAACAGAGAAGTTAAGTAACTTCCCCTAGATCATGGAAGCTGTAAGGGGTGTGGACAGAATGTAAATTCAGGCAGTCTGGCTTCACAATCTGAGCTCTTAGTCATCACCCTTTGCTACATCTTACCTAGACTCTGAACTCACCTGCCTCTACCATTTCGAAGGATTTCTGAGCACACTGCAGTTGTATGAGCAAAACACTCTAATTTCCAAAGTCTTGGAAACCCCAAAAAGGGGAGCACAGCAAAACAATCCCAGTTGGCCATCCCAGCTTAGCCAGGGCTGGGACCCGCCACTAATGCCAAATGCCTGGGGTCTTGGCTCACAGATTTCCATGGCTCTTTCTCCATTGCTGCCTCTCCCATCTAACCTGCTCCCTGTTCCTAGTACGTAGCCTTCCATTTCACTCCTCCCTTCCCCTCATCCTCCACCTCTTCCTCTCCCCCCCTCTTTTACCCTCTCCCTCCTCCTCATTTTCCTTTCTGCAGGGAGCCCAACCCAGTGTTAGCTGAGTGTGTTATCAGATATAGGTAATCTGACAAAGAAAAAAAACAATCTTTATCACCAATTGAATCGATTCAAGAGACTACCTTAGGATCTCAAGAACTCTACCTTTCCATGCTCAATAGAGGGAGCAGAGAGTAAAAAGGATTGCTTAGAAGTTTCAGTGTACCGAAGGATGTCATTATCTTTGGAACATAATTCACAGAACACATCAAGGAATGAATTTAATTTTAATCCTAGACTTTCGTGTGTTCCAGATATCTCTGGTCTGGTCCTCCAGATCCACTCTCCACCTTGCTATGTACCCTGGACACCTAAACCTGTGGACCACACCAATGGGCTCCCATGCCCTCTGGCTTATCTGGTTAGATTCTACCCCGGGGGGGGCCAAAAGGAGATCGCAGGATAGCTTTCAGAAAATCTGTCTCCGGTGACTGTTGACATTCTGGCTCTGGGTGAATCTTTCTTGCTCTGCCTTGAAGTAAGACCTAAAAGAAAGTCAATCCAGAACCAAATGATGGTCTGAGTAAAGGGTGAGTATCTCCCTGTAGAAATGACCAGAGTCTTTTCAAGGGGTCAAAGGTTTTACTTTGATCACGGCGTAAAGAACTGGTCAGTGGGTACTGCACTGGATACTACTTTTCCAGATTCAAAGTTATGTATGCAACTCGTTTCAATCTGGGTGGGCAAGTAGATCTGGGTGGCATGGGATAGAGACTTGAGAACAAACAGCAGAACTGTTCAAGGGAGAATGGTGACTGAGTTTGAGAAGCAAAAGGATGATCAATAAGCCAAAATGGAAAGCCAAATAGGAGTTGGAAAACCAGGGAAGGTAAAAAAAAGGTCTATCAAATGGCAGCCAGCCAATTTACATGGAGACAGAGTCTGTACACCTGGAGATGACCAGTGCTGAGAACCATCAGCCCAGACAGAGTGAGAAAGGAACCTAAACCAGAACACAGCCAGGTGCTTAATTCCTGAGTTGTGATGGTTGTATTACTTAGAAAAGAGCTCTTCCTCCACACTGTACCCAAACCTCAACTTTAAGTGCCATTTCAGACAACAGAAAACATCAGATCTTCACACCAGCAGTGGAGACCCAATGCCAAAGTCCACAAAGACAAGAAGGACTTATGTGGTGGGATTTCCAACTGGCCCTTTGATCCACACTCAACTTTTTCCTTCCAGAACTCTTAGCTCTCCAAGTTTGAGGCAGCAGTGGTTCTGATAGGCAGTGAAGTCTTTACAGATAGGTGCTCTCTAGCATTAGGGAAAGTCATGACTCTACCTCCAGTGGCCTTTTCGAACCAAGCCCTTCAGTTCTCTTAATAGCAAAAGTTTCTCCCAGTTTCCAGTATATGGTTAATGCCCATCACGGACTTCTTGTGCTGATACAATTTGTCCTTATTTACCCATTCTTTGAATGATTTCAATATGCACTTGAGGGCAAAGGAGCTTTAGCTCCATCAGCTGCTGACAGCAGGCTCAAATCCTAATGAGAGAGAAAAATCAATGGCGGAAGGAGCTCCCAACAAGGACAGGCTGCCTAAAATTCTTCACTTGGGACTTGTATTGATATATAACATAGTCAGGCCCAAGATGCCCTTCCAGACCTCCTTCCTGAGAATTCATACAGCTCACACCCACCCAGCTCTCTTGCCACCCCTACACATCCCTGCCAGGCTTACCACCGTCCTCCTGGGAAGTCAGAATAGCTGCTCTGGGCAGCCAAAAGAGACATAAGATTTAGTAAGAGTAGTTGGATAGCTAGGAGGAAAAGCAAAAAAGAGAATCTTTAAGAAAGAGAAGAAGTCAATGATATTTAATGATGTATAAAATCAGCTAGCACAGCAAATAAGAAGATGT
Source organism: Manis pentadactyla (assembly GCF_030020395.1). Classification (NCBI taxonomy): domain Eukaryota; kingdom Metazoa; phylum Chordata; class Mammalia; order Pholidota; family Manidae; genus Manis; species Manis pentadactyla. The sequence continues at coordinate 94,408,084 of NC_080029.1, read as the reverse complement.
TGTATATGTGAGGGAAGAGGTGACTGGTTCTCTTTCTAGGAGAGTGACTGGGTGAAAGTGGAATTGCAGGGAATTGAGTGAGTGTGAGCATATGTGAACCATTTTTTCCAAAAGTTTGCCTGTGAGGAAAAGAAACACCTGATGCTGTTTATTAAGCACCTTTTACCAGGTACTGCAAAACCTCATTGGTCAGCCCCCCTCCAAAACCTGCAAGGTTAATATCATACAAGTTTATAAGTGAGGAAACAGCCTGCCAGTAGGTAGCAGAGTTAGTTTAAAGCCCAGATCTTTCCATTACTCCATGTGGTTTCTAATTAGAGATGTAAAACTAGAAGCCCAGAAGGACTGCTCCAGAATCTCAAAGTTATGATTGCTAAGAGGGTAGAGAAGAAGAAGGAGTTAACTATGACTCTGAATGTGAAAGAAGATTTCACGGAAGAGAGGACAAATAAACAGATCTGAAAGGTAAAAGCAAAGAAGTTAGCATGCTAAGTGAGTATGTTGCAGGGAGTTAGAAGGTGAGGGTATCTCTAGAGGAAAAGCATACTTGAATGAGCCCAGCATTTTGAAAGAACAGTGTGATTGGCTCTCTCTGGGAAGCAGGGAGCATGCAGATAGATGGTGGGGTGAAAACTTGTAAAGCAGGACAGAAGCCAGGTCATATAGGCTATATGCCATGGTTGGGAATTTAGATATTATCTTGTAGGAAGCAGAGGGCTATTGAAGAATTTAAGCAAGGTAGTAATATGAGCAGATGCATGGTTTAGAAAGATCACTCTTGTGGCAGTGGGGTGGGAGATGGGCTGGGTCCCATTTAGGAGGTAACCAGGGTGCATGAAAGGGACTCATAAGAAGGGTGAGTGGCATAGGGGTTTAGGAGAGAGGATCAACATCAAGTGGAGAGAATCTGGGATAATCATCAGTTCCTACCATGAGAGATAATCCTCAATCAGGGTGATAATCCTGATCATCCTCAGTTAAGGGTGATGATATTCTCCAAAAATGAGAATACAGGAGGAGGAACAGACCTGAGGAGGAAATGTAAGTTTATTCATCTTTGTGCCTAGAGCCCAGCCCAGGGTCAGATACAGAAGGAAAGCATGAAATCTATACTTCAAGGAGTTTTGGGTTCAGTGTTTAAATTGAAGTATATATGTGACACTTAGGTATAGGTATTTGGTAAATAGATATATAGGTCTGAAGCTTAGAACAAAAGTGCAGGCTTCAGATGTGGGTTTATGATCAAGACATTAAGTATAGGAGTGAGAAGAGAAGACAAATGACAGACCCTGAGAAACAGCAGACAAGAAAGAGGTAGGAGAATGAGGCAGTTATAGTGGCATTAAAAAACAATAAAAATTTCAGGTTTCAAGAAAGTTTCACAAGTGTCATGCTACAGAAATGCCCAGTGAAAGTATGTGGACATTGGACTTGATAAGCAGGCTTTCATCTGAGTAAGAGAATTTCAGCCAAGGAGTGGTGGGGAAAACTAGATTGCACTGGACTGAGAAGTGAATGGGGAGTTGAGAAAATGGAAACAGTAAGTAAAATTCCTAAAAGAAAACGTAGGGAAGAAGCTCCTCAACATCGGTCTTGGCATGTTTTTTCTGGATATGACGCCAAAAGCACAAACAGCAATAGCAAAAGTCAACAAATTGAGACTATATCAAAAGCACAGGAAAACAAAACAATTAAAAACTGAAAAGGCAACCTACAGAATGGGAGAAAAATTTTGCAGACCATGTATTGGATAAGGTGTTAATATCCAAATTATATGAAGAACTCATATAACTCATTAAAAAAATCCAATTAAGAATAGGCAAAAAAAAATGGGCCGAGGGACTGAAGAGATATTTTTCCAAAGAATACATACAGATGGCCAACAGGTACATGATCAGATGCTCAACATCATTAATCATAAGGGAAATGTAAATGAAAATCACAATGAGATATCACCTCACACCTGTTAGAATGGCTGTTATCAAGAAGATAAGAAGTCAGTGTTGGTGAGGATGTGGAGAAAGGAAACTCGTGTGTAATGTTGGAAATATAAATCAGTTACACCACTATGGAAAACAAAATGGAGGTTCCTCAAAAAACCAAAAATAGATCTGCCATATGATCCAGCAATTCCACTTCTAGGTGTACACCCAAAGGAAATGAAAACAAGATATTGAAGAAATAGATGCACTCCCATGTTTATTATAGCATTATTCACAACAGCCAAGATATGGAAACAATTCAAATGCCCATCAGTGGATGAATGGATAAAGAAGGATGTGTATATATAAGCCAGTGGAATATTATTCAGCTGTGAGAAGGAAGGTCTCCTGGCATTTGTGACAGCATGGATGGACCATGAGCGTATCATGTTAAGTGAGATAAGTCAGAGAAAAATAAGTACTGTTTGATATCACTAGTATGTGGAATCTAAAAAAGCCAAATTCATAAAAACAGAAAGTAAAATAGTGGTTACCAGAGGATGGGGAGTGGGGAGATAGGATAGACACTATTCAAGGGTACAAACTTGCAACAACTACTAAATAAACCCTAGAAATCTAATGCATGGTACAGTTAATACTGACAACAATATTGTATTATAGTCATCAAATTTGCTTAGAGACTAGAACTTACTGATTCCCACCACTAAAAAGAAAGAATCATTATGTAACATGATAGAGGTGTTAATTTTGGCTACAATGGCCATAATATTACAACATATAAATGTGTCAAACTAAGATGTTGGCAACTTTAAATTTACACATTGTTATATGTCAACTATGTTTCAATTTTTAAAAATTGTGTTTACTTGCTATTTTCGCAATTGTTATCTAACTTCGAGTTAATCACACCTAATTCTTCAGTTTCTCATACATTTGTGTTTCTTTGTGAAATGCTTGAAAATCATTTTACAGTATACTATCAGAAAACTTTAATAACCCTTTAACATTGCTATGAGCAAATATGGTTGTAAATTCTGATAACAGTTTATATATACTGTAGTCTACACAAGGAACTAGGATTCTCTTAGTACTCAAGAGTACTTTCCCTTAACTAATCAAAGTATTCTAAATAAAGATTTCTACTTCAAAATATTTTTTAAAAAATTGTGTTTACTTGCAATCCAGAGATTAGAGGAAGGATTTTGGTAAACATTTAAGCTAAATCCTCACTGACTGTGAATTGGGTCTTTACTTTTTATTTTGTCTGGTTTCACTTTGTGGAGCTAAGAATGACAGATGAAATAAGATATGTTCCTAAAACCCTTAATTTTAAGAAATTGTTAAGAAAATTTTTGTAAAATCAGAGGCATGAGGTGATTCAAATTGATGGAACTAATGTAATACAGGGTAACCACTGAAAACACAATCTATTCTTAATGGATAATTGGGAAAAATAAATTAACAAATGGGAGAAATAATTTTGACATGTTAACAATAAAGAATAGTTGAGACAAATAGAAACAAATAAATAGCAAGATAGATTTAAGTCATTAATTGTAAATGGCCTAAACACTCCAATTAAGAAGCAGAGACTGGCAGATTGGCTTAAAAAAAGCAAAAGAAAGACTGCTCTTTTTCTGAAAGAAAGGGAATAAAGGGGGCAAAGAAAAGCAAATTATAAGGTGATGTTATAAGTGATATTGCCATGATGAATGAGTTAGTGACAAAAAATGCTTAATCTTATTAGAAAGAAGTGATATTGGATTATATACCAATTCGCGGTGGATATAGGGATGGGTAGACTAAATGGGGTTGAGAATTTGAGGAGTTTTTAAATAACTGCTGAAAGGAACTAAGCAGGTGAGTGCACATGTGATCAAGTGAGGTACCACCCAATGATGAAGGCTCAGGCAGTCCACTTTGGGGCCAGCGTTCCACTTAATTGTTGTAAGTTGTGATGACTTAACTGGGCTCCATGTGTCTAGGCACATCTGAACAGAATTCAGAGTTTAAATTCAACAAGACTTAGGGCGACATTAATCTGATACATGATCATTATCCTCTTTTCTGGTAATTAGCTTGAATGAAAAACCATTCATGCACATGAAAATTTTAATATAACACAACTCTTCATTTCTGAAGTCAAGAACATGAAGAGGTAGTATTTAGAAGAAAAGCTAGGAAAAAGTTCATGAACTTTTCCTCCAGGGCAGAAGAATCCCTCTCAGGTCTGCTGTCCCTTCCCCAGCCAAACCCTAGCTTAGAACAGGATACTTCTCTGGCAGGCCAGCCCCAGAACCCCAGCATCCCTAGCACTACCACTCAGGGTTACGGGGTATATAACTGAGGGTCTGAGGACTGAGAGACTGAAGGATGCTCTCAAGTAGCCTAGTCTCCTTTACTCTCCCACTACCTCATAAAAGTTTGGCTTCTCTAGCCTTTGATCCCTGGTTTTCATCTCAGTACCTCTCTAATCCAATAGCTTCTCATCCTCCTTTCTAATGTCTTAGTAAAAACTGGCCTTCCCATTTACCATGGCAAGTCTTCCAACTTAATTAACCTTAGTTCTATCTCCTGACAACTCCTAAGGGTCTTGTTCTGACAATTATTTTTTCCACTATCTCCAACCCCTTCCATCATACATTCTTTCTCTTTCTCTGACTCCCCTGCCTTTCTTTCAACCATCAAATGTGCTCAAGTTCACTGCTTCTTAAAAACAAATGCCTCACCACCACCAAAATGTTTTTAATTTTAACAACAGGAAGAACCCTCCCTAAAAAGTTTGTTTTGCTAAATTACTTTATTGAAATGACTAAATTCAGAAAAAGAAATGAAAAGAAAGAGAAGCTAAAATGAGTTTGCACTGAAGCATCAGATTAAGGATTTCCTGAGGAACCAAGAGCAGGACTAACGGAGGAGGAAGACAGGTGCCTGAGTGTGTGTCCTGAGAGTGGCTGGCCTTTAATCCATCACTAAATTTGTCAATTCTGCTCAAAGTGTCTCTGGGATTTAACTTCTCTAATCTATTCCCTCTTACTCTGCTTTAGCCCAGAACTTTTTCCTCTCTTGCTTGGATGATTCCAAGAGCCTTTTAACTGGCTTCCTGCCACATTGCTGTTAAGAGTTATTTTCTTAAGAAACAAAGTCATTCCTTTCCCTCTCCTGCTTAAAATCCCCTTTGGCTCACTAATATAAAACAAGACCCCTGAAGGCTTTATGAACATTTCCAGTGTCACAGTGTCACTGCTTGTCTCTTTCCCACTATATAACCCAGTATCCCACCACACGGAATATCTTATCCTTCACGGAACACCTGAGAATCTCTCACAGCCCCATCCCTGATTTGATCTATTACTATCCTTCCATCTGATAAACTCCTATTTGTTCCTGAAGATACAGCTAAATATCATCTCAGGGATCTTCCTTTATTCCTCCCAGTCAGAAACTTGTTCATTCTCTTGTGACCTTATGGCACTTTATGTCTCTTTTCCAGCACATGCCATGAAATAGGATACTGTCATTTTTCTGTTTACCTGCACTCTTCAGATTGTAAGCATATCAGGGAGAGGTGTATTTCTGTTTTTGTCTTTGTATTCTTGGTGCCTAATGAGTATCTTACACATATTGTTGCTTCAGATAGCCAGTAAGTGTTTGGCCCATAATAGATGTTCAGTAAGTGCTTACTGAATGAAGGAATGGGTAGATGGATAGATAGGATAAATCCATAAAAATGAATTGCCTATACACTTGTGTTCTATGGTTAGAAAGTATAAATAAAAATATAATTTACACTGGCAACAAAAACATATATAGTATTAATGTTGCATTCCATCACCTATAAATTGTACTGCTACTTTTTATATACTGAGAAGGAAAAATGCTGCCAATTAAAGACTTGAACAAGAACTTCACCTAAGAGAATATCCAGTGGCCACAAAAATATGAAGAGGTGCTCAATTTCACTAGTCATTGAGAAAATGCAAAGCAAAACTACAAGGTGATAATACTAGCACATATAATAGAGAAATTTTAAATATATTTTTCTGACACTGCTATGGGAATGAAAATTGGTACCATTATGTTAACATCTTTTAAAACTACATAAACCTATGCATATCCTAGGGCATAGCAATTCCATTCCAAGATTTGTACCCAATAGAGAGGTGTACATGTTTACCTAAAGACATATATAAGAATACGAGAATGGTCATAGCAACACTATTCATAATAGCAAAAAAGTGGACACCACTCAAACTCTCAACCACTGTAAAATGGACAAGTAAAGTGTGATCAGTTCTTACAATGAAATGCTATACAGCAATTAATAATTACAGACTATAATACATGCAACAATATGGAAGAATCTCCTAAACATGATGTTGACTAAAAGAAGCCAAACACAAAACATGTATATATGGTATATTTATATATATATATATATGTATGTGTGTGTGTGTGTGCGTGTGTGTATAGTATATATGGATATTTCCATGAAAAATATAAAGAGACTTTATTTCCATTCAAAGTGCAAATTGGACTTAATATAGAAAGTCCAAAATGGGCAAAAATTAATCTATGATAGTAAAAGTCAGGATAGTGATTATCCTTAGGGATGTTGTGACTGTAAAGGGATGTGAAATGGTTCCTGGATACTGGAAATGTTATGGTTTGTAATCTGGGTGATGGTCACATGAGTGTATTCACTTTATAAAAATTTACTGAGGGGCATACTTAATATGTTCAGTTTTCTGTATGTATGCAACACTTCATTAAAAATTACATTAAAAGGCCAAAATGGGGACAGTTAAACTATGACATGCAATCAATTTCAAGACATATCCCAATTACTGATGTGAAAATGTGAAAAAAAAAATGCATCTCAGAACCAATGAAAAATGATATAATTTTGGATGAAGAAATTTATTGAATGAAATTGTTAATTCTAATGGCAGATATAAAAGAACATGCATAAATGGAGTTACACCATTGTTCCAATTAGGAAAACCAAAAAGATTAAAGGTGACAATACTCTGCAAATTAAAGAATACTTATAATATCATAACAATTTCACTCCCCAAAGGAATACTTTATTTATTTTTATTTTCTTAAAAAGTGAAGAGTCTTTATTAATTTGTTTGTATTTAGTTACTTTATTGAGGTACATACAGTAAAATGGACAAATATTAGTTTACAACTTGATTAATTTTGACATGTGTATACATGCATGTAACCATCAACCAGACCAAGATATTAAACATTCTTACTAATTCTCTTCCCCCTTCACCTGTTTCACCCATCCTCTCACTCCTTCCCCATGGCAACCACTCATTCTCTGTGTCTATGAGTCTATTTCTGTTTTGTTGGTTTTTTCACTTGTTTTGTTTCTTACATAAGTGATATAATATGGTATTTGTCTTTCTCTGTCTGACTTATTTTACTTAGTATAATATCCTTTAGGTCCATCCATGTTGTCACAAAGGCAATGTTTCATTCTTTTTATGGCTAAGTAGTATTCCATCATATGTATATACTGCACACTCTTTATCCATTCATCTATCAATGGATATGTAGGTTGCCTCCATATTTTGGCTATTGAAAATAATGCTGCAATAAACATAAGAGTGCATATATCCTTTTGAATTAGTGATTTCCCACAGGAGTACTTTTAGAATTTGACATTTTGTAAGATAATTTATTTGAAGACTAATCCAAGAAGAATGCCAAGGAATATTATTAAAGGGAAAATGAATACAAATACTTGGTCCATCAAATTTTTAAATAAGTTATCAACAATTATGATATTATGTTGAATGCACAGAACTGTGTCAGTGAAATAACAGACTCATTAACTTAATGAATGCCAAACTTGACACAACATCAGAATGAAGAAGGGACTCACAACTTGATTATTATTGTTGGGAAACTGGATATCAGTATAGAAAAGCATCAGCTTAGAGCTACACTTCATATTGCAACCTCCAAAGAATCCCAGATCACAGTTAATCAAGCAAAAGAGCAAAAAGCAAATAGCATATTTAAAAAGCAATACAGTGACAATCATAATTTTTATGTATATATGAAAGAATAATGAAGTCTATTGTCTAGATTATATAAAGAATTGATTAACATGTATATCTATTAAAATTTTAATATTATGGAATTTTTTAGTATATACTATGGGTAAAGCATTCTATCAGGTGCTATAGGAGATCAATGGATGAAATAGACACAGATCCTGCCTTCCATGTAATTATAGTCCTGTATAGGGGATACAATATGCATATAAGTGTGTAACACAAAGTTCTAAGTGCTATAAGAGAGGATCAAATACAATGTTATAGAAGTTTGGAAAAAGAGGCCTTATAGGTCTGAAGCCAGTAAGGTTGAGGAGGAGGAGCATTGGAAATGGTATCATGGACATGATGATTGTTCTTGAGTTGGGCCATAAAAAAACGTCATAAAATGAAAAGACATTTCACTCAAAAGGAATGATGGAAAGTATGACACAGAGGCAGGAAATGAAGGGTTACGTCGTACAAGGAACAGTTATTATTGACTCTTACTAAAGGCATAGGGGAGCATCAGAAAGGGAACAAGAAGAGTTAGTGTTGGAAAGTCCAATTAGGCACAAATCATGTTGGAGGATGTGTGCGGGATATGTAAATGCCAGGTTGCAGAGTTGGATTCTGTTCAGGAACCAATGCGAAGCCATAGAGACTTTTGAGCAAAGGAGTTCAGACTCATTCTTTAGGCTGTTTTGATAAAATCTATAGGGGGATGGTTGGCAGTGGGTGGGGAGCCCTGGAAACAAGAAATCTATACGGATGCTATTTGAGTAATTCAGCAGAAAGGAAACAAAGTTCAAAATCCAGGTTCTACTGTAGTTGATAAAGAAGAAAAGCAAATCACACACAGAAATACAGAAAGCAAACCAAATGGGAAAAATATGTAGAATTCAACTAGAACTTAAAGGAATGCAAGTTATAACATTAAAACATGATTTTATATCCATATATCTTAAATTTTTTCTTGTGAGAAAATATAAAGTTGATGAGACTTAAGGAACTAGACACAATTACATATTAGAGCAGTTAACAGTGTCAACGACAATGTGACAAAATATATTAAGGTTCTTTCACTAAGTACTAACATTATCTTTATTGTAGAAGGCAAAAACTAAGACTTAGAGAGGAACTTGCCCAGTATCTGGTAAGTGGTAGTAGATAGAGTCAGTAGTGCACAGGAAACCAGATTGTACCAGCTGAGGAGAGTTGATTATTAAATTTTCAGGAGTTGTGTTGTGCAAGCCATTATTAAAAATCAAATTATATAAATTACATTAAAAACAAGGGTAATAAATACTCAAAGCTCATCACTTCCTTCTCAGCTTGCTACAGTTTACTGTTATCTAAGCCTTTGAGGTTTTATCTGTTTTATGTGTATGGTAGAAATCTTATATAAAGTTGCAGTAATGTGAATCTCCTGTGATTCCTCTTTCAGTGACATCCCATTGGTAGCTTGAAATCAGCTGTGTTGAAAGTATTTGTACTACAGGCAAATACCACAATTCCAAGCTTAATTTATTTTGTCTAGACCAAGGATCAGCAAACTATGGTCCACTGGCCAAGCCTGTCTCACCTTGTTTTTAATAAATAAAGATTTATTGGAACACAGCCATGCCCATTTGTTAAGTATCATCTGTATTTCCTTTCCTATTAAAATGGCAGAGTTGAATAGTTATACTAAACAAATGGACATGGCCCACTGAGCCTAAAATATTTACTCTTTGGTCCTTTAAAGAAAAAGTTTGCCAACTCTGGATCTTACTCGTTAAGCTAGGCAAAAATATGAACCAACATTAATGGCAAAATTATTTTTGGAGAGCCAATTCTTAAACATTTACCTACACACCAATTGGTAGAGTTCAGATATAGACCAAAGTAGCCTTACTCTAGAATTCACATGAACCACTGTACTACTAAACAAAGTATGAAATATTATGAAAGCATGAAAAATTTACCAAAAAAATCTGTTGATTCACAGAAATGTGATACATAAAAGAAGTGGAAAAATAAATATGCAAAGTAATAATGTCCACATTGATATATATATCAGTTTATATATAGAAGTGAATTTCTGAAGAAGAAAATATAATTAAAATTTTTAAGCTTGTTTTCTCTATGAAGTCCCTAAGTTAATTCTTAAAAATAAAAGAAAAACAAACAAAAATAACCTTTTGTTTAGGAACTGCTCTGGATCATATCCATATATTTACATTAGAAACTATCCAATATCCTCTTCCAAGCTTTTCAATGTATGACTTCTGTCCTTTCTTATAAATACCTAGACCCTTTTCTATACCATGGAGCATTGCTTCCATCTGACTATTTTACCCAAACAGCTTTCTTAGACATTACTTCTGGGACCATATCTATGATCAAGTGCAAAGCTTTTTCTCCTCCTCCTTCCTTAACCTTTGCTACACATAATGTTGTGGACTTGGGCTATGCCTTTATTCTTGACACTTCCTTCTCTTTTGACTTCCAAGAATGTGCTTCTTCACTTCTCTCTCTCTCTCTCTTTTTAAAACTGATTTCTGTTTCTCCCCATCCCCAAATCTCAGCATTCTGGAACAGATTATTTTTTAATGATATGGGCAAGTTAATTTCTAAACCTCAATTTTGTAATTGAAAAAAAGAGATTAAAATTAGTATCTACCTGTTGCTATGAAAATTAAATAATTACTTAAAGCATTCTGCATAATAGTAAGTACTCAACAAATGTTAGCCATTTTTATTCTCGTTATTTTTGCTGTCAGTTCAGCCAACACTGATGATTGCTGAACTCCCATTATTTATAGCACAGGTTTATATAAAAATAATTGTATAAAATAATATGTGACTATGTTAATGTCAGGTGGCTGTGAGGCTTATCTTCACAACAGAACCACCAGCTCCCAGAGAATGGGATAAGTTTGACCTCTTCTGAGTCCCTTGGCTACACTTAAGAAAACCTAAGTTTCTAGGTCCTAACCAGACAGATTCCAGAACACCTGTACCTCTGCTGAGTGGAAGGCCCCAACCCATCTTCAATGCTATGACCTTGCTCTTCAGTCCTGATTTCCTCAGAATATATGTCTTCTTCCTGTAAGTACAGATAGAGTTAGGGTCACTCACAGGGCCCTGCCAGGGGTCATGAGGTTTCAGAACAGCCAAAGACCCTATATTAGGCCATTCAACAGCCCACAGAGTTGTGCAGAAATGAAACTGGTAAATTACCATGAGCTCCAGCCCCAGTTTCTCTGTGTCAATCTCCACTGTGGCTTCTCCTCCGTTTGTTTTCTCCATCTCCTATTCTCAACTGAAAAACAAATTCAAGGCCAAGGCTGAAAGATTGGTCATTCTGTGATATGGAGCTGGGGAGGATTTGTAGGGCCATTACCCAGAAGAAAACAAAACTAAAAATCTTTAGAGGTTTAGTTTATTTCTCAAAGAACTAAGAATTAGGAACATTGGCAGCATAATTTTAATATAAATAATGAAATATAGACATCTGTTACAGATAGATAGATATAGAGATGACTTCAGATACAAATGCATTCAGATATATACCTAAGCAGTCTAACTCTAGAATTCACATGAACCACTATACTACTAAACAAAGTATAAAATATTATATAAGCATGAAATATTCATAGAAAGTCTGTCAATTCACAGAAATACATATAAAAAAAGTGGAAGAACAAATATGCAAAGGAATGTTTCTCTGCTCATTTGGGGGTGGGGGTACAAAAGGAACTGAAAAGACTCATTGGTTTACCCAGGGTCCCAGGGTGGTCTCTTAAAGGAAGAATCAGAGGATAACTACTCTTACTAGCCTGGGGGAGACCCCACTGGGCCGTGCTGAGTTAGAAGAAACAGTATGGGAGGCAGAGGACTGAGACCCCAGACCCCCAACACATTGCTGAGAAAACAAAGATTAACAGGCTTTCAAGCTTCTGATTGTAATGTAGCACAGTAATAGTTTTTGGAGCATCTAAGAAAGCTCCTTGTTAGTTAAATAAAAGAAGCTATGTTTAGAATAATCGGTATGGGATAGGATTAAAGATGACAGAATAGGAAGGCAAGATGGAAACCTCCTCCCAAAAACATATAAAAGGGGAAAGTACAGCAAATGGAACTAGACCTGAAAATGACCTGAAGACTGCAGAGCAGACCCCCTACACCTGAGGAGGAAGAAAGGACACACAGAAAAGGACCAGAAAGCATAGTAGAGGCATCTAATATAAAGGAAGAAACACAGAATCCTTGACAAAATGAGCAGGCAGAGGAATTTGATCCAATCAAAACTACATGACAGAACCCCAGAAAGAGGGCTAAATGAAACAGAGATCACAAATCTTCTTATTAAAGATTTCAAAATAAAAGTCATAAACATGTTCACAGATTAATAGAAAGTATTCAAGATCTCAGGGAGGACTTCAACAGAGAGACAGAAAACCTGAAAAAGAGCCACTCAGAGCTGAAGAATACAGTAACTGAAATGAAATGCACAATGGAGAGATTTAAAAGTACATAACATCATGTAGAGGAGAAAGTAAATGAAATAGAAATTAAAGAACAGGAAAACAAAGAAGCTGAGGAACAGAGAGAAAAAAGGAAAAAGGGATCTCTAGGAATGAAAGAATGATAAGAGAGCTATGTGACCAACCCAAAATGAAACAATATTCGCATAATAGGGGTACCAGAAGGAGAAGACAAAGGGATAGAAAGTCTCTTTAAGGAAATAATTGTTGAAAACTTCTCCAGTCCAGAGAAGGAAATAGACACTCAGGTCATGGAAGCACAGAGATCCCCTAACAAAAGGAAACCCAGCAAGACAACACCAAGACATGTAATAATTAAAACGGCAGAGATCAAGGATAAGGAGAGAGTGTTGAAAGCAGCCAGAGAGAAAAAAAAAGAATACTTATAAAGGAAATCCCATCAAGCTATCAGCAGACTGCTCAGCAGAAACCTTACAGGCTAGAAGAGAGTGGTGTGATATATTTAGTGTACTGAAACAGAAGGACACCAACCAAGAATCCTCTACCCAGTGAGATTATCATTTAAATTTGAAGCAAAGATTTAACAATTTCCAGATAAACAGAAGGTGAAGGAATTTACTACCCCTAGGCCAGTCTTATACAATACGTTAAAGGGATTGTTGTAGATGGAAATGACCCTAAGGTTAAATAGGTGTCATCAGTGGAGATAAACCCACAGTAAATGTATTAGACCAACTAATTACCAAGCAAGTAAAAAATTAAAACAAAAGAAGAAACTACACACAAAATCAGTCAAGAGATACACAAAAAGTGCAGATTATGACATCTAATACAAAAAATGGGAGAGGAAGAAAGAGAAAAAAAGTACCTTTAGGTTGTGTTTAAAATGGAGTAGTCAATTTAAGATAGACTGTTAGATAGTAAAGAAGCTGTCCTTGAACATTTGGTAACCACAAAAATAAAGCCTACAATAAATACACACACAAAAATTAGTACATTTTAAAAGGAAAGAGAAATCCAATTACAATGCTAAAGAAAACCATCAAGAATAAGAGAAGAATATAAGAGAGGAAGAAAGGAACAGAGAGGAGATATAAAAAACAGCAGAAAGCAATTAAAAGAATGGCAATAAATACATATCTATCAATAATCACCTTAAATGTAAATGGACTGAATGTACCAATCAAAAGACATAGAGTGGCAGAATGGATAAGGAAACAAGACCCATCTATATGCTACCTATAAGAGACTCATTTCAGGCCCAAAGATATACACAAACTAAAAGTGAAGGGATGGAAAAAGACATTCAATGAAAATAATAGGAAGAATAAAGCAGGAGTAGAATAATCAGTATGAATGTTAATTATCCCAAATAAACACAGATTTAAAATAAAATGAGAGAATCAAGAAACTAATCAAACATTTGAGACATTCAAATTTATAAGTTCATTCTGAGATTTTTTTTACTTTTTCTTTCCCCATGGAATTAATTCTTTTAAATGTAATCCCTTCAAGCATTTAAAATATTTCATTAAATATACATAAATAGGCTTTTGCTGCATAAATTAGGGCCTCCGTTTACGGGCACATAATTACCTGACTTTGGTTCTAAATGTGACCAGTTAAGAAATTTGGCAAATCAGGTTCCTGCCCTCCCCAAACACCCTTGCTTACAGCTTGTAAGAGTCCGCCTCCTCAGTTAAGGATGGAAAGAAAAACTCAGCTCCAAGAGACCATGACCCTGAAGGGACAGGCTGGGGCCAGGGGAGGTGACTTTCCTGTGATTGGTCACTTTGTTTTAGGTCCTTCTTTCTATAGGAGTGCAACTCAAGTTAATGGTTATATATTTCTAAGACTATTTTGCAGGGTCAGGAACTCCTAACAGACACATCAGCAGAAGCACTGTCCAACACTGAGCTATAGGCACTGGGAAGCATGTAAAAGAAAAGTAAAAGAAAGGTCTCTGCACGCAAAAAACTTACCATCACTTTGTACTGAAGCAAGTGTACATGATTCAGTGCCAAACGACTGCTAGGAAGACTTTATTAATCCATTCAACAAGTATTTATTGAGTATTCACTATCACCCACTGTTTTGGGTACTGACAACAAACACAAAAGAGAATGAGACATTGTCATAAAGGAACTTACAAATCAGTAAGGAAGAATCAGAGGGCAATTACTCTTGCCAGCCTGTGGGGACCTCACTGGGCTGTACTGAGTAAGAAAACAGTATGGGAGACAGAGGGCTGGGAAGACTCCAGACCCCAATATATTGCTGAGAAAACAAAGATTAACCAGAAAGGCTTCACAGAGTTGATAACATTTTCCCCAAGTCTGGAATGTCTTGACAGATAGGGGATTAATGGTGGAGAAGAGGAAAGAAATACCAGCAAAGGGAGAAACAAACAGAGGCACAGACGGGAGGACTGACATGCTAAGAAGGCTGCAAAAATCAGCTGAAGAATGGAGAGAGGTTTTTGAGGAATTAATTAAGGAAAGATGAAATAAAGTAAGTAAGGTGTTAATTAAGAAGTGGAGAGGGGAAATGTGAGAATAGGGATGGTCTATCAAAAAATAAGTCTGCAGATACAGTCCAGGATGGAGGTGGGCTCTGTAAACCAGGCTTAAAAGTTTGGGCTTATTCTGAACCAGATGGGGAGGAAAGAGGAGGGTGGACTGGAAGCATGCACATTGAGAACAAGGAGATCAGTAAGGCAAGAAAAGGAGTAGTCCAGGTCAGACATGGTGAGGCTCTCACCAAAGCAATAGAAGAGAATAGATAGAAGGAATCAAATCATATATAGGACTTGATTATTGTATTGGATTGTGCACAGAGAGAATGTATAAAAGAAGAAAGATACTTTTTCAAAATTTTTCAAAATAATCTCATTTCTGCTTACTTTTATCCTCTAGTAATACTTAGCTGCATGCTGTTACCTAAACACACGTTATTCCCTTATGCCCATGTGAATGTGTGGATACTGTTCTTTCTGTCATTAAGACCCTGCTCCCATTTATCTACCTAGCAAATTCCTATGCCTCCTTCAAGTCTCTGTTGCAAGCCACCTTCTCCAAAGAAGCTTACTGTTTCCCTCCAGACAAGACTTAGGATCACTTCCCCTGTGCTCCTACTGCAACATACTGTTGCACAACTCCACAGAACACACAGTACTCTAAATGTTTACTTGTATCCCACTAGACTATGATCTCCTCGAGCCTACTGCAACATACTGTTGCACAACTCCACAGAACACACAGTACTCTAAATGTTTACTTGTATCCCACTAGACTGTGATCTCCTCAAGCACAGGCTTTCTATCTTGTTCACCACCTTATAGCCCCAGGCTGAAGACCTGCCAAAATATTAGACAATCAATAAATACTTGTAAAATAGATAAAAAAACAAAACAAAACAGGATTCTCACTTATATTATTGGATATATAGATGATACCAATCACCAAAATAGGGACACTTGTTTCTTTTTCCCTAGATCCATGTGTGCACATGCACCCATACACTCACACATGCTCACATCCATAAATGCCCTGAGTAAATGTGTGTTATATTCTGTAACCTAGAGTAACTCATTTTGCCTCTCAGCCCCTTCTGTTATCCTGCCTAATTGCCTAATGTTATCTCAGGAAATAATCATGAGAATTAACTAATAGAAAAAGAATTTGGAAAACAGTGGATGACCTTACAACTGTAAGCTACTACTGAATTACTAATTAAAGTAACTCAGGAAAATTACAGATTTTTTCAAGCTGATGTCTATCATTTCAATGATTATGGAGTCTGTCTTGCTCATCCTAGCTCCCACTTTATCTCTGCTTTTCATTTTTACCTTAGATAATTGCCAGTTCTAGGGTCAAGCCCAGGCACCATAACAGGAACAGACCCTAGCTTTCAGTCCAGGTGAAACAATGCCAGTGATCACATTTCTTCTCTCACACTCTTCCCTCTCTTTTCCCGGAGAGGTATAAAATTCCATGTTCATCTTCTAAGTGCAGACTACAGCATTCATCTCACTTTTCTAAGGTATCCAAGTTTCCTTTAAATGAGGTATTATTGACACAATCCAACTGCCAAGAGGAAGAGAATTAATCTGGCAGGTACCTCCCATCAATTAACTTTTGACCCACAGACAGACTTGCGCTTTGTTGCTTAAATGTTTTCTTTTTGTCTTACCGCTTATAGTTCTATAAACTCTCTGAAATCAGGAAGAATGAAGTGATTTACCCAGAGTCAACAGCAAGTTAATGGCTAAGCCAAATCCAAATCCTGGGATCCTCACTCCCACTTTTGTGCTATTTCTGGATTTTGGTAGAGGTAAGTAAGAGATACCTCTGTTTCTGCAGCATTTTACAGTCTTTAAAAATATTTTCCTATACTTTTACTGTTCATTCTCAGAAAATTCCTGTAAGCAAGTCAGCTACTAGTTCAAGTACAAAGAAAAAGAGACTCAAAGAAGATAAACAATTTGTCTAAAGTCATGCAATAGTTTGGGCAACACCAGGATTAGAAACTAGCTCTGGTCATTTCCATGGAAGCTGGGCTTTATAACTATCCTAAAGCCTAGGAGTTATTTCTGAAAAAATAGGTGGCCTCTCACAAACTCATCTGGAAAATAAGTAGGGTATAAATAATATATGATATTATCCTCTCTGCTTTTATGCTCTTACCTCTCCCTTGATTACTAGTAGAAGCAGCCAGAACTAGTGAGAATATAGAAATTTCCAATTTTGGTCTTAATGGAGTTGCTTGTGTTTTACTTACACCTCCTGCTGAAAACAACTAAAAAAGTTAGACAAAATATATAAAATAACAGTTTTAAAGCACTGAAGAGTGAATAATACTGGCAGGACTTGAGGGTCTATGATCCTTGACAGAAGGAAAGCACAGGAGTTGAGTTCCATATTCATCCTAGCTCTTTTAAGGAGGGAATTTTATTTTTCAATTCTCAGTACAAAGAAATAATATTCAAGCTGCCATCCAGGAGACTCCCCTTGATTGCCTGACTCTGGGACCAAGGTGGCTTGCATTCCTGGGTCCCATGGGACTGTAACAATCAGAGAGACAGTTCTTGCCAGGTTACCATCCCAGGACACTGCACAGACAGTGGGCTGAAACACACCCCTAGCCTTTCTGTGAAGTCTTGAAGCTTCAGCCTTTGGGGCAGGCTCCAGTTTGGGCACACATCTAGATAATTCAGGGAAGCCATCTTTGCATTGTCCCCCTGCCTCACTAGAGCTCACTGATATCTCCCAGAAAGGGGCTTATACACTCATCTGGAGCCCTGATTTTTGTGACTGCTGCCCAAGGAATACCTTTAGATCACCTGGTTCTTGGAACCAGTGGGGTTTCCACTTGTAATCCCACAGGACTATATATATTTTCATTCCTTAAAAGCTGTCACCTGGTAGTCTGGCTTCCAATCAGCCTGGATGATGCTAACTGAGCCTAGGTGCTAACTGAGATCCTCCTGTCTGAGACACTGACAGGTCTTGACACACCCTCAACTACTAGAATTATTAAAAATAAAATAAGCTGCCTGGACAGGTTTGAGAGAACCAAGAGCTAAGGCAGGGCTGAACAATGAGGTTCATCTCCTACAAAAGGCCAATCCTTCAAGACTGGGAGTTGTAGCTGTTCCATCTAATGCATAGAAACCAACACACAGTCAAGCAAATGAAGAAACAGAGGAATATGTTACGGATGAAAAAAACAAGAGAAAACCTCAGGGAAAAACACAAAATGAAATGGAGATAAGTTACCTGATAAAGAGTTCAAACTAATGGTCATAAAGATCCTCACCAAACTCAGGAGAATAAAAGAACATAGTGAAAACTTCAACAGAGATAGGAAATATAAGAACATTCCAAACAGAAGTCACATAACTGAAGAATACAGTAACTGCACTGAAAAATACACTAGAGGGGCTCAACACCAGACCAGACCAGATGAAGCAGAAGAAAGGATCAATGAACCCAAAGACAGGGCAGCAGACCACACTCAGAACAGCAAAAAGAAAAAAGAATGAAAAAAAACATCAAGATAGCTTAAGGGACTCAGGACAACATCAAGCAAACTAACATTCAAATTATAGGAGTCCTAGAAGGAGAAGAGAGAGAAAATGGTCAGAAAACTTATTTGAAGAAACAATGGCTGAAAATTTCCCTAACCTGGGGAAAGAAATGGACATTCAGATGAGAAATCTAGAAGAGTTCCAAATAAGATAAACCTAAGGAGACCCACACCAAGACACATTATAATTAAGATGACAAAAGTTAAAAATATGGAGAGAATCTTCAAAGCAGCAAGAGATAAACAATTTGTTATATACAAGGGAATCCTTATAAGACTATCAGCAGATTTTTCAGCACAAACTTTACAGGACAGAAAGGAGTGCCATAGTATATTCAATGTGCTGAAAGAAAAAAAATTCTAGCTAAGAATACCCACCCTATCAAAGTTATCCTTCAGAATTGGAGAGATGAAAGAATTTTCCAGACAAGCAAAAGCTAAAAGGGTACATCACCATTAAGCCAGTCTTGCAAGAAATATTAAAGGGACATCTTTAAGCTGAAAGAAAGGGTGCTAAGTAGTAACAAGAAAACATCCGGAAGTAACAATCTCATTGGTAGAGGTAAATATTTAGTAAAGGTAGTGGATTGATCATTTATAAAGCTATTGTGAAGGTTAAAGGACAATAGCAGTAAAAATAACTAAGTACAACAATTAGTTAAGGGCTACAGGAGATAAAAATGTAAAATGTGATATCAAAAACAAAATATGGGGACAGGAGTAAAAATTTAGAGCTTTAGAGTGGATTCAAACTTAAGTTGTTATCAATTTAAAATAGACTGTTATAAATATAAGTTGTTATATGTAAGCCTTATGGTAACCACCAAGCAAAAATCTACAGTAAATACAAAAAAAGATGATGAGAAAGGAATCTAAACACACTAAAAAATGTCATCCAACCAAAAAGAAAGAGCAAGAGAGGAAGAAAGGAATGGATAATTACAAAACAGCCAGAAAACAATGAACAAGACGGCAATAAGTACATACCAATCAATAATTACTTGAATATACATGGACTCAATTATCTAACAAAAAAAAACATAGAGCACAAGACCCATCTATATTCTGCCCACAAGATAATCACTTCAGGTGTGATGACATACTGAAAGGGAAGGGATAGAAAAAGATATTCCTGAAAATGGAAACCAAAAGAAAGCTGGGGTAGCTATGCTTATATCAGACAAAACAGACTGTAAAACAAAGATCACAATAAGAGACAAAGAAGGGCATTGCATATTTATAAATGGGTCAATCCAACAAGAAGTTATAACACTTACACGTACTTATGCATCCAACATAGGAGCACCTAAATATGTAAAGTAGATATTAGAAGACCTAAAGGGAGAGATGCACCAATACAATAATAACAGGGGACTTCATACCAGACTTAAATTAAAGTATAAATCTTCCAGCCAGAAAATAAGGAAACAAAGGCTTTAAATGACACGTTACACCACAAGGACTTAAAATATATTTATAAAACATTCCACCCATAACCAACAGAATACATATTCTTCTTGAGTGCACAGGGAACATTCTCCAGAAGAAATCATATGTAGGCCACCAAACAAATCTTAACAAAGTTAAAGAGATTGAAATCATATCAAGCACCTTTTTCAACCACAATGCTATGAAACTAGAAATCAATTAAAAGAAGAAAACTCAAAAATTCATAAATATGTATAGACTAAAAAACATGCTACTTTAACAACCATTGGATCACTGAAGAACTCAAAAGTGAAATAAAAAATACCTTGAGACAAACTAAAATGGACATACAATATATCAAAACTTATGGGATGCAGCAAAAGCAGTTCTAAGACATTCATAGTAATAAATGCCTACTTCAAGAAATAAGAAAAATCTCAAATAAAAAACCTAACTTTATACTTCAAGGAAATAGGTAAGGAAGAAAAAACAAAGCCCAAAAGTTAATAGAAGGAAGCAAAGAACAAAGACCAGAGCAAAAATAAGCAAATTAGAGACTAAAACAAAACAGAAAAGCTCAATAAAATCAAGAGCTGGTTCTCTGAAAAGAAACAAAATAGACTAACCTCCAGCAAGAAAAAAAGAGGACTCAAATAAATAAAATCAGAAATATAAAAGGAGACCTTACAACTGATACCACCAAAACACAAAGGATTGTGAGACTGCTAGAACAATTATATACTTTTAAAGTGGACAAACTAGAAGAAATGGATACATTCCCAGAAACATATGACCATGCAAAGCTGAATCATGAAGAGATAGAAAATCTGAACACACAATAGTAGAGAGATTGAATAAATAATTAAAAAGCACCCTACAAACAAAAGTCCAGAATCAGACACTTCACTAGTAAATTCTACCAAACATTCAAAAAAGAATTAATAACAATTCTTCTCATATAGAGAAATAGAAAAGGGAGCAATTCCAAATTTATTTTGCCAGGACAGCATTCCCCTGATACCAAAACTGGACAAGGACACCACAGGAAAAGCAAATTGCAGGCCAATATCTCTGATCAACATAGATGCAAAAATTCTCAACAAAATATTAGCAAACTGAATTCAACAATACATTAAAAAGGATAATACACCTTAATTAAGTGGGATTTATCTAAGGATGCAAGGATGGTTCTACATCTGCAAACTAATCAACATGATACACTAGCACAATGAAGGATAGAAATCACTGGATCATCTCCAAAGATGCAGAAAAAGCTTTGACAAAATTCAACATTCGTTTATGATAACAACTCTCAACAAGTTGAGTATCAAGGGAACTTACCTCAATATAATAAAGATCATATATGACAAACCCACAGCTAACATCATACCCAACAGTGAAGAGCTGAAAGTTTTTCCTCTAAAATCAGGAACTAGACAAGGGTGCTCATTTTTGTCACTTTTATTCAACATAGTATTGGAAGTGCTAACCAAGCAATTAGGCAAGAAAAAGAAATAAAAGGCATCCACAATGGAAAAGAAGTAAAACTATTACATGTGTAGCTGACACGATAATATGTGTAGAAAACCCTAAAGACTCCACCAAAGAACTGTTAGAATTTAAAAATTCATTAAAGTTGTAGGATACAAAATCAATAAATAGAGATCTGTTACATTTCTATGAGCTAATATTGAACTGTCAGAAAGAAATTAGGAAAACAATGCTATTTACAGTTGCGTCAAAAAGAATAAAATACCTAAGAATAAATTTAAGCAAGGAGGTGATAGACCTATACTCTAAAAACTGTAAGACAATGATGAAAGAAATTGAAGATGACACAAATAAATAGAAAGATATACCATGCTTACGGATTGGAACAATTAATATTGTTAAAATGTCCATACTACCCAAAGCAATCTACAGATTCAATAAAAATTGAAATAGAAATAGTAAAGAATGGTGTATCTATCATAATTCCAATGACATTTTTCATAGAAACAGAAAAACAATTCTAAAATTTTTATGGATGGTGTGATAATAGAAAAAGAGCCACAACACAAGGGAAACTTATATTCACTTACATGCCCTTTTTCACAAACCTTGCCGAGGGCTCACAAGAAAGACTGTGGGCAAGATAGGAGACTTAAGAAAGTCTTCCTTCTGGTGCAGGCCTGGGGAAGGTGAGCAGCTACCACTGTTGAAAAAACAAAGCTCCCGGTGGATCATTCTCAGCTTTCTCCCCTATGAAACAGAAGCCTTGGGTCACAGGGAGAGGAAGAAAAACCTGCTACCCTCAGGCCATAGGTGAAGACTCATTCAGGGAAGTGAACAGAAAACAAACAAACTACCTCTTCCTTTCCTCTGGGAAAGAGCAGAAAACTGTCCTGGACCCAGGCCTTAAAGATCTCCTATTGATGGGAAAGGAAAGATTACTAATAATGTCCCACCTTCAATACTCAGGGACACAATACCTATGTAAGACTGAGGGCAAATCTGAAAAACAAAAATCACTTTTCTTTTCCACAACTGGATATAGCAAGCACTGAGTGAAAAGTAACAGGCATCTATTTCTGAGAGAGGGAGGAAAATGTGTGAGAAATGACTTTCTCTAAGGCACAGGTACAAAGGGAAGACAAAGCTGAGGATCAAAACAGTCATTGAGAAAAATCTTCAGACAGACAGCTGCTAACTCAACTCCACAAATCCAGTCAACTGACTATATTGATTCAACCCCAAAATCTAAAGCTTTGGCTAAAGAAACACATGCCCACTCCCAGACATAAATATTATTAATCCCGGTTTCTACTCTTCTACACAAGATTGCTGGCTTTCAACCAAAAAATTCATGAAAAAGAACCAAAAAAGAAACACATTCTCAAGAGAAAATGCGGCAATATTATCAAAATCAGATGTAATCCAGAGGTGTGACTATTGTATAGGGAGTCTAAAATAACTAAAATTAATATGTTAAAGGCTCTAGTAGAAAAGGAAGATGACCTGAATAAAAAGATAAGGACTGTCAGCAAAGAGGAAACCCATCATAAAGAATCAAATGGAAGTGCTAAAAATGAAAAGCGTGGTACTAGATAGGAAGAATGTCTCTGACAGTATTACTGGTAGACTCAGTTAAACCAAGGTAAGAATTAGTGAACTTGAACTCAACAGAAATTTCCCAAAATGAAACACAAAGAAAAGGTGGGGGACAGAACAGAGCACCCAGGAGCTGTGGGGCGATAGTAAATGACCGAATGTATGTGTGATTGGACTTCCAGATAAAGGAGGAAGAGAAAGGGAGGAAGAGGAGGAGGAGGAGGAGGAGGAGGGAGAAGCAAAAGAAATAGTTGAAGACATAATGACAAGGAATTTTCCAAAATTGATCAAAGATGCCAAATCACAGATCCAAGAACCTCAGAAAACACTAAGCGAAATAAATACCATAACACACACACCTAGACATATAATATTCAAACTGCTGATAACCAAAAATGAAGAGTAAATATTTAATGCAACTAGAAAGAAAAGAGACATTACATACAGAGAAACAACAAGAATTACCAAACATTTTTTGAAGAAACTATGCAAGCCAGTAGACAAGAAAGAAATATCTGTCATCCCAGTATTCTCTACCCAGCAAAGATAGCTTTCAAAAAAGATGGAAAAGTAAGATATTTTCAGACAAACAAAAACTGAGAAGATTGATTACCAGTAAACTGCACAAAGAAGAAATAGTGACGGAAGTTTTTCAAGCAGAAAGAAACTTGTATCTACATAAAGAAATAAAGAGTGCTGGAAATGGCATAAATGTGAGTAAACATAAAATTCATTTTTAGAAATTTAACTACTCTAAAAGATTACTGTCTAAGGCAAAAATAGTATCAGTGTAGTATGTATATAATACATGTAAAAATAAAATTATAGCACAAAAGTGGGAGGAAGGAATTGGGAGTATACTATTGTAAGGCCTTTATACTACATGAAGCAATATAATATTACTTGAACACAGAATCTGATCCTTAATGATGTATATTGCAAACGTTAGGGTAACCACTAAAAAAATTTTACAGAGACATAATAAGCCAATAGTGGAGATTAAATAAAATTACAAGAAAAACTCAATCCAAAAGAAGGTAGAAAAACATAAAGAACAAATGGAACAAACAGAAAACACCTAATAAGGTGGTAGGTTTTAATCAAACCTTGTCAGTAATTACTTTAGATATAAGTGGTCTAAACACACCAAAAAACACAGATTACCAGATTGGATTTATAAAAATAAAAGCAAGATCCAACTATATGATGTCTATATGGAACTCATTTTTAATGTAAAAATATATAATGAAAGTGAAAGGATGGAAAAAGAGATATCATGATAATACCAAAAAATAAAAATAAAAAGCTGGAGTGTCTATATTAATATCATAAAGAGAAGGCTTCTGAACAAAGAATATTGCCAGAGATAAAAAAGAAAGAACATTACATTAACAGTAAGGGGTCACTTCACTGCGAATATTTAACAGTCCTTACTTAATGTGTATGGATTTAAAAATGTAGCTTCAAAGGATGTAAGACAAAGACTGAAAAAATTAAAAGGGGAAGCAGACAAATACAGAATTATGTTTGCAGAGTTTAATACTGTCCTCTCAGTAACTGATAGAACAAGTAAACAAAATACATGAGGAAACAGAAGACCTGACTAACGCTATCAATGTCTTTGGCCTAACTAACATTTTTGAAACATTTCACCCAACAAGAGCATATGCATTGACACTATATTACATACAGAATATTTGCCAAGATAGACCATATTCTGGACAGAAAAAACCCACCAACAACTCCTTAGAATATTTAAAAGAATTGAAATCATACAAAACAAATCATGCAAAAAAATTCATCTCAATTCATAATCTGTGCCCTATTTAAAAAGTAACTCAAAATGGATCATAGACCTAAATCTAAAATCTTAATCTATAAAACTTATAGGAAAAAAATCAGAAAATATTTGTGATCTTGGATTAGACAATTAAACAAAGATACAATACAAAAGTACAGTCCATAAAAAGAAAATTAATAAATTGGATTTCATCATAATTAAGAACTTCTGCTCTTCAAAAGACACCATAAAGAGAATGAAAAGATACACCACAAATAAGTAAAAATATTTGCAAATTACATATCTGATAATGGACTTGTATCCAGAATATATTTAAAATTCTCAAAACAAAAAAATAACTTGGCAAATGGGCAAAAGACCTAAATAGACCCTTCACCAAAGAAAAGCAGATAACCAAAGAAAAAGAGAAATAAAATGTCATTTCTTTCTTTCTTTTTTTCTTTTAGCCATTCCTATGGGTGTGTAGTGGTATCTTATGGTTTTAATTTGCCTTTTCCTAATTACATGGGATGTGTATTAAATATACCTGTTTTAATAGTTTTGTCCTCTAATTCTATCATGTCATTTCTGTGTTTGTTTCTATTGATTTTTCCCCTTTTAATGTGTCCTATTGTTATACATTATTACATGTCTGATAGTATAAAGTAAGATGACAGTTTACATGACTTTTATATAGTTGGATGCCAGATTTTCCTGTATCTCTTTCAAATATTTTTGGACTTCATTCTGGAATGTAGCTAAGTTATTACTTGGAAATAGTTTGAAACTATCAAAGCTTGCTTTTCTGCTTTATAACATAGGTCCAAAACAATCTTTCACCTAGGACTAATTTGGCTGTACTATTGAGAAAATCCTATTCTGAGAACTTTGCTCAATGTCCCAAAAGTTAGGAAGTCTTTCCACTTTGGCTCGTAGTTTCCCAGCCCTATGTGAGCTCTGAGGCCTTTCTGCCTGCTCCTTCCCAGTCATCCTTTCCCAGACCCAAGTGGTTTCCTCACATGCGTGTGCTCATGAGCTCTCTGTGCAGCACTCTCCTCCTTAGTGCCCTACCCTGGGAACTCTAGCCACCTCAGCCTCTCTGAGCTCTGAATCCTGAGACCACCAGCCTCTCTCCCACTTCCCTAAGTTACAGCCTAGAAACTACCCAGGCAGAAAGCTAAATCAATCATAAGGCTTATCTTGCTTCCCATTCTCTGTGTTGTCCAATATCTGAAAAATCCTTGTTGCATATATTTTGCTTTGAATTTTTTATAGTTGAAGGTGAGAGAGTAAATCCTGTCTCTGTTATTCCATCTTGGCCAGAAGTGGAATTCTATAAATAATTATTAAGTGCCTATTATTGTGTGGCACAGCCTTAGATGTTGAGGATACAGTAGTGGTCCACACAGACAAGGGCCCTGTCCTCCAGGAAAATGCATTTTAGCGAAGGCCTGTGAAGACAAGTATTGGGTCCTATAGTAGGAATGGGTACAATTTTGAAGTTTCCACTTCTAAAGTTTCCTTAATAGAGGACTTCCAGATCTAAAGCTATACTGCAGACAGTAGCATATTGCACTGGAAGGCTGGGGGTAGGGATGAGGGAGAGTAGACTTCTGTATAAAAAATACTGCCTACCATTTTGTAAACCAAATGGCTAGTTGGCCATAACAAAACATTTGAAAACTGCCAATGATAAGGATAGTGCCCATTTCATAGAATATTAAGTTGTGTTAGTTCATGTGAAATGCATATTTAGCTCAATATTTGATGTGGACCGCTTTTCACCTCACTTTAGTTCAATTCACCAAATACTTATGGAAACAAACCCACAGGTGGGAGTAGAGTTTGACACCATTCTATCCACCCTGTGCAAATTCTATTATTATTCCTATAGTCTGTCCCCAGAAGCAGAATTCTCTCCAAAAGACTCTCTCCTCTCCAGGAACAGCTACATAACTTGCGAGGCCCAGTGCAAAATGAAAATGTGGGCCTCCCTGTTGAAAAATTATTGGAATTTCAAACCAGTGACTGCAGAGAGTAGGCCTTCTGAGAGTGGGCCCTGTGTGACTCCCCCAGTCACACACTCATGAGCCATTGTCTCACCTCCAGAAAAATTCCAGTCTCCTCTGCAATGCCCTCAGTCATCTGTCAGACAGAAAGCCTCTCCAGCAGCCCAGCTGCCCAGCAGTTCCAGCACAGCTGGAACAAACCCACAGCCTCTCATCACTCACAGCTCAAGTGCTTAGTGCTTCCTAGAGCTTCACAGCAGGCACTTAATACATACTTGCTGGGTATATAATGAAGAAGACAGAAGAAACCAGGCTCCAAGGAAAGGAACTAGATAACTGTGATTATCTGGATCTTTTTGGCACCCCTGAAATCTTCCCACAAGGGTGACCCCCTCTCAAGCGGGAAGGTCGGGTCTGCCAGTATGAATGCAGTGCTAATGTCATTTGGCACCTCTCGAGACAGCGCTTTGTTGAAAATGAAGGAATTAGGAAAGAGGAAAGGCAGATCACCAACAAACTGAAAATTCCAACTCTAATCATTGGCTGAGCTAATGTTGAGTGCATATATTATATTATCTTGTCATCACGTATAGACTAGAACAGATTTGGGAATTACCCTTCTTCCGAGAGGCTGGTTGAAGAAATCAAAGTCCCAAGAAAGAATACTTTGAGGCCCTCCTGTTCCTCCCTTGCTTCATTCCATCTGGCCTTGGCACCAGCTGGGGTCATAAAATAGTTGTAATCTTGGGGTGTGGAGCAGGTTATCTTGTAGTCATATGGATTTTTAGAGCAAAATGGATCTTTAAGACCTTCCTGCTATACCTACAATTGCACTGACTATAGGTAATGCAAGTCCTCAAGTCGTAGGCATCTGCCTGATGTGCATAAGGACTCTGTGCTCTGCTGCCTGTACACTCAGGTCCTCTGTGAACCTGAGAGCCTGTTACACACTTCCCACTTCATGGAGATGATAGCTAGTCCCTCTCTCTAATCGTGACCTTGAGAAGTCTCCTCCCACACTCCTGTCTTCCCAGAAACAGGTTTGGGAAAATAACAAAAAAGGTTATTTCTGCGTAGATGGCCACCCATGTTTCAATACTATTATGTTCTAGATAACTTAACTCTTATCTTTTCACATGCCACCTCCTCCTAAACCCCCTCCATTGCCCCCTAGGAAAAGCATTCCTTACACTTGCTTGTCTCCTGTCTCCCACATGGCACTTTCCCTCATTGACCTGGTGCTGCAACTGGGCCTGGGTTAGAGCCAGGGCCTTTGTTCCCTCTCACCTGAGGGAAGAACTTGTGAAGGAGAAAAGGAGATGTGGAGTAGAATGCAAAGGGAAGCACTTAAAGGTGCGTTTCTTCACTGTCACAGTTTGGGATAGGGTTGACAGTGACTACCAAGCCAGTTGAATTACTGGGGGCAGTTAAACTGGCAATGATGATGACAGTAGGTCATGGTGACAGTGTTTTCCAAGGACCCCATTATTTTTATAATTATACAATTACAGTTCATTGTTTGAAATGTTTGCCATTTCTCAAGGAATTCTGATACTTTTTGAATTTTGCCTGTAAGAAATTTAAGGTCTTTTTCTCTCCAGTTTTGCCCCACATGCAGGTTCCTTCAGAGTGGTGGACTCTGAAGGTGTGAAGGGTGTGGGAATAGAGGAGGGAGGGGATAACTGCCCCTCCATTCAGCACCACTGGTCTTGGCCAGTTCATTGACCACGTGCTGGATAACCTGCTCTATCAGTAAATGCCTGATTTCTAAAAATGCCTAATTGAAAGATCAACCAAATGTTATCCGACCATAAAAAGCAGAGTGAGAATATGGTAAGTCCTGAAAAGTTCTAGCCTCTCTGTCCTGGCATTAGGGATTTCTATCTTATTTCCTGTCTTCTGCTTTTGCCTCCTGTTTGTAATTTCTATCTCTGACTCTCCCTCCCTGCCTCTCTTCTCTATCTCTCCCTCAAACGCCTTCCTCTCAATTTCCCATCTCTCCTATTTACACTTTGTTGTGCTCTGCTGGAGAAAGCTCTGATAGAGAGAGCTCTGGGCAAAGAGACAGCCTCCAGGGCACCTGTGGGGCTGCCCCAGTCTTTGCACAGCAGAGCCAATGACCCAGGCAGACAGTGCCAAGGGCATGTGTGTCAGGGAGCAGGTGGGTGAGCAGTCACAGCTTTGTGATGGGAAGGGATGAGGCTTGTGGAGAAGCCACTGAGGCCCTGCGAGCATGCTTATGTGTTCTAGAGATTCAGCATCAACGGTAACTGCCCCACAATTAGTCTTACAGAACTATGGATTGGAATCCTTGTTCTGTATTTGCTGAGCTTCTTGGGAGAACTTTGCTTGGGTTCTATTAGAAAAGTCTAACCTCTAGTATTCCCTATTGATTTAGAGTTGGCTAATTATTTTCATGGTGAAATTTGAGGTGGACAGAGTCTAAGGAAGTTGGCGTTGGTCTCCCACTCCTGACCCTCCTCCTAGATGCTCTAACTACGTCCCACTGGTGAAAGTCTACCCTTGTTTGGAAAGTTATAAGGAAGTAATCCTTGGCCAAATTCTTTGTCATTAAGCATTTCAGGGTTTCTGTCTTGGGGCTTTTTACTTTTAAGGCAGGATTGGAAAGATTTGGAGTCAGAGACTCCACGGATAAAGTAACTTCATGAACTTAGGGAAAGTATTTAACAATTTTGAGCCTCAGTTTTCACCTCTGCCAAATGAAAATAATGATAAGCTTACCTGCCTACAATGATCAAAATGATGTAAATGATTAAATTAGAATAGTGAAAGGACAAAACCATTGTATAAATGGTAAAGTGCTCCAAAGTGTAAATATCCTGATACAGATCCTTTGCTTTTTTTGTTTTTTTTTAGACTATTTTGCTCACCTCTTATACTTCAGGCACTACTCCATGACTGAAATGCATTTCATGCATTTTCTCCTTTAATCCTGACCGGGCACCTTGGAGGAAGGTACTGTTACTATCCCAGTTTTCCAGACAAGGAATATCAGGCTTAGGGAAATGAGGCAACTAGCCAAAGTCCCAAAGCGAGCAAATGAGAGATCTGAGTTTGAGCCCAGCTCTGTGCTCTTAACCACGACTCTCTACTGCCCATCCTGCTCCACCCTCCCATGCCTCCCTCCCCTCATCCTGTTCTCAGGCTAGCCATCCTTGAAGATCCAACTCAGATGACTCCCCCTTTTTCTAAAAGGCTTTGGACTCCATTTCAGTCCCCAGGAAACTCACTGTCTTCTTTTAGTGCCTGAGCTACTCATGTGTTAATCATGTGGCATCTTTTGTATTTTTCTCTAATACTATTTGTCATAATGTTGTCTTATATTTTCTCCAAGCTACATCCTGGAGAAAAAAAGTTTGTATAAAAGTGGCAGAAATCCTCACTGAGAATTTTGCTTTTTAGCAAATTATCTTGGTTAGCTGTTTGGCTGTGAAGTTCCACTGGAGCAGAGACCCCAGCACCTAGCACACAGAAGTTGTGTAAAACTTATTTGCTGGGGAAAAAAATAGAAGCTCCTAGGATATGTGCCCAGACCATCTAGAGGAAAAAGAAAGTGTCTGTTACCTGAGAAGTATAAAGCACTTAGCATAGTGCCTGGTACAAAGTAAGCATTCAGTAGGTGATGGCTATCTTGTCTACCTTACATAAATAAGATAGGAATTATTAGAGCATCTAGGAGGCCCAGGTAGGAGAGAGCAGGAGAAGAGGGAGAAATAAGTAGAGCAATATGGCAGTTGCTGGGCTCTCTGTAAAGAGCAGGTCAGAAAGGTCTTTTCAGGGGTGGCTGTGGCAAAGGAGCGATTAAGGAAAGGGACATTGGACATTTGCTCTGCTGAGCTACAACTCCACCCTCCTTTCTTCAAGTATTCAGTAAAATCTGCTACATGTATAGTTTGGTGCCAGTGGTACTTAGAAAGTTCAGGAAGCCAGATCGTGGTGTGTTCTGGGCTGCTGGGAGGTGATGTATTTAAAGAAAAAAAAGACAGCCTACCCAGCAAAGTTAGCAAATTCAGCAGCAGAAGCATGAAAATTGAGACAAAGACAAGGAGAAAGGCCCTAAGAGTTCTTGGAAATATTGGGAATGATGATTATTCTCCTTTTATAGGAGATGGGGGATTAAGACAATTTTATCTAAATAGTAAAGGATGGCCAGCAGGCCATGGGAGTTTGGGGACATCCCACTAGCTAACACTTGAGTCACATGTATATTGTTTCTACATGGTTTATGTTTTGACCCTTTAGCTGTATTGTAACTTCCTTGGAACAGGAACTATGGTAAGGTGTTGAATTGAATCTATATGGCAATAACCCTCTGAGATAGTACAGCAAGTATCAGTGTATTTCCCATGTTCAAATTAAGAAAATGCAGCCTAAGAGTAATGCTGTCCTGTTTCCTGGGTTACAGAGCCAACAATGAGCCAAGCCAGCCTGGGGCAGGCGGAAGAACCTGGGTGCCTGAGGCTGAACCCGGAGGTCAGGGTGAAAGCTGGCTTGCCGGCCCTCTTCCCTCTCTCACCCTCTAGAGCTGCTCACGCGACAATCCGTGTCCTCTCTAGCCCTACGGAGGTATTTGTGTATCCCCCCCAAATCTCACATTTCCTACCCAAGGCAAAACCTGAGACAAGCTATTTAATATTTAAAAGGATGATAACAAGGACATCTTCATAGAGCTGTGGAATTAAATGAAATAATTAAATGAACATCTTTGACACATTGCCAGGCACATATAGATGTTCAATGAATGGTCTCTCTTTTTTTCTCTCCTCTTTGCTGTGGCTCTCCCTTCTTTTTCTGTCCCTAAGCTTAGGTCCAGTGCTCCCTCTACCAAGCCATGTTCCTTGTGTTTCACTGTATCTTCAGCAGCTCCTGACACATGACTGGTCATCTGTAAATCGGCAGGGTGGGGCCTGGGCTTGGGCTTGGGCTGAGAGCAGGGTAGGAAGTCCCCAGCCACGTTGAAGGGTCAAAGGAGGAGGCTTTGCCAAGCTCTGCGTCAGAGCACAAGGCTCAGTGGAACTTGACTGAGGCCTGCAGGGAGGGGGAGAAAACACTCATGGAAACCATGTCCTAACATGATTCCAAAAATACTCAATTATTATTCATAATAACAGTTAGTTTTATGAGAGCTGACTTGGTGCCAAGTCCTGGGCCAAGGGCCTTTTATGCATTATCTCACTGAATTCTCCCAACCCCCATGAGGTAGCTACTACTTTTTAAAACCCTATTCTACAAAACCTAGGGCTTAGAGAAGTTAAACAACTTGTCCACTTGCTGTTAAATGGAAACCTTAGATATGAATCTGGACAGTTGGGTGTTTTCCCAAGTAAAGTCATGAACTCCCAATCAGTAGTTTCCAAACTCATCCCCTGACCCCCCTCAAGCCCCCGATGGCACTGATAGGGGTGCTGTATCTGGGAGACTAACTTAGCCCCTCAGTTCACATGTCTCAGGAAGCTACTCCAGTTCCTGCAAGAGCCTTCCTGTCAGCAGTGTTGCAATGAAGATAAGTGTAATTCAGCGTTCTCCTGAAATGAGCTAAGATAACTCTGACAGTAGGGAAAGGCAGCCAGGCTGGCGCCAGCCTTGAAGTCTACAGACTCCACCTGTTCAGTCCACAGGTCAAGTTCTCAAGAACTCTTCCAAGTGGAGGGTCCACGAAAAAGTAAAAGAGTGGAACCTGCCAGCAAGAAACAGAACAAAATGGTGGCTGCCTTTCCTCACTTCACCCTTCCCCTCTCCACCTCTGCAAGCAGCTGCAATCTGATCCTTTCCAAGGAAACCACTGTCCAGACCATCTGAGAGTAGGAGACAAGGTCCGTCCTGGGTCAGGTGGGGGGCATGCACTCTCTTTTTTTTTTACTCTTTTCTCCATCCTCTGTCTTTCTCTCTCTAGCCTGATCAAAATCTGTCCTCTGGAAAGGAGGCTGCCTTCCTGGGAACCAAAGTCAGAAAGTACCCATGTAGTTTCTGTGCCCTGTTAAAGGGCTTTTAGTAATTGGTGAGCAAGTAGAAGAGGCAGTCTTGTTCAGGATCATTTCCCCAGTGCCTAGATCAGTTCCTGGCTCCTTAAAATTTGTTGAATAAATAAACTTTGGAGACCAGGGAGTCTTTCTCAGGACCCCAAAATCACACACCTGTTGGGCCCAGACTGTAGATCTGTGGGCCACAGGTGTTGGACAGAGCTTCTGAGCAAAGGACTTCTTGCACTGAAAGATCCAGGCCTGTGTGGGTCCTAGGCAGCAGAATGTGTGACACCAACACTAAATACCACATGCATACCTGTACCTGGGGTCCTCTTGCAGCTCCTAGAGGCCCGAACTCCACCCCTCCTTCCAGAAGAGTAGAACGTTGGCGCTACCACTGGCAGACATGCCCCCACCTTTCTGGGTACAGAGCAAGGGGTCTATTAAGCCTTCCCATTGCTATGGTCTCCAGCCACCACTAAATTCAGGCTGAACCCCTAACATCCAACGTGACTAAATGTATAGTAAGGAAGTAATTAAGGTTAAGTGAAGTGATAAGTGCAAGGCCTTAATCCAATAGGGTTAGTGTCCTTATAAGAACAGAAATCAGAGTGGCCAGCTCCCGCTCTCTACCATGTGAAGACAAAGCAAGAAGGCAGCCATTTCTGTCTTCATCAGAAAACAAACTGTCCAGTACCTTGGTCCTGGACTTTCTAAAACTATGAGAAGATAAATTTGTTGTTTAAGCCACTCAGTGGTATTTTATTATGGCAATCTGACCCAAAAAAATATGCCTGCTTCTCTAGAATGCTTCAAGATTTACACTCAGAGAGGTTCAAATGAGCAGATTGGCCCACTCTCACCCAAGTCAAATTTCTTCCTATTATATATCTTTTATTCTACACAAATGGACACAAAACTGCTTTACCTCACACTCCATTGCTCCTATCCACATCTCAGATATTGTATCACAAATGAGACAGACTGTGGGCAAGAGTGCTTTGATGATCTGAGTGTTATCATGAGGCCCTGGTGGCACCAGAGAATCTTCTTTCTTGATCTGTCTTAGTCTGAGGGTCTCAGCATAAAGGAGTTGGGCTTAAGACGTCTTCATTAAAATGACGGTTACTTTGTTGTAGGAGGATACTATTTTAACACCCTTCAACAACTTAGCAGGCTCCCTCTGAGGGGATTTGGATAAAAAAGATATGTTCAGTGGGAGGAAAGAAGGTTTCAGAGGGCTGGGCAGGAAAACTAAGGAAGCAGTGCTGGTGTCTACAAAAGTGTGAAGCCAAAATCAGCAAACCAGGTTTTCTGACTTCATAATTTCTCCCCTGTGTCCCAGAAGATAAGGAAGTACAATAAAGCACTCCATGCTGGCACAGCATAAACCTTAGCAAAGGTTAATAAACAATTATAAAGTATTTAAAATAAAACCTTAAATGATTAACTGTTTATCTTGGAAATCACAGAACAGGGCCCCAGGGTTAGAGTACCTGATCAGACAGTTAGATGTGGGAGGTGGGGCCAGAGAGGAGAGAGCTGCCTGCGGAGAGAGTAGCAGAAGGGGGCCGTGGTGGAACAGGCTGCAGGGAGGGGGTGTGGCAGTGAGTGGCCGGAGGAAGGGGAGAACTCTGTTGACGGACAGCTGTACCTGGAGTACTGCCATGCCTTCGGGTGGCCACAGTGCTGGATGTTAATCACAAAACTATTACCCTTTCCAGACAGATACACCGCTACTGCTTGGAAGAGGGAGCTCAAAGAGATCATTAGAAACAAAGGTTTTTCTATGAAACTGTTAGGAAGTGTTATCAGACATATTCTCAGTGTATTGCCCACTCTTAACCTTCTGCCTCATTAAAATGTTGGGCCTCTGTATCATTTTGAGAATGTTTTTAGGTGGGTCACCAGCTTTTCTATAGACTTTCAAGGTGCTCTGTTGTCTAAATGGCTGACCTTTCACTGCCTTGTTGGTTTCCAGGAGAGCAGTCTCCTGTATCACTCAGCACAGACTCAACTTTTTCTTTAGAGAACATTAAAAATTACTGGGAGATTCTCCTGCTAAAATAGCCGCTCGTATATATCTAAATAACTTACAAATGAGGTTTATATACAAATAAAGCATTAAAAAATTTTATTTTCAAGAGTCATGAAATCTCTCCTGTGGCCTTCTGAGATCCAAGCAAATTAAATAGAATGACACTGGCAATAATATGTAAGGATAGATATTTGCAAAATTCAGCTGTCAGGAAAAAAACAATTTTATTCTGGATAACTTTTAATTAAATCATTAATTTAAGGTGAAAATTGAGTAGAAGACCTTTTCCTGTCGATCAGGATTTGTTAAAAAATCAGAAACCTGTATTTTGGTGGGGGGCATGTTGTTGTGAGCTATTGAGGCAACTTACTAAGTTAGAGCCAGCTTCAGTTTCCTGATACTAAGCCAGGCTGAAAGTAGGTTTACAAACACAGCACAGAAGTCAGTAGCAGGGCCTCTTGTCTGCATTGTGGAGCTATGCTTTGGGGAATTTGTAGTGATTGATTGTTAGCTGTCTCCTAGAACTGCTTTGGGTGTGGTAATATTATTTATAGAACCTTGATTAGTGAACTAAAGATTAGGAGATTTATAAAATGTTTAGGGATTCATCCAGTCCAAATCCTTCATTTTACAGATAGGGAAACTGAGGCCCAGAGAAGGATGGGACTCAGTGTGCCTATAGTGGGCCCCGAAAAAGATGTCCAAGTCCCAACATCTGGAGCCTTGAATGTGATCTTATTTGGAAAAAGTGTCTTTGCAGATGTAATTAAGATGACTCTTGAGATTTAGGGATAGGCTGTAAATCCAATGACAGATGGCCTTGTCAGAGAAAGGCAGAAGGGAGATTTGAGACATAGAAGAGAGACAATGCAATATGAGGATGGAGACATAGCTGGAATTAGGCAAGCCACTGGTCAAGGAATGTCTGGAGTCACCAGAAACTGAGAGACAAGGAAGGTTTCTCCCCTAGAGCCTTTGGAGGGAGTGCGATTCTGCCAATACCTTGATTTTGAACTTTTAGCCTCTAGAACTGTAAGAGAACAAAATTCTGTTGTTTAAGCCACCTATTTGTGGTAATTTGTCACAACAGCCTGAGAAAACTAATACAGTACCCCAAAGGGCAGAACCAGGATGCAGCCCAAGTCTCTGGATTCCCTCAGTCTTGAGTTTGCTTCCCTGACACTGTTTCACATCTCTGAGTTCTTATCTTGTCAGACAGGTGAAAAAATTCACACTCTTCACTGCTGAAAAATACAGCTTCTGAGATGGAGGCAGAAAGAACATTGCAGATGCTGCTGTTTCCATGAGTTGATGCTTAGTCTACCCAACAATTAAACTTCCTGGGCTTGGAGTAATATCTCTGATTGTGGTATTAAGCATTAGGGAATCATTCTAAGATCTGGAAGAGAGAAATGATAAAATATATCCAGAAAGGTAAGCCAGTTGACTCTAACAAAATATATAAAGAGCAGATAACAGTATCTACCTCATAAGGTCCTTATGCAGTCAACAAGTATTTGAACATACAGTATGTGCCAGGCATTTTTCTAGGCTCCTTGATCTCAATGGGATCTCAGAGTGGCAAGGGGCTAAATGGAAACATGTAAATGCCAAAGAGCATGCTCATGGTTATGGAAATGGGACACAGAGCTTGTGTGGTAATCAGAATGGTTTGAGCTACAGGCATCCTTGTCACTGGCTGATTGGTCATGATCTCCCTAGATTTAAGATAAGTGTCTACAAAAGTCTTCATTGAAAAAAGTCTAGTCCTGGTAAGCAGAGATATTACGTGAGGCACCACAGTCAAGAGTATGGGTAACTTTTGTCTCCTCCTCCAGATCTCCTCTCTGTCTTTCTCCATCCTTCTCTGACTCGCATGGGCTGCCTCATAGGCTGCCTTGCCCTGTGGTTTCTGGTTGGGTTTAGCCAAATGGGGGCCACTGGCAGGAGACTGGATATCTTTCAGTCTGTTTCCTCAGTGACACCAGTGCTTGCTCCATGGACTCACACACAAAGTGGCCACGGTGGCAGGGATGGAAGTTATGCATGAGCTCTGTAACTGCAACTTCTCACCAAGGCTAAACTGGCCTCTTCCACTGGCCAGTGCTAAATGTGTTAGGCAGAAAGGTAGACATAAGCAGGTGGAGGGACAATAAAGCTAGTAAATCCCACTAAAAGGGACTGAAAGAGTTAACCAGATAAAACCAGAGAGCCAGAAAGACAGAGTTAATTAGTTGAAGTTTCAAGGACCAGGAGTTACTTGGAATATCCAAGCACTCCCCAGATGAAAAAACAACATACCCAGATGAGAAGTCTCCAAGCACAGACACTCTTCAGATAAGAAAAAAAAAATCAGAAGAGGCACACAAATCATCAGAGCAGCCCAAGTCTTCTTTTTACAAATTAGACCAGGTCTCCACGGCCAAAGATCTTCAGTCAAGGACTTCTCTTTCCTGACAATAACCCCATTAAAGAAGCCGCAGAGTAAACTTCCTGCCCAACGTTAGGCAGGCCCGCTCTGCAGTACAGGGCGAAATAAAATTTACTTTGCCTTCTTAACTTTGGTTTCATGTCTCACTCTGACCTCCCTGTGTGAACCGACTTTCTCCCCAACAAATCTACCAATAGCAGAGACTAATGCTGAGTCCGTAGTATCATTCTTTAGCCTTTTGATTGCACAAAGCTCACTAGTGGCTCAGCTAAGTCTAGACTGTCTCAAGAAGTGACTTTGAGAATGGATTGAGGATCAAAGGTTAGCAGCACTATCCGGTCACCTGGCAGCAGGTCGATTACATTGCTCCATCACGGAGAGGAGAGCAGCTCCTCCGTGAATTTACACTTACGGTGGATATGGTGGCTTTTAGGATTTTGGTGTCTCGTGGTAAAAGTTACGGGAAGACTACAGCAATACGGTGCAGTCAGGACCACTAATGGTTCACACACTTAAGAGTGAAGGTTTGAGTCATACCATCTGTGGCTCCGGGGAGGAAGCCTGTTCCTGAAGCGGGCAAATAAACCGGTGTGACTGAAATTAGTCCAAGGAAAGGCCAGATAAGGAGAAACCTGTTCATTGCTCAACCATGGGGCTCATTTCCATTTGTCTCCTCTGACCACAGCTCTCGCTCCCCGTCTCCGCCAATCCAGCGCACACCGGCCTCCGCCCCCTCCTCTTCCGGGAGGACCTCCGCGGGCGGATCCCCAGTGACTGACAGGCGCCAGGCCAATTACGCAACAGAGGGGAGGAGAGAACAGCCTCTCTCCGCTCCTTATCGCAGAGGCTGCGGGAAGAAACACCTGTTGACATATAAATGGATTAAGGCCCGGCGAGAGATTCTAGAAAGAATGCAGTTTTACCCCACACCGTCAGATAAAAAACCATGTGTAGCTGAAGTGATGGCTGAGGGCATCGGAAATGTGATTTGGGTAGGGGAAGAAGGAAATTATAAACTCCAACTACTGCCTCATCACCAATTAGGACAAGATTTTTGTAGCTAGGCATATTTTTTCCTTGGTTTATTTTGCATACATGTTTGATAATTTCTTCTCCTTCTTCCCTTTCCTGTACCATTTCATATGGGGTGAGTAGATGGTAATTAACCTTTTATTTTGGTTTTTATGTTACAGGATATCGTAAGCGGATTGTGACTGAAGAAAGAGAAAGAATGACCGTCGTAAAGTCAAGAGAAATGACTAATAAGACTTCGGGAAAAATAAGACTGATAGGATGGTAAGACATCTTCGTTTGTACAAGAGGAAGTCACAGAACATTAGGTGAAAGCATTATGCTGTTGCTATGGTTTTTTGGAAATTAACTGTGAGTAAAATGGATGCTGAGTACCTGAAACAATGAGCTGCACCAGACTCTCTATTGGCAGCTCAGCATCATTCCGTGTTCCCCCAAAAAGGTTAGGAAGTCTATAAAACATTTAGAATCCTTTGACAACCATTTTCCATATTAGATTCCACAGATGAGCAGTACTTGTGTGAAATCTGAAGAACAAGAGACAGGCAAATTCTTTAAGTCTATTCAGATTTTCACTAACCCGCTCAAAATTTTTTCCAGTGTCTGCTGAGTTCCAAAGCCACTTTCACATTTTGTTTTTGTAATAGCAGCATCATACTTCTGATAACAAAATCTATATCATTTATCACAGTGTAACAAATTACCTGAAAACTTAGTAGCTTAAGACAACAATTATTATCTCACAGTTTCTTCTCAGTAATTTGGAAGTGACTTAACTGAGGGTCTTTGGTTCAGAGTTTCTCATGAAATTTCAGTCAAGCTGTCAGCTGGGGCTGTAGTCATCTGAAGGAGGCTGCGGGATCCGCTCCCAAGATGGCTCCCTTACGTAGGTATTGGCTCATCTCCCTGACGATGACTGACAGGAGGCCTCAGTTCCCCACATCATGGGTCACTCTGTGAGCTTCTTTGAGTGTCCTCATGAGATGGCAGCTGGCTTTCTCTGGAGCTAGTGATCCAAGAAAGAGAGCAGAGGAAGTCACAATGCACTTTATGACCTCATATCAGAAGTAACCCACCATCACTTCTACTATATCCTTTTCATTTGAAGAAGTCAGGAAGTCCTGCCCTCACTCCAGGGAGGGGTACCAAAGAATTTGGGAATGTATTTTAAAACCACCACAAGTTCTTATAGGGTATTTGATCTAAAGAAAATTAAGGGAAAAAGTTTTTAGCCTCTCTAATGATATGGTGACAAAGGAAGTCATCTAGATTCAAGATGAGGCCAGGAAACCAAAGAGGAGTCATGACACAGAAGTATTTTGACTCAAAAATTTAAGAGAAAGTTGAAAATAGCAAGAAAGTGAAGTCAATTTGTTGCAATTTTTACATGAGTCTCTCCCCTTTTAACTTAAAATTACATTTGAAATTTGCATACTATGTTATCATGTCATATTCTCAATGCTAATGATGACATTAGGGCAACATGGATAAATCTCTTTTCATACTTTTTTGACTACCACGACTCTAGAAAATACCATTAATATTAGAGCTTCCTCTCAAGCCCCACATACATTTCCTTCATCCATCCTGTCCATCCACTCTACCTCTGAGGTAAAGAGGAAACAACTATGGGTGTGATAGGAGGGAAGAGTCCACTTCCAACATCAGGTTAGTCCCCACGCCTTAACCTCACCAACCAGACCAGGGAGCTAAATTTTCCTACAAACCCAGGGGCATTTCTTCTCAGACTGATGCTTTGTTCTCTGGGCTCTGTAGTAAGTGTTGTAACTTTAGATTTTAAATTCCAAAAATAATTTTGGAGATCAACACAGGATTGCCAGTTTGTAATTTTTCCAAATAAAGATGTTTTTAAAAATGATCACCTACTTTCTCTATCATTTTATAAAAGAGAAGTCACTTTAATACCTCAAAGTTGGAAGGACATAATCTCAGCCTTAAAGTTCTTTGAATTAAATACATTTAGCCTTTTGAAAAGCTTACCACACTAAATTTATTTTTTTCATTCCATCATGAAAAGTTCATCCCCATTTATCAGTTCTAGAATAATGTTTGGAAACCACTCAATTTAAATCTTTTCTTCTGGGAGGGGGCTCCTGCATTCTTCCTGACTCAGGAATGAGTTTTAGGCTTCATGACAGGAATAGTCCTGCAAAATCTCCCCATGGTTTCTTTTCATGGGTTTAGTGAGAAGTACCTGGAAGCAAGAGACCAATTAGTGCATACTGAGCACTTAGCACATGTCAACTTCTGTGCTAGCTATAGTCACTCAGCCTATGTATTAGGTGCACATCTCAGTTGACAAACCCAAGAATACACAAGAAATGCAACTTTCTTTTTCTTAGTATTTATTTTCTATTTGAATATGTTCCACTGGGTACATAAGAAATTAAGAAATATAATCTTAATTTAGGATCTCTCCCCCTTTCTTCCCTGGGGGGGGGGTCACATCTTTGATCCCGGGCACTGGTTTAGTGCATCAGCAGGGCTAGATTAGCTTCTCAAGGTCTTAAGCACTGAAAAAATTATAATGTCTTCCATATGTAATTGAAAACTTTTCAGTACTTACTTATAGTTTATTATTTCCAAACCAAGTTCTGTTTGTTTTTTTTCTCTCCTGAAATTATCACTTCAGTGCTTTTCATTCTCCCCAAATTTTTTCTTACTTTTGGATGGGTGCT
Organism: Manis pentadactyla; assembly: GCF_030020395.1. Taxonomy (NCBI): domain Eukaryota; kingdom Metazoa; phylum Chordata; class Mammalia; order Pholidota; family Manidae; genus Manis; species Manis pentadactyla. The sequence continues at coordinate 94,367,017 of NC_080029.1, read as the reverse complement.
TTGTTTTCCTGGTATCCTTGGCAAGTTCTTGGCCTACCTGTGGTCTTTTGGTCCTGCTCATTGGCCCTCAGCATCCACCTAGGTGTATGGATTATACTGTGGGTCCATGCAGGTCACAGAGTCCTCCTCACCCTGCCCACACAAGACTGCCTCAGATCTGAAGGCTTTTTATACCACATCTGGGCCACTCTGGGTTAGAACTTATCACTTCAGTGTAAAACTTCAATCCCTATTAAAAGGCAACCCTTGCTATTACCAGTCATCATACTTTGTACAGACAAAGGAGCTGAGGGGATAGAAGGGTGGGCAATAGGCAAAGAACAGGAGGACATTGTATTACATTATTTTCCATTGACCCAAATTCTCTTATTTATGTTTTAACTTTCCTTTCTGACTCCTGCACTAAAATGTAGATGTATGAAAGCAACACATCTATCTTATTCATTACTACAGCCCTAGAACCTAGAACAGTGCCCGGCACATAGTAGGCCCTCAATAAATATTGTTTATTGAATGAATGAGAATGCAGGAAATAAGGACAACACAAAGAGGTGGAAGAGCGTCAGAATGATGGGGACTGAAAGTGCTGAAAATAAACTTCAGTTATTTTACAATTCTGCTGGACGCTTATGTCAGCTCTTCTATGGAGAATGTCTTGTGTTCTTTTCTGATTGTTGCCCGTGGGCTAGTATTTTCTTCCAGCTGGAAAAACTCATTACTGTAGGCAAGACATATCATATAACTTTGCAGCTCCCCATGATGTACGGCACTTTAAGAGCTAGAAGATGTTAGTGTACTGAATGAACAGTGAATGAATGAATGAATAAGTTCATAATATCTAGAGAATCCTTAAGGAATGGACCCTCTGTTACAGGGGTTAAGTGTAAAGTGGTGTGGTCTTGAGTCTTACCCAGCCTCAGCATAACACATCCACTTCCTGGGCTGCAGCACCTCCCAGAGGAAGTCCAGCGACACTGCCGCCTCCCTACAAGCCCCCAAACATGGGCTCCTGGGTGAACCAGGATCTCTACCTTCTCTCCATCTTTTCATCCTCAAAATCTGTCACCCCCATCGATAAGGCCCAATAGATTTGGGGTACCTGCTGGTAACCCCAAGTACTCATAAGGTGAACAGTGAAGGACTCCATTACACCCAGCCACTTCCTCTAGACTAGAACAGCACTTCTCAAACTTTAATGTGCAGATGAGTCACCTGGGGAAGATCTTGTTAAAATGAAGATTCCAATCCAGTTGTTCTGGGTTGCAGACCAAGATGCTAAATTTCGAACCAGCTTCCAGGTGACAGCAAGGCTGCAGATCTGGTCTGTCCCCCTGTGACCTGCTAACAGCAGCAGCTCCCAAATGCACCAGGTGTGACAGGAAGCCGTGGGGCTAACTGTTTAAGCAAACACTCTGAGTGTTATAAATTATAGACTTATAAAGTCTTATAAATTATACTTTTCCCTTTCAAGGTTTGCCCCTTAAAAGTCTACACACTTACACCAAAAATGTTTTGCTGGAATGTTACTTAAAACATTTTTGGGTTTGTTGGTGAAGGTTGGTACACCTTAAAAACTCAGTGGTGACATCGTTTTCTTCAAAGGTGGATTTAGAAGCAGCCAAAAATCATTTCAATTTAAAATGTGACTATAAATACTGAGATGGATTTACTCATATGGCTTATAAATTAGCCCTGAAAGTAATCTCCAAACAAGAGTTCCAAAAATGTTTTGGGCAACTGGTTGGAAAAAGCGGAAAGCCTGCTTTGAAACACAGAACTCATTTAGATGCTTAAGTCCCACTGTGTTCATTTTTAAGGAGTTGATTTCATCATGTCATATTCCCATTATACTATTTTATTTAAGGAAAACTTAAATAGGACTTAGTAAGTGATTTAGAGTGGACAGTGGAAACCTGCAGAAAGTAACAAATCCAACCAAGACAAGAAACAGCTGGAGCTGGAATGTGCAAACAGAGAGCTCTTACATCTCCTGCCTCTTCCCTGGTGCTAATAATGTAGAAAAATGTCAGACCTCTAGCTGGAAAGGGTGGCAAGTTCTTAGGCTCACCCTCCTGCATTCTGTTCTCTCCTGGTCTGAGTTGTCCTGAGTGTTACTTTAAACTCAACAAACTTAGGGAACTGGGAACGGGGAGACCTGGGGAAATTACAGCCCGCAGATGTGTCTTGCTCTTACACTCACTTCACTCAGTCTTTGCTGATGGATTGTCGGTAAAGGGGGACACAATCCCATTGCGATGTCCATCTCTCCTAGGAATGCTTCTAGACTTGCTTTGCCAACCCCAGGTTCCCTGGAAGGATCTATTACTCAATAAGTCCTAACTGATTCCCACCTTGTCAGTGACACAGCGGCGACCAGCCACCTGAGAGCGGAATCTAAATTCATTTCCATTTTGCCGAACGTCAAATGACAGACCCGAATTTGTTGAGTTTGGATTTTTTAAGGGCGCCTAAAACAAACTAACAGATAAAATTTGCTTTAAACCTGATGAAGAGTAAGAAAAAACTCTGCAGGAGAAAATTCCCTCTCACCCCTGAGGTTGGGGAGATGGATAGAGGTCACAAACATCTATTAGATTCTCTCCAAGAGGCTACAGGAACCAGTGCTGCCAGTGAGGTCACATTTTTCACTTGTCTCAGTATTTGAACCAGGTTCACAGTATTGTCTATTCTGCATTCTAATAACCCTTAGTAAATGTTCCTACAATCCCTACACTCCAAAGAATTGAAGTTTTTAGCCCGGGTGAGCTTTTTTTAGAGGACCCAGTATATGATTTGACCATTGATGGGGCCAAATGAGGAAGGGTACCACACAGAATAACGCCCTAAAATTAAACCACCACACCACGGAAGATGCGGTTAGCTGGTTCACTGGAAGATGGAGACACAGAAGAGAAAGTACAGTCCCAAGGTTCCCCCAGAACTTTTTGCTGCGTTCTTATTTCGAGTTTAACCTAGAATCTGCTAAGCAGCAACCAAGAATCAACACAGAGGAGAATGTGGTTTTTCAGACCTAAAAAGGCGCTCTTGCCGTGCCATTGTTCCCACAATGCCGTGACTCGGATTCGAACCGAGGTTGCTGCGGCCACAACGCAGAGTACTAACCACTATACGATCACGGCGAGCTACCGGAACGCCACGGAAGTTGCTTGCCGAGTATGGTTCTTCTCTTCTAGACAGCATCCGTTCTGGTCTTCCGAAATTGTTCACTGTCTACCGAGCCAACGACCCTCACACGGACCCTGAAGAGGAATGGGGCCACCATGGACTCCCCATTTGGTCTCCGCTGGTCGTTCTCACGGATTGTAGAAAAAAGAACTTGAAAGTGCTTTGCAAACTAAAGGATTCCTGGGAGGCAGGACTCTCACGTAGCTTGAAAGTATGTGAGGCACCAGGATCGCCCGAATGGTGGCCCTGGGTCTCTCTCGCACACACCATGCCCTGGCGCTCACGCTATCTGAACAGACTCTGGCTGGGCATGGGGCTCTTAAACTCTACAAGACGGAAAAATCAGTTCCATCCCACCCGTAAAACTTCATTTGAGGCGCAGGGAAAAGGAACCCCGAGCTGCTGGATTTGGCCGGCGCCGGAGTGCGGACTAAAATTAAGAGAGCGGTGACCAGTACGCCTGCGTGCACTCTCAGAGCGGCGCAGTTAGAGATGGGCGGGAACAAACAATGACAGAGAATGACAAGTCAAGGGGGCGGGGCTTTCAACAGAGAAGACCTCAGGCAAAAAGCCGAGGTTCCGGGTGCCCAGTAGCTCGCCGTGATCGTATAGTGGTTAGTACTCTGCGTTGTGGCCGCAGCAACCTCGGTTCGAATCCGAGTCACGGCATTGCGAGAGCAATTACACGGCAGGGGCTTGTCCTTTTTTTCACTCTCCTCCATTTTAATCTCCAGTCTGTTACATTCTATAAAATGAGTCTCGATCCCATTGTGACGGTTGGAAACGACTTTTACTCCAGCTCTGGCTAAATTGGACTTGTGAAGAATGTAGGCTTCCGATTACTCGCGTTATTGTTCTTTGAGGACAAAGTCCAGAACAATCCCAAGGCTGGCAAGTGCTGTAGTAGACAAGTACGAATTGCCATGGCATCACTGGAAACGGACTCCCAATAAGAAGAGAAGGCTTTGCAAAGGAGGTGGCCTTTGAAGTAGCTCTTAAAACAGAGAGAGAATTTGTCAATTGTGCGCAAAGGCATGAATGAGGTATGTACTAGGAACTACCATCCTCTTTGTAAGTCAATCGTTTCACCCCCAGGATCCCCAAAGCCCCTGCCTGACAGATAATAGGCGCTTATCAAGGACCTGTTGAGTGAATGAATCCAAGTGATTAGGGAGTGGGAAGCGACACTGAGGGAGGTCCAAATGATGAATTGGAATAGATCGACGAATTTCCTGCAGTTTTGGGAGTCGGATGAGAGGTGGAGAAGTGAAAGGTTTCAATTCATGTTTAGCAAGAGCCTTCTGGCTATTCTGCGAGCCAGAGGGAGCGGTGATCAGAGCAGATGACACCGGAGAGGCGGGTGGTCGGTCACTTTAGATTCACTTGTTAGAACCGTGGCAGGTTCTCAGTTTAGAAAAAAAAGGCACTGCATGCTGTGCACTCAGCCTGGTTCTAGTCGCCAGGAAGATGGGAGCAGTGATGGACAAGGAAAACCAGACTTCTCCCCTGGCATCATCACACCTCTGGTGGTTTATGGACCCGAAGGTGAGAGAACCCGAGCAGCGAGCGACAGCGCGATGAGGCTGCGCATTTTCAGACTCATCCTTGGGCTGGAACCCCGCCCCATAGGTGGGCCGGCCCTGTGGTAACGTGCGGATTGGGAAGGCTGATGCCTCATGAAGAAGAAAATAAGCCCAGAACTACTGCAGGTCTTCGGTAGCGCGCCGTGATCGTATAGTGGTTAGTACTCTGCGTTGTGGCCGCAGCAACCTCGGTTCGAATCCGAGTCACGGCATTGTGGGAACAATGGCACGGCAAGGGACCTCTGTTTTTAGAGTCTTCCACCCTTCGAGTCAATGACATTTTTTACCTATCATAACGCACTTCCCTGAAATAAACGGCTGTATCTCTCCACTTCAGAAATTAAGCCACCCTTAACATCGCCATCTACAGTAATTCTCATTCAATGTTCTGAATACAGTTTCAGATCAGTTATAATCCCTTCCCTCCTGAAAAAGAAAACAGAAAATCGTTGTCTGAATCATTCTCCTACACCAGCAAAACTGCTCTCCCCGTGACCTTGAGTTTTTTTTTCCTTCTTATGCATTTTTTAAATGAGTTCATTTTTCAATAGAGAATACGTACGCATCTCCAGGGGAAAGTAAATGTCTCGCTCTCATCCTTCACCTCATCCACCAATTACTGTTAGTTTCCAGTATATCTTTCCATGACAGTCCTTGTATAAACAAACATTTAAACATGTATAAATGTATAAAAATACATTTCTGCTGATTCTTGCATAATACAAATGACCTCTTCCCCTCCTCTCCCTGTCCCTCAGAAGTCACAACTTGGGAGGCTAAATTGCACTGGTAGGCAATCTCCCTTTATGGGGAAGGGCACACAAATCTGGAAGGAATATCCACCCACCTAGATCCTGTCTTTTTTCTCCCTGGCTGGGAAGGGTGGGAGACGGTTGAGTCTGTAAGATAGGGAAAAGGGATTCCCTACTGTGCTCATGTAAGCCATTGGATGAGAGCCTAGGCTCTCTTGGGAAGGAGCCCTATTTTGATTTCAGGTTGCAAGGATAGGGAAGCATCCTGGATTTGGAACTGGAAAGAGGGATTTGACTCGGTAGTCCACTTTGTAGACCCTCCACTTTCCTCTCTCCCTTATCTTATTGTCAGGATCCAACTTAAGTCACAAACCATTAAAGTTAGAAAATTCAAGTTAATCAAAGGCAGAACTGAATCTTACTATGTTTATGTTCCAACATATAGCCTCTCCATAAATATTTGGACAGGGATCTCTTATGGAGTCTATAAATGAGTGAAATGCCTCAGTTTGTTTTAGGGTTGCATCTTAAGTTGTATTCTTTCAACATGGTTCATGTTATTTTCATATCAGACAAATAGAAAACCTGGACCAAATGAAAAACTCCATCTACATCTCAAAGAATCTCAAAGAACAGAGTGCATATGTAATTGTACTAGGACATGATTGTCCTTTCAAGGTTGTGGACAGACATGGGCCCAAGGCAAGGCTGGAGACAAAAGGCAAGGACCAGTCTCAAAAGAAGGCAAAACCCATAAGGGATCAGAGCTCAGGACAGGACTGGGCATCCAAAGTTAGGCAAACGGAAGTGAAGACACCCCATTCAGTACCCAGTGTGAAAAGTGAGGGTTAAGGCCTAGGCCTTGGGACATGCTCAAATTTGGGAGCTGGAGGGGAGAAAAGAGGATATGGCCTGAGAGAAAGGATGAAAACCAGAACAGTGACATTGTAAGGAAAGTTTGGGAGAAGAAGCTTTTGAGGATGGAGGAGATCAGCAGATTCAGGTGCTGCGAAGAAGAAAGACAAATGAGACAAAACTATTGGGTTTGACACTTAGAAGTCATTGTTGACCTTTAAAACCTTCCATTAAAGCAACTGGGCAATGTGTATCAAAAGTCAAAAAATATATATACTCTGTGCCCCAATAATTCCACCTTTGGGGATCCTACCAAAGGAAACAATCCATCGTAAACTTGGAAAAGTTATCTGTATAATGATGTTCATTCCAGAGTTATATAAAAGGGTGGAGAATGGAACTAGCCTAAATGTTCAACAAATAAGGCAATGTTGAACTAAGCTACAGTATTTTTATTTGATGATATATTAAGTAGTCATTTTTAATGTATCAAAAGTACACAAATAGTTGTCAACTTTTAGATGCCATTTCCAACTAAATGGAGTAAGATTGATTCCCTTAAAGAAATTACTACAGGAGGGAAAATACAAGTTGAGTGTGGAATATCTTGTGTGAGGAAACAAGTAACTACTAAAATATTGATAGGACCAAGTCAAAAGGACATCAAAGCCTCTTGACTCTATTGGCCAAATTGGGGCAACTTGAGCATCAAAAAATGATGGTAATGGATTATATCACATCGAATTAAAAAAGCAATTTTTGAGCCCATAGGGTAAGAGAGAGGGGAAGAAAGAGGAGGAGGTGGAAAGAAAGAAGTTGGGGAAGAGCAAGATGAAGAAGAGGATGGAGAAGAAGAAAGAGAAGAAAAGGAGGAGGAGAAGAAGGAGCTCTTCTATACAGAAGAATAACAGATAATAAGTGCAGAACAAATGGCAGAATTAGAGAGCCACCATTTTGCAATTTCCAGTGTAATATCAAATGCAAACATAGATCATCAATGGAAGCTAAAACGACTGGGTGAAACATTCTTGGGAGCAAATAGTCAAAGGTCTTAGGATATCACACCACAGCTTACTTTAAATTGTAAAGTGGAGGGATCTGATGGATGCCAATTTAACCAAGTGATCAAGCCTAGCATCCCCAATAAAGGGATAAATGTGTACTATTGGCCTGTCACTGTGACACACTGCGAAGTCCACAATATCCTCCATGTAGTGATCTTTGCAAAAATATTTAACCTGAATCTAATTATAAGGAAACTGGAAGAATCCAGAATTTGGAATATTTTACATGATGACAGCCTTGGACTCTTCAAAACAATCAATGTTGTGAAAAACAAACTAGAAACAAAAAAATGAGGAATTGTTCAAGATTAAAAAAGACTAAAGAACCTTAACAGACAAATACAAGGGGGGAGCGTTGGTTAAATCCTGAATTAAGACAAATATACACATATATACACACAATATATATAATATATGTATGTATTATATATATATGTGACACTGGGGGGGAAATGGAAAAATTTAATATGGACTGTATAATAGACAATACTATGGTGATAATGGCTTCATAGCTCTGTAGAAGAATTCCTTATCTTTAGGAAATAGCTGCTGAAGTATTTACAGCTTAAGTATCATGATATTTGCAACTTGCATCACATGGTTAAGGGGAAAAAAGAGAAAGGGATAGAGTGAACATGGCAAAATATTAAAAAGTAGTGAATCTAGGTGAAGGGTATACAGACTTCCACTGTACCTTCTTTGAACTTTTCTGTAGGTATGAAATTTTTTTTTAAGTTGGAAGAAAATTAAGTTCACATAATAAAAATGGGGAAATTATGCAATGTTAAGTGAAAAAATAAGGATATAAAACTGTATATACCACAATTATAGCTATATAAAAATAAAAACAAGAAAAATGATGTTTATTCATTTCAACATTTGTTCAGCTTCTGCCACATGAAAGGCTCTGTGTTAATTGATGGGAACACCCTGCTCCCCTACAGAATTCTGATTTCTATGGTGTAATGCTTAAAATGCAAGAGTTTAAATCTGGCATACTCCACCCAACTCTGAGAGGAGCCTTGTTGTGACAGCCTCACCTCTGTACCTTTGGTTCCTAGCAAACTACCTGGCCCCCATGAGGTGCTCAACAATGTCTGCTTCAGGGGCCAACACTCTGGTAGGGGAGGAAAGTGCATTAACAGATAACTTAAAACAAAAGTAAGGATGTGATGCATACAAGATAGTACAGTTTTTTTTAATTATCATTTAAACTCTACCTTTACAATATCTCCCCCCCTCCTCATCTAACTTTATTTCCTACTCTACTCCACCCCCAACCCTCCCCTTCTTTAAGGTATGCTCATTCCCACCTCAATGCCTTCACTCAGCCCATGCTAGCCTCCCAGCTGGGAAGGACCTTTCACTCCTTCCCTTCATCTGTTCAAATCCTGCCCAGCTCAGGTCTACCTCCTCCACGGAGACTGCTGTCTTTTGTGCAAAGTCAATTGATTCCATTCTGCAGAGCTGTCACCAGCTAAACTCCATACTTGTTAAACACATGTGGCTTCATTTGGCACCTGTCATTGTAAGCATTTTAGTCTTCAGATTCTGTTCATATCCATCATATCCCCTAATCCTCACTCAATTATCATGTCCTTTGCAGATAAAAGGAAAGTGAGGATCAGTGGCATTGAGTACCTTGCCCAGAGGTCTAACTAGAACCCACAACTATTAGACAACTGTTAGACTCTTGAGTCAGACACCTGGTGATAGTGCAGACTCTCCAACGGATTAACTGGATCATTCTTTGGTATTTATTGCTTCTACATCCAGCTTTGCATCCTTAGTCAAGTTTTAAACTGTGCTTTTTAAAAATGTGCACGTCATTTTCTCTATTACTCTTTATGAAATCAGTCACAATATCAGATTTTTCAAAATCCCTACAGCCCTGCTTCCTAAGTGTATGTGTATTGGGGGAGGTGGGGGAGGCGGAGCAGCAGCATCTGTATCACGCAGGGGCCTGTTAGAACTACAGTCGGGCCCCCAACCCCTGGGAGACTTAAAGAATCAGAAACTGCATTTTAAGTTCCTTAAATGATTCCTGTGAACGCTGAAGTTTGAGAAGCACTGTTCTATAATACCAACTGGAATACGTACAAGGCAGAAACCCAACAAATATTTTGAGACCTGTGCCCTGGGAAACCTAGGGGCTTCAAAAGTTTGCCATCACAGCCTTTTCTACTCCCCCACGTTCGAGTCCCCTTCCCTTTGGGGCCTCACATGGCTCTTTGCACCCTCATAAGGCAGACTTAAACCTAAGGGTGACGGAGACTCTGAGGCAAAGGGTTGGGCGTGGGCAGTGCTGGTGAGGTGAAGCTGCTACCTTCCCAGCAGCGCCAAAAGCAAATGTTAGCGTCGGCTTCAGGGCTGCAACATTTCTGGGGAGAAACTGGCTTTATTCTAAGACAAAAATGTCTATCGCTTGAGCATCCGAGCCTCGGGAGGATAAAGGATTTGTGATAGACAACATTGGAACTGTTTCTAGACTTGATTTATCGACTTGTCTGTTTCTATTCTGTCACTAATCTGATTGACAACGAAACCTGGGACGTGACTTGAGGGATTTCTGCGTGTGCGCGCGCTGCGGTCAGGCCGGGTGGGCCTGCTCCAAGCGGGTGCGCGGGTGGGTGGGAGGCGTTTGAGGAGGGCTGTTTGCCTGTGAGGAGGGCGTGTGTGGAGAAATGGGTGTCTCTTGGGGGCCGGTTGTCTGTGATGTGAGATGTGTCTGCTTGGATGGGGAGGCAGTGTGGGATCGGGTTTGTAGGGTGCAAGCAGTTGGATGGAAGGAGGTAGGTGGGGCTCCCACCGTAACACCAGGGAGGGGGTTGTTACAGACACGTCTTACGAAACAGCCCCTTTTCTCGCCCTCCCTGGTTTCCTCTAGGACGTTATTTTCCATTTGGGAGGGCTTAGGGAAGGAGAGACAGGGACGGAAGCGCCAGAGAGCCAGGAACCCAGGAGTCTAAGGGTTTCCCCTCTCTGCGTCACGGGCGAGCTGGGAGCTGGGAAGAGGGAAAGGATGAGGACAGGTGCGCCCCCACAGGGGCACGTGTGGCGACACGTGGAGGATTCACCCTCAGTCCAGGAGTCGCAGCCCCTGCACTGGGGCCGCCCACTTCACTTCTCGCGCACCCACACAGGCTGGCAGCTGGCAGCCTTGCTTCTCCGCCGGGGCAGGGGGTGGTCGACCCGGTTAGGGAGTGGAGCCCCGCCCCTCCCTTGTCACTGACGAGCCCCGCCCCCCTCCCGCCGCTGGCGGGGCTCCGCCCCCTCCCACTCCCGCTCCCGCCTCCGCCCCCCGCCCGGCCACAGCGCTCCCCTCGCTCAGTCTGGCTGGCCCCATGTTACTGAGCGGAGCTCCTCCGGCGGGCTCCGGCCCGGGGCCGCGGGCGCAGGGGAACGCCGGGGGCGGCCCAGGAGGGTCGCGCCGAGGCGCCGGGAGTGCGGGGGCCGGCCCAGGAGGGGGCGGCAGTGGCGGAGTGGCCAAGTGGCTCCGGGAGCACCTGGGCTTCCGCGGGGGAGGCGGCGGCGGAGGTGGGGGCAAGCCGGCGCCCCCAGAGCCGGACTATCGGCCCCCCGCACCCTCTCCGGCCGCACCCCCCGCGCCACCCCCGGACATCCTGGCCGCCTACCGGCTGCAGAGGGAACGCGACTTCGAAGATCCCTACTCCGGGGGGCCGTCCGGCTCCGCTGTCCTCGCCACCCCAGCAGTCCCCGGCCCTACGCCGCCCCCGCGCCACGGCTCGCCCCCGCACCGCCTCATTCGGGTCGAGACCCCTGGCCCCCCAGCACCCCCTCCGGAGGAGAGGACCTCTGGACCCCCCGCCAGCAACGACAGGGTGAGTGGCTCGCCAGGCGGGGATGGCCGGGAAGAGAGGTGGTCGGGGGTCTGAGGCTTTTGAGAGGGACAAAGGTGGTCTTGCCAGGGCCGGGCCCTCGGTGTCACGGTTCCTGGAGCACAGGGTCTTAGTCCCTGACCCCGGGGCTCGGAGCCTTCATCACCTTTGTTCAGATTCTCCACTGACTAATCTGGGCTGCGCGCCCCAAACTCTGCTTCTATCCCCTATTATCGCCCCAAGACTTGTGACCTTCCTCCTCCTGGGGTCTCCTCTCCTCCTCGCGCCCCTCCACCCCCTCCCAGAGCCTAAGCAGCTAGCCTTTTTCTAACGGGATTTGAACACACACACACACACACACACACACACACACACACACACACACAGAGTTTATGACCTTTCTAACCTCTGGGAGCAGCCACTCACTGCCCTTTGATCTCTGACCCCTCCCCCCACGGCAGAAGCTGCACAAAGCTCTCCTCTCTTCTCCATCCCTCTCCTCCTCCTGCTCCTTCTCAGGAAGCCCAAGCATACTTGCAGGTGCTGAAGCCCCAAAAAGGAGGTGAAAGCTGGGGTTTCTCCCCGTGGACACAGCAAGGGCTGGACTTTGCCTCACCCAGTGGAACTGGAACTGGGTTTACTGTTGTGCTCAGGAAGCCAAAACAGGCAATTTGCAGCTCTTTGCCAAAGAAGCTGACCACTGAGGTCTAGGCACTCCTGCACTCCTTCCCTTGTCCCCCCAGACAGTCAGCCTAGAGGGGGCTAAACAGCTGAGTCCACTCCTCCTGTCCTTTTAGCCTCCCTCTCCCCAGATCCATTCTGAGGGAGACTAGAGTCTTTCCTCTATCTGCAGGCTTTGGGTAGAGAGGAGAGCTGGGCACTCACTGCTCCTGGTGGAGAAGCCACCCCCTGCCCAACTCCTTATTCCTCCCCAACAGCTGAAAGCCATCCCTAGGCCCCTCTAGCCCTAAATTCTGTGATGACTCTGTGGGCCACCTGGCTCTGTTGTTCCTCGTCACTCATCCCTGGAGCTCAGCTCGGGCTTATTCTCCTTTCCTCAGCAGAGAACATAGTTTACTAGTTTACTTGATTGGAGAACAAAGTTGTCTGAATTGTTTGGCTCCAAGGTTGAGGCTTTCATCCGAGAGAGTGCCATTCAGCCTGAGTTCCTGGATAAGAAAGATATGTCAGGGTCAGAGCAGAGGCCTCAGGAATGTGAATTATTTTTCCCCTAGTTCCTGCCATGGGGCATGGCTGTCCATCCTGAGCCAAGATCCTTATTCTGCAAAAGGAGGCTGTTCTTTCTTCACATGTCCATAGGCTCCTCTCCTTCTTAATTGTTACCTCCTGTTAGGTGATATGATGGTGGTGGTGATGGTGAGGCAGAAGAACTGTGAGGCCTTGTTCTTTCTATTGACCAGTTAGTCTCCTCCTCCCTGACCACTACCCTTGGCATGTAGGCCTGAGCTGTTGCTGTCCCTCCTCCTCTCTGCAATGGCTTAACAGTTGCCCACCAAGCCATGGGCTCCCCTGGGACAAGGACTGTGTCTTCCTTCTGTCTGTGTCTCCCAAGTGCCTGACACAATTCTTGGCATTAGAGAGAGGTGCATGAATACATCCCGGATGGTGGCTTTCCATTGCCAGGGTGACAACGTCAGAGACTCCCTGAACTACAGCTTCCCTTGTATGTGTTCCCTCAGAGAGCCCCAAGAAAGGGGCTGCACCCATGCAACCAAGCAGAGATCCACAGCCCCTTCCCAGTCAGGGCAACCATGCCTCACCCCGGGTGAGCCCTGTGATCTGTGGGCCATTCAGACCTTGGGGGCCAAGAGTTGTCTGACTACTTTGTCAGCTGCCGAAACAGGAATGAAATCTAGCAGGATCTCCCAGGAGACACACAACATGTGGTTTCTCTAGTGGGTGTGATAAGGATGACCCAGGATGCTATCCAAGCTGTCCCAGGGGCAGGGACACTCCACGGGCCCTAACATGGAGCCTCCCAGCATTCAGAGAGAGCAGCAGCCTTCCAGGAGAAGATTCTGGTGGATCCCAGAGTCTTCAGTTAGAAAGAGTGCAGACTAAGTACCCGAGCCCCTTACCCTAAGCCTAAATGTCAGCACATGTCTGCCGAGCTTTCAGAATTGCTGTCCCCCGACAGCGAGCAGGCCCTACCCTGAGGCCCTGCTGAGCCTGTTTCTGTTTCATGGGGCTGCTTTTCTCTCTATGCTCTGTTCCCCCTCCTTTCATCCTTGCAGGTCCTCTTGGCTTGTTGCTTTTGGCTTATTCCTGAGGTGAGATGGGGACTGGGGGCCAGGACATGCCTCAGGCGGGCCTATTTCTCTCCTGCTGGAACCCAATGGCTGGTGCTTGCTGGGTCAGAGCCCTCTGAGAGGGGCTGGGTCATGAGGTTTGAGGAAATGGATAGAAATGCTGTGATAAACCAGGGAGATCGAGGGGAAATGAGCCCTGTGAGTGTGGGAGCGGGAGAGAACAAGGCTTTAGACAGGACCCTGAGAGGCCCAGGGGGCTCAGAGCCATTAGCGTCTCCCCATGCAGGGCTCTGGCTTCTGGCCCACCCTGAGAACCACTACTGCACTTGGCAGGGGTGCAAAAGGGGCCATCTGGGCAGTCCTGGCTGGGCAGGTGTGGGAGCTGCAGGAGCAGCGCCCTGGACCTAGCAGGCAGGTGGTCCTCACCATCTGGCTGCAGGAAGAGCTCCCTCATGCTGGGCCCTGTCCAGCACCAGGCCACACTCTGGCAGAGGGGCTGGAGAACTGGGCCTTCCCTTGCTTTGCTCTCTTTTCTCAGACCTTCAACAGGAAAATATGGTCTAATTAGGAAAGGAGGATGAATATGGGAAAGGAGCCTTAATTTTGAGCTGCCTGTGACCATCTGCATGATGTGTCCTTTGCCTCCCTCATGCCAAGATATGCACGTGTGTGTGCGCATGCATGTGTGACACAGAAAGAGGTGATGTGAACAATAAGACAGTCAAGCTGGTATGGGTGAGTGTAGTCACCGTGTTGTTTTTCATGTGAAGTCTTTGTAGGAGTGTATGTCAATGATACCTTAATAAAAAAAAAACAATAAGACAGTCAAGCACCCTGTATAAATTGAAACTAGGGCTCTTGTTCTTAGATCTTGGAGGGGCTTCTGGGGTTCAGGAGCCTCCAGAAATTGTCTGCAGATATTGGGTGCATGAACACTTTTTCTGGGAAAAGGCTTCGAGCTATCAGATTCTCATAGGGGTTCACAGGGCCCAAAATATTAAGCACTTTTAACAATAGATATACCTTATAGATGGTATCCACATGCACTTGGATCCTCCAGGCCCAAATTTGGAAATGAGTAAACAGCCAGGTAGGAAGAGGAGAGAAAAGGAGACATTCACAGTGTCTGAAGTCAAACAAGACTGGCCTGCCCTGAGGTAGGAGGGCTGGTAGGGCTGCTAATGCAGGACCATCCCTAGTTGGTGTCCATGGAGTGTCTGCATATCATGAAGTGACATTGGCCTAGGCACTGAGAGGGACTTAGCACCTTGAAGACCTGGTCCTTGCCTTTTTTAAGTTTGCTTGTTTCCTTCAGTTTTCTTCTTACAACTTCCAGAGTCTGGAGGTCTGATCTGTTTATCTCGCATGTGTCCTCTGATGGAGGTAGAGGGAGGACAAGAGAAGGGTCCAGGTTGAGGGATCTTTGTGGACTGATCTTAGCCCTTCACGGGCCTGGACTGGCTGTCAGCACTGCTGCTGATGCTTCGAGGAGGGCCGAGGCCTGCAGCTACCGTGGAGTTATCTGGTAGGCTTGTCCACTCCATCCAGTGCTGCCGCCTCACACTGTGGCACTAGCTCCCTCTGGAAGACATCTGCAGCTTGTTGACTTGGCCAGTGACTCAGTGACACCTCAGCCCTGGCATTCTGTCCTTTGGGAACCGGGAACAGCTGGTACCCTGGGGACTGGTGGGAGCAGCTGGCTGGGACCTGGGGCTTGGAAGCATACCTGCTGCCCGCGGCAGTTGCCCTCAGCACAGAGCCAGTGTGATACTATGTGAGAGCAGAGGCAGGGTCCAGTCCCAGCTTGCAGTGAGCCTGTGGCACTCAGAGCCTGGGGCCCAGCGTGGGGCTTCACAGCACCTGAGGCACCTCACTCTCTTGGAGCTTGCTTTGTGGCTGTCACTGTGAGCTCTTGGAGGACCCAGGAATTCAGTCTTTTTGTCTTTAATAATACAACGGTAGACATTTACTGAGCACCTACCTTGTGCCTGGTGCCATTTTGAAGCAGCTGATACGTATGAGACCAGTTGACCCTTGCAACAATGCTGAGGAAAATTCTGTTATCCCTGGGTTATATATAGGGAGACTGAAGCACAGGATTGTTGAGTCACGCTTGCATGGTTTCACAGCTAGTAAGGAGGAGAGCTGAGGTTCACAGCCAGGCAGCCTGACTCCAGACTGGCTGCCAGCATCATGCCGTGGGATCTTTGCACCTACCAGAGGAGCCCAGCAGAGTGAGGTGTTCACTAAGCATTTGCTAATGAACAAGGTGAAGGAGACTCTGGGAAGGAGTAAGGAGTACATTCTGTGCTGAGTCCCCCATTTCCTGAACACTCAAGGCCAGCACTTGCCACTCAATACAGAGGGTCCACCTTATAAGGGTCTTAAGATGGTTGGTGACATTAATTCCATGTCTGTGATCTTTGAATGTTTTACAAGCATGGCATTGCTTTGTAATTAGAAAAGAATAATAACAAATTTGTTTCATGTGAAGGAGGATTCCCTGGCAGATAACGCTGGGATGGGCGTTCCAATAAATGAGAACACAGGGTGCAAAAAGTTCAGTCTCAGGGAAGGTAAATAGTATTCTATTTCCCAAACTGACAGACTTTCAGTGGAAAGGGGATTTAATGGTTAAATACTTTAGAGAAATGCTGAATTAAATAAGATTAGACTGCTCTTTTTGCTTTAAGACTTCTTAGAGCCTTTAACATGCTAAAGTGTATTTTAAAACTACAAGTTGAGGAAAGAAGATGCTACATTTCTCAATTTTTCTGGAAAATCTGTGGCAAAGTACTAGGAGTCAGGAAACCTAGATCCCAGTTTTGTCTCTATTTGCTAGCTGTGTACCCTGACGAGCACCTAAACCCTGAGCCTTAATGCTTGAATATAAACGATTATCATCAGGGACAACATTTATTGACCACTGACTCCATGCCAGCCTCTAGGCATAGGACTTGTATTCATTGTCTTCTTCCCAAGCCCGTGAGGTAGGTACTAATACCATCCCCATTCTGCAGATAAAAACCAGAGGCTTCCAGGTATTAAATGTAGACTAAGGAAATGGAGGAAAGCGGTATACTTTGGCAACCTTGAAGAGCCAAAATCTTGTGACACATGCCCCCTTGCTCCCCCAGACCCAAAGCCCTCTGGGTGGGGTCAGGCACACAAGCAGGGTCCAGCTGCAGAGTGGAAGGCCGAACCAGATGGTGGGACTGCCAGCTGCATGGGGAGAGGCTGGGGCAGGAAGGAGAGTCAGAGCATGGCAGTGGCTCTGGAGGGGCACCGACCAATTAGAACAGGCCCAAAAGCAGGTCTTGGAAGCACCCTGCTGGCTGACAGGAGGGAGGGGGATCTCATTGGCAGGAGCAGAGGGCAAGGCAGCCCTCAGGTCAGCAGCTACTTAACTACTAATTTGGAAATATTTCAGCATTTCATCAGCGCTCTGACTCTACTAGAGGGTTTGCCTAAATATCAGCCCTGGTTTTCGGTGCCCTCTCTGCCAGTTCCTCCTTCTGCCCTTGAGCCACAGGCTTTGATTGCTGGTGAAATGTCAGTTCTCCTGACAGCCTACTCCTACAGCTGCCACAGGTCAGTCAGTTAGGGTGAATGGTTGTCTGAGGGTCTGCACCACTCCAGAAGATGGATTCCTTTTGAACATCCAGTAAATGTGCATTGAGCACCGACTGTGTTCCAGGCCCTGTGATGGATGGAACAGTAAGCACATCAGAAACGGGCCCATAAACAAATTAAATTGTTGTCGGGCAAAGGTGTCAGAAGTCAAAAGCAGCTTCCCTATAAGCCACTGAGAAAGCAGGTCTGGCCTCAGAGAAGGGTCCTTTATGTCCAGGGTGGATTCCCACCCTGCCAGCTTTCTCAACCGGCATCTCTGCTGCTGCTCCTGACCTGGCCCCGTGGGTGGTGGCTCTAGGTGCCCCAGCCCTGGGCGGGTGGCCCAAACTTCCTCAAAAAGGGTGTGGAGTCAGGGATGGAACAGAGGAGCCATTGAGTTGCACACAGACCTGCCACCTGGGCACCCACAGGCTGGCACTGGGGAGGCCCACCCACGCTTGAGAGAGGTTGTACCTCAGGCACTGGCCCAGGCCTCCAGTGGGAAGGGCTCTGTGTGCTTCATGAAGGAAGGGCTGGGGGCTCCCTGGAGTTGGGGGAATGGGGGCAGGGCTTGGGCCAGGCACTTACGCTCCCTGAGCAGCTTCCAGGGATGCAATCTCCCTATATGACCTCGCACCCCACCCAGATTCATGTTCCTCCTCCTCCTGAATGAGCAAGGAATAGTGCATTCTTACTCTTTTATGTGAACTGATTTTACAGATATTTACTGAGCACTTTCAGGTGCTGAGAATTTAGCAGTGAACATGGTTCCTGGCCCCAGGAAGCTCACAGTCTTCAGTCACACCGCTGTTGAGATATAAAGCAGCTATTTACTACACAGTGTGATGATAGTCCAGCACAGAGACACCTTACCAGGCCTTGGGAGAATGGAAAGGCTTTCTGAAGAAAGAAAACAATCTGATCCAGGCAGAGGGAAAGACATTTTGGTAAGAAAGAGAGGGTAGAGCTTTCAGGTAACAAATCGATCCAAGGTGGATAAAGAGAAATGAAAGAGGAAGGTGGAATCTTTGCATTCCTTTAAGTCTGGATTTTCCCTTACAGGCACAGGAGAGCCATTGCAAGGTTCAAGGATAGCCTCCCCACTGGTTCAGTTACTGTTGGGTAGCTGCCACGTGTGAGTGTGAGGCTGGGTGCCCACTGGGCTGGTACCCAACCAGCTGGCTCCAGAGCCCCCTTGGTCAAGTGGGTCAGGCTGTGGGTGCTAGTTGGCCTGAGCAGAAGCAGCTGGGGTGAGAGTGGATTTCTTTTCTCTACTTCCTGGAGGAAGGACTATATATGGATAGAGGGCTCTAAGGGGAGATGGGCAGTGATATGGTAGAAACATTTTTCTAGTATCTCCTGTGAGCTGGGTACTTATTGGAGCTGGAGAGATAAAGTGACAAAGAGCTCCAGGCTAGTGGATGATCTGGTGGTAGTGATGGGATGATCTGAGAGGGTGGTCTTCCCAGAAGCAGGCAGAGATTCAGGGAGGTGAAGGAGCTGGGGGCTTGACTGAAACAAGGTAGAGCAAGGTGGGAGCTGAAGAAATGAATGATGAGATGCTAGAAGCTGTTGGGACGGGCTTTAGAGACCCCTAGAGGGGCTTGTGGGCATCCAAGGAACATGCAGATGGGATCTCTGAGATGGGAAGTTGCCTTTCTCCATTGCTGCCTTGCTAGGCATTCCAGGTCCTATAACTCAGGGCAGGGCAGTCACCCCCACAGCCTCCTTGCCCCATCGACTCCCACAGCCCTGATTTGGCCCGAAATCAAGGCCTAGACCAAGAACAGGGGGAGAAGCAGGAGTGACCCCTGCCAATGCTGCAGGCCCTGGAGCCACCTCTTGCCAGTGCCTGTTAACCCAGTGTGCAGTGGCCCCCCCACAGAGTGCTCGCAGCCCTGGGTGTGCTGGGCTCTGTCTCTGCCTCAGATGATCCCTCCCCCAGCTCCCCAACCCTGGGAGCTTCTGCCCAACTTGGAGAAAGGCTCTATTGTGCTCAGCTGTGCCCCACCCTGAGCACCTTGAGCTCTTCTGCAGGGTGTGTGGCTTGCGGTTTCCCCGCTTTGACTGGCAGCAGGGACAGGGTAGCCATGATTCGCTAAGGGCTAATGCGAGGCCCTTCCTGTCCCTGTCCTCCAGGAACCCAGGGGTTTCCAGCAGAAACACAAATCCTGGCTTTCCTTAGGGCTAACCTGAGGTGGTCTCTCCCCCAAGACTGACAAGATGCCCTCTTGTGGTATGTTGGCAACATGATTTTGCACAAAGGGCTCAGGTTCAATCCTGGTTCCTCCACATTTGCGGAATAGTCTTGGGCATGTTGTTCCCTACCTGCCCTGAGCCTCAATTTCCTGAATATGGGGATGATAATATCCATAGATGTTAAGAGGTAAACCAGCAGACCGATGGCACAAAGGGAGTACTCAGCCCTTCCTTCCCTGATGGTCAGCAAATTTCTGTTGTTCAACATGTGGGAATGCACTGGGAGGATGGACCACGCTAATCTCTGAGTTACCTACTGTTCCCTCCTTGCTCTCTGAACTCTTCCAACACCTTTGTTCTCTGAATTAACTCCCTCTGTTGAACCACCTGACGTAGGCTTTGTCCTGCCTGGACCTTAACTTTAAGGTAGCCTGAAGGCCCAGAGCCTTATCCTGGCCATATGACCCAGGGAGTGGCCCAGAGGCACAAAATTAACAGAAAAGAAAGATCTACCACTTTGTTAGGGACTCCTGCAAAGGAAGAGCCAGAGCTGGTCTGCATTCAAGCTCAGAGCCTGCCCTCAGGTGCCTAGGCTGGGTCCTAAGGCATTCTGCCGAGGACTCTTCTTGCTCCTGTGGACAGAGCATCTTGGGAGAAGCGGAGCTGCCTCTTGGATGTCTGAAACCTGCTCTCCTCCCACAGTTGGCAATCCTAGAAGACTATGCGGACCCATTTGATGTTCAGGAAACTGGTGACGGCCCAGCAGGGGCTTCAGGAGCCCCAGAGAAGGTTCCTGAAAATGATGGCTACATGGAGCCCTATGAGGCCCAAAAGATGATGGCAGGTGAGTGACAGGGAAAGGGTGGGGTGTGGGAGTGCTCCCTAGGGCTTGGGTTTCTGCAGAAAAGTTTCTGGGACCTACAAGTCTAAGGACTGGTACCTTTGTCCCTAGAAAACATGGAGAAAGCCTTTACTGGGTCCTTGGAGAGGGTGGCCACTGCCTCCAAGATAGTTGTTTGAAGAAGGAGCTGTGATTTGTGGTGCCTGAGTCCTGAGGTGGTAGAGAAAGCCACACAACCAGAGGTCACACAGATAGAAATTATTGGGATAGTCAGGGACAGCAAGATGGTGAAGTGCATGGGAGTCATTGATCCCAAAGGGAGAATCACTAGCTTTAGGGAAGGTGGTGAGTTTGAACTGATGTGATGTCAAAGTCAAATGTCTTTATACAGCAATTGGAAACACATGGCTAGAAATGCAGATGCAATGCACACAAGACTGGGCAAGTAGTTCAAGGGGTGAGAGCAGGGAGAAATGAATGAGACCTGGCCCAAGGGAACAGAGACCAAGAGAGGATTCAGGGAAAGAGACCAAATAGGGGTGATCAGAGAGGAGGACATGGGTGAGTCAGTCTATGCCAAGGCTCAAGGCAGGATAAGAGTAAGGTTCGTTCAGAGACAAACAATCTTAGTACTAGGCACCCAGGGAAGCCAAGATGAGAGAGGCCAAGAGGGGCAGTGAAGGGCCTCAAGGCTGGAAGGAGGCATTTGGACTTGCTGCAAAATGGGGAGGGGGGCCATTATGGATTCTTGAGCAAGAAAGGAACAGGATGAATATGGTATTTTAAGAGGATTACTGAAGCTTTGGTGTATAGAAGGAACTAGAAGAACTGGGCATCAGAAAGATGAGTTAGCAGGCTATTGTGGAAATTTTTGACGCTTTAAGAGCACACCGTGCTTCCTTCCTTCCCCTCCTGAGCTTGTGAATTACTGAGAAATAAGATTAAGGAAAAAGACAGATGGAGATAACAATGTCAACTTTTTTACTGAAAAAGTTGATTGGAAAAAACATTACTTAACTTTGTCACCATAGTGACACCAAAGCTTCTGAATACTTTGCCACAAAATTAAACTTCTTAACCAGGCTTGGGTGACTCAGGACAGCTTGAAGGCCCCTGCATGGGGGCAGGAGGAGAAAGAACTAGAAGGCAGATTTGAAAAAGAGAGTGAGTGTCCATTGGCTGATCAGATAAGCTGCCCTCCCTCCTTGAAAAAGGTGGGTGCAGAGACAGAGCAATCAGGAGTGTTACCCTGTGGAGTCCCTGGAGACACGAGCCTGTAGAATGGAGGTTCGCCCTACCAATAATCTAGATGTGGAGAGATGAGGATGAAAGTCACCAGGTATTGGCAATGAACAGGTGGGATTCAAAGAAGGAAGGAGGGCCAGGGCCAAGGAGAGCAGTGGACAGGAATGGAGACAGTGGGAGGGTGGCTATGCTGTTTAGCTCAGAAGGGTGTGGACCTCTACGAGGCCCATGAATGCGCTGGAATTATAAGTGAAAATTTGCACATTTTTCTGGGGAGTAGCTCCATAGCATTGATCAGATGTTCATTGGAGTCAATGATCCAAAAAGAGAATGGCAGAATAAACTAGAAGAACTTTTTGGGAAAGTGGTGAGTTTGAAACATCAAAGTAAAACATACTGATAATGATTAGAAATTGCTAACAGGGCCATGAGACTGGGCAAGTAGTTCAAGGAGTGAGGGCAGGGAGAAATGAATGAGACCTGGCCCCGGGGAACAGAGACCAAGAGAGGATCCAGGGAAAGAGACCAAATGGGGTTGATCAGAGAGGAGGACAGTCCATGAAAATGACAGTCAAGGGGACAGTTTCAAGGAAAGGGTGATCAGCAGTATGTGAGCAACAAAGAAAGATTTTTGACTGTGAAATGATATCACTTGGGACGCAAGGAAATACATGGAGCTGGGTAGCAAGGAAGAGATGGACTTAGAAGAGGACCCTGCCTCAGTTTCCTAAATGTGTAAGCCTCAGCTCTCCAGACCTTGCTGGCCATCACAGAATCTTTTTTCTGTCTTTCACTCCGGTGCCTCTCTGTCCCTGCCTCTGTTGGGTCCCAATGCTTTTGGAGCCCCAGAGGTGCTTTAAGGGCAAGGGACCCAGATGTGTGGCCACCGGGCCTCCCCCCCCCCCCCCAGAGCCAGCGGCACCTCCTCCGAAGGAGGCTTGTCTCTGGCTGGGGGAACACGGCCCGAGGAGCTGAGCCAGGCAGCCGGTGCCGAGCTCACACCTCTCCCCTCTGCCCTGGCAGAGATCCGGGGCTCCAAGGAGACAGCAGTTCAGCCCCTGCCTCTGTACGACACGCCCTATGAGCCAGAGGAGGAGGGGACCACCCCAGAGGGTGAGGGGGCCCCCTGGCCCCGAGAGTCCCGCCTGCCCGAGGACGACGAGAGGCCGCCCGAGGAGTACGACCAGCCCTGGGAGTGGAAGAAGGAGCGGATCTCCAGGGCCTTTGCCGGTGAGTCCCGGGTGGAGAGGGCAGGTCGGGGCCTCCGAACAGCCTTCCAGGCGGAGGCGAGTGGACGGAGTGGGCCCCGGGGGCATGGGGAGGCCCGAGAGCGGAGTCCTCACGCGGAGACGGGTGAGCCGGGATGTGCGAGCGCAGCAGCCTTGCAGGGTGAGGGGGCGGGCGCGGCAGCGGGGGGGAGGCCGGCCTGCAGCCCCCCCCACCCCAGTCATGGGTGCCTAGCCCCAGGGGGATTTCTGAGGGGCTGGAAGAAGTAAGGAGAGGGAGGCTGGGAGAAATCCCTTTTGCTGAGTGAGGATCAGGTTTCTCCTGTTCCAAGCACCCCAGTGTCCATCCCAGGCCCAGAGTCCAACATGGAGTGTGTGTGCTGGTGGTCTGAGCAGTGGCACAAGAGGTACGGAAGTATGGAAAGGATTAGCTCCTGGATCATCAATTCAGAGAGAATATAAAGAACTTAAATGTCATTAGTCCTCATTCCCACTCTCCCACGTTCCCCTCACCCTTCATTGGGCAGCTGCATCCTAGAGCTGGACGCAGTCTCTGCTCTGCCCTCCCCACCCTGGCAGCCAGACTGGGAAACAACAGGTTTCTAATTTTTTCCTGTAAAGAGCGCACCACTGAGGATGGGCCGTTTATCTCCAGAAGTCTCCTTGGAGAATCAATACTGTTTGGATTGCTTAATGGGAAAATCTATGCTTGTCATTAGGAAGCCTCCTTAGCAGTCCTCCATCCGCCAGTGGCATCACACTTCTAATTGTCCAGGCCCAGGATTGAAGGTGTGGGGGGTAAATTTCAATGAAACATCTGCCCCACATCTCAGTATTTCTGACAGCCAGGCTGCCTCAGTCTTCCCGCCCATGAGTTCCCCGGGAGGTATGGGCAGCTCCTGCCCCTTTTCCTCCTTTCCTGGTCCTTTTGGGCTGTGGAGGCTTGTGAGAGGTCAAATGAAGGGGACCCACAGAGCTGGTGGCAAGGCCCTGCTCCTGCTGTTCTCCTCCTGTGCCTCCCACCTTCTAACCAGGCTGGCCTGCTGTGGTCAGCGAGTCTCCACCCAGCTCTCTGAGGGTCCTAGTGCTCCACCAGAAGCCACTCCTGCCTCTGCTCTGACCCTCCTCCTTTCTAGGCTGTTCTGTGTCCTAGCTCTGGTTTTGGTGTCTCAACTTCTGCCTCTCTCTGTCTCTGTCTCTGTTTCTGTTCCTGTCTGTGTCTCTCCTCCCTGCTGCTACTGGCTCCAGTTGACATTAAGGTCATCAAAGACCTACCTTGGCCTCCACCAGTGGGACAGCTGGACAGCAGCCCCTCCCTGCCTGATGGGGACAGGGGCATCTCCGGTCCAGCCTCACCCCTCCCTGAGCCCAGCCTGGAGGACGGCAGCGGTGGGTCCTGCGGGGGCTTATGGCCAGGGTGATGTGTCCTCTGGCCCCTCAGGCCCTGTGGACTTGGGCTGGAGTTGCTGAGAGGTGGGGCAGGGTTGGAGAACCCAAGAAGAATCCTTCTCATCCTGGAGGAAGAGGGAAGGGACAAAATACCCACTCCTCCCTCCCCCAAAAGTGTGGGAAAGTGTCTCCTAAGTGAGAACCCTTCCACATAGCTTCCCCACCATGCCACAAAATCCACTATTTTAAATTGACTTCTTCGGGTAGAGCTCTGCCTCTTGAGATCCTTCAACAATGCAAATAACTCCTGACTGGGGCTGATGTTCACACAGGAAGTGTCCAACTCCTTAAAGGAAAGGATCTGATCTTTGCATCTGGTGACAAAAAGACAATCAGGGCTACAAGGAGAGAAAAAGAGCCCAAATGGGGAGAGAGAAGGCACCAAGCCCTTCATCTGTGTTCAGTTTTGTCCAGAACAGCCAGCCAAGGGGGTGTGCGTGTGTCTGTTCATGTATGCACAGGCGTGAGCACCTGCTTGTGCGTTTGTGCCCGAGTGTGAGTGGGTATTTTATAAGTACAGGGTGAAGGAAGGTCTGTGTGTGCCTGTGCCCGTGTAGCCGGCTGGCTTCAGCCCTTCCTCAGGCGGGCTCTGCAGTCAGGCCTGCCCTGGTCCAGGAGGGCAGAGCTGCTTCCTCTGGGGTTCTGAGAGGAGGGGAGGGGGGGGAGGGGAGCATGTGGGCAGTGACCTTGGGGGCTGGCCGGCTGGCGGCTTTGGGCAGGATTAGCCTGTCAGGATGGTACCAAGGGGATTCGGATAATTGTTCTCAGATCGATAAGTCATTTCTACAGAATGGCTTGGCTGGGTGATTTGGAAAGCGGTAATGAACTCTGAGGAGGAGAAAGAAACAATATTATCAGCACTGAAGCCACCCTGAGGGGGATAGACTAGGGGAAGACAGTCAGCTGCCACAGAGGGAAAAGCTTAAGTGGTTTCTTATGTTGCTTCTCTCCCCTCTCCTCCCACAGAGTAGGGACTGGAAGGCCCTGTCCTGACACAGGAGGGCTAAGCCCCGCTACCACTGGGGAGGTGGAGCCAGAATTCTGTCCCTAGAGCCAGTCAAGCCCAAGAGCATGTCCTGCCCTTCCAGAACATTCCTTTGACCCCTTTTGGCAGGAAATGGGTGTAGGGCTTGGCTATTCTATAGGGCTCTACTTCTGGGGTCCTCAGAGTCTATGACTGGTATGTTCCCCACAGCCCAGTTTGAAGGATCTGAGAAGAGCTGCCTGTCACCTGGCCAGGAGGAGAAGGGGCGTCTACCTCCCGGACTCTCTGCAGGGAACCCCAAGGCAGCCAAGCCCATAAATGTGGAGCCCAGCAGCCCCCTGGGGGAGTGGACAGACCCAGCACTTCCTCTGGAAAACCAGGTGTGAGTGTCTGTGTCCAGCTGGGGATTTTTTTCCCTCCCCTTCCCTCCTGGCACTGGCTTGCCTGCAGGGGACAACCAACATGGGTGGGCCTGGACAGCAAGGGACCCAGCAGAGATGCCCCCTTCCTCTCTCTCTCATCCTCAGCTGGTACCATGGGGCCATCACTCGAACAGATGCCGAGAACCTGCTCCGGCTGTGCAAAGAAGCCAGCTACCTGGTGCGCAACAGTGAGACCAGCAAGAATGACTTCTCCTTGTCCCTCAAGTGAGTGGGGGTGGGTCAGCTATCAGCCTTAGGCATGATTAACCTGTCAGGATGGCACTGAGGGGATTCTGTGGGAGGACAACCAGCAGGACAGGAAGAGACTCTAATATTCTCCCCATGCCCAACCAAGCTGGGGAGAACCTATCAGCTGTGAACGTTTGCCGACTCTGGGCCAGGCCCTGGGGATCCAGAAAGGTCTGAGGTTCAGCCCCTGCTTTCAAGGAGCTCAGAGTCCATTGGGGGAAACAGTCAAGCTACCATAGCCAGCTCAGAAGGGTTCTGTCACCAGCTGTGTGGCCTGAGGCCCCTTAACCTCTCTGGGCCGCAGTTATCTTACTTAGAAAACGGCGGGATAATAATATCTACCTTATAGGAATGATTAAATGAAATAATATATGGGAAGCATTTACCATGGTGCTAACTACTCAATAAATATCACCATCATCATTATTAATGGGAGTCTAGATGTTCTAGAAGCACAGACAAGGAAATGGGAACTTTCCCTGAGGGAGTTTACAGGGTGAGATGGAGACTGGGTCCTGGAAAGAGGTGAAACAGTGGACACAAAGCTACTCTTGTTCACTATGAAGAAGTAGACAGGAGGTTTGGGTGCTAGTGGCCGACAACTGAGCTTTAAAGGGTGCTCGAAGAGGTGGGGGGCCCTCCCTTCCCATCAGCCTTCCTTCCCAGAACAGATCCTCTACACAGACCAGTTTTGGCCTCCCAGGCTCTCTAGCAAGGTAGCCAGTCCTTTTCTTGGCACCCTGGAGCTCTGCCTGGTTGAAGCCTGCACTCCACATGCAGCCTGTTAGAGTGTGTACCCATTGATTCTCCCCCTCACCTCTGGGACATGTGCACCACTTCCCACCAGATTTTCTGGGGGCATTAGAGTACAGGTGTGTCCCAAATAAATCCAATATATGGAAATTTGGGACTACTAAACAAGTACATTTGAGGATATTATTCAATATCAAGTAAAAGATAATGGAAAAAAATACCAGACTCCAGGCAGATAACGAATTGTATTGTGACCCTAGGTAAATCACTTAACCTCTTTGAGCCTTGATTTCTCCCTTTGCAGATGTGTTGATGGACACCTCTTAGGTTTCTTCTAGCTCTCATACTCTGGGAGGCTGCAAATTATCAGAAAATCAAAGGGGCATTTAGGAAGAATTCATTTGTCAAAAATTTGATTTATGTAATTTCAGGAATGTGTATTTCCTTAAAAATTAAAGGTCCCCAGAGCATCTACTATGTCCCAAACAGCACATACACCATCTCCAAACTAGCTATGGTCCTGCAAGATCAATCTTTTTTATAAGACAGAAATAGGTTCAAAGAGATAT
This sequence comes from Manis pentadactyla, assembly GCF_030020395.1. NCBI lineage: Eukaryota > Metazoa > Chordata > Mammalia > Pholidota > Manidae > Manis > Manis pentadactyla. Next base: position 94,339,918 of record NC_080029.1, on the reverse strand, counting down.
GTGACTTGCTCAAGGCCACCAGCTAATTAAAGTGCCAAAAGCAGAGTCTGAACCAGCTCAGTCTGACTCCAAGAACACCACTGTTCCATTGCCCAGTTCCACCTCTCACCAAGTCTGGTGTGGTCCAAGGCAAAGGGAAACGTAAGGGGTCTGGCCGCCGAGCAGAGCAGAGCAGAGCCAAGCCCCAGCCGTGCCTTAGCCTGGGGAGAAAAGGGGGAGGCAGGCCTGGACACTGCTCTAGCCCTGGCCGATCTGGCCCCGCAGCGTCTGTCTGCCAGAGCCTTGTTTGCATATAAATGGCTTCTCTGAAATACAATTATGGTTTCTCTTCTCTCTGTAATGGAAGGGCTTTCACTGGTAATTAAACAGCGTCCTCCAAAAGCCAAGCCAGCACTGGCCCTGCGACCCAGATAGTCCCACCCAGGCTCCGTGAGGGTCCTGCAAGGGCTCTGCTGTGTCCTAACGGGACCCTTGGCACTTTGTTCCAGGAGGTCAGTTATCCAGATTGAGGCTGAGTTCTGTGCCACTTGTTGCCCTGCTTGGCTAGATCTGTCCCTCAAGGAGAGGATATAATGCCCAGTGATTCCCTCAAGTGGACTGTGGGAAGGGAGCTATCCTCAGCTTGTAAGAGGGTGAGGGAAGGCAGGGCCCAGGCTGCTGCCTGCTGGGCCTTGACAGGGCAGAAAGGGGGGAACCCTCACTGCCTCCCTTCTCCAGAGCCTGTGTGGTCCCCATCAGCCACAGCCATTATCTCAGACCCACAGATGACATAATGTTGCCACACCCTGACACACACCCAGCCCTGGGGCCCCCACCAGGCTTTAGGGATCGTACCCTGGAGGTGGGGGGAATGGAGTTGAGCCTATTTTTTCCTCCCATCCCCTTCCTCTCTTCAGTCACCCAACTCTCCCACTGTCTTATTTGTGGGCCTAGTGAAATGGTTCAGTCAGGGCCCTTGTTGTACCCAGGCAGGGTGGACAACTGAGGAGATTTGATTAGCCTCACCTCTCAAGGGTGGGAACCTCATGGTGAGGCCACCCGTCACCATGCTGCCTCCCACACCAGCTTCTGAGCCCTGTCCTTGTCCCAAATAGGCCCTGGCCAGCAGATCAAGCACTCAGGCTTCAGAGCTCCCCCAGACATTGCTCTCCTCCTGCCTGTGCGTGAGTCTCAGATGTGGCGCCAGGCTACCCAGGCCTGTGGTAGGCTGGACAAACATTCTTGCTTGGGCCCCATCCCTGTGCACTCTCTAAGGCTGAGGGTGCCCAGGCACCTGGGAGCTGGCCAGAGCTCTGAGCAGCAGAGCCCTTGTGCTGTTGGCAAGGCCTGGCACCTGATGCTGATTTCCTGGACTGTGGTGGGGAGGTGCGAGAGGCAGGGGGAGCAGGTCCTCTTCGAGGTTGGGGGTGGAGCTGCCTCACCCATGAAGCCATCCCAGGCTGAGCTGGGGGCTTAGCCCAGGGCCCAGTTAGCCGGGATGTGAAGGGATGTCTCCAGGACCAAGCAGCTGAGCAATCCCAGAGTTGGGAGGGACTTCCAGAGCAGCTCACTGCCTCCCCTAGTCTCTCCAGGAGAGAGCCCCAACTGAGATTTGCCTGGTCGTCACATTTGTCCACCCACACCTGTCACGGGTGTCTGTGTCTCTACATGAATCACCAGGAACCCCCCCCACATGTCCTCCCCAACAGCTCAGGCAGGGGGAAGGTGAACCAGCGCTGGCCCCATAGGCTGGAGGGCAGAGGTGCCTAAATCCCAGGGGTGGGGGTGGGGTGATGCTGGTTGCTTACCTGTACATGCCCTGCACACTCACTGCACACTATTCTTGGCACACCGGGTGCACTCCCCACAAAGTCAATGCCTACTGCTACCTACTCACAAAATCCCCTCCTCCCCTTTCTGCTTTCTGGACAGTCCCCCACCTTCCCTATGGCCTCCCCTCAGCTGGCCAGGAACAACCACATTGGCTGCAGGGGTGAGGGAGGGGAGGGGGGCTGGAGAGGGCCCCCACTCACCAGGGTCTCCTCTCCTCTTCCCAGGAGCAGTCAGGGTTTCATGCACATGAAACTGTCTCGGACCAAGGAACACAAGTATGTGCTGGGCCAGAACAGCCCACCCTTCAGCAGCGTCCCTGAAATCGTGCACCACTACGCCAGCCGCAAGCTGCCCATTAAGGGGGCCGAGCACATGTCCCTGCTCTACCCCGTGGCCATCCGGACTCTGTAGGTGTGAGGCCTCAGCACTGTGACAGATCTGGACGCAGCCCTGTGTCCGTCCCCCGGCTGAGGGTCGTGACCGTCCCCGGGACATGAACTCCCTTTCTTCCTTCACCCTGGGATCTAGTGCAAGCTGGAGATTTAAATTATTCTAAAGCGGAAGGGCTACCGGGGACTTAGAATAAGTTGTCTGGAGCTGGGGATAGAGAAATCCCCGGGAAGAAGGGCTAGCTACTAGAGAAGGGGGCTTCAGAACGGCTGGTCTCCTGGAGTTTAAGATCAGCAGCCCAGCCCCTTTCGGTCCCTAGGGCACAGGTGGCGATTGCCTTCCCCACCGGCCTCATTCCGCCGGTCAGTGCGGGGTGGGGTAGGACGCGGGCCCGCTGGGCGCGCGTACCACCTCTCCGCCTCCACCCCCAAACCACCGGCGGGCTCCGCCCAGAGTCTGGTGCGGGGCTTGGGGAAGGCGGACCCCTGGAATGGAGACAGCATTGGGGTTGGGAGAGGATGGGAAGGGCTCGGGCCGGAGGGAAGCTGTGCAGTCCCCAGGCCGCCCCGGCTCCCGGCCAGAGGCAATAAATAAACTCAGTCCAGCCAGGCTCTGCAGCGTCCGCGCCTCAAGCGCCGCCCCCGGGCTGCCGAGGGAGGGAGCGGCGAAGCCGGCACAGATTCTGTTTATAAATCAGCTCTGGAGCAGACACAGGCCGGCTGTGAAAAGCACTTCCAGAGCATCAAGTTCCTTCCTTTGACGAGATGTCAAAACATCCCCCGCCGCCCCCGCCCGGGCTGGGAGAGCCCGGAGGCGGCCGGCCGCGCGGCGCCCCCTCCCCGCCGCTCCGGCGAGCTCGGCTCCCCAAGAGCGCGTCCAATTTCCTGCCAACAGCCATTTGTCTGGGAGGAGGGGAGCCGCGGAGAGACAAAGAGGCAGCGCGCCAGGCGGGAGGGAGCGGGGCGGCCCTGCCACGCGGAAGCCGCGCGCCCGCGGAGGAGGGAAAGCTGGCGCTGCCGACTGCGTTTTCTTTCCAGAGGAAGCGGAGGATCTGCCGCGCCTTCCTCATTCCGGGAAGAAGGGGTCCGGCCCCCGGAGACCTGCAGCCCCCCGAGCCTGGGCTCGGACCTCCTTCCCGGTCTGGCTCCCGGCAGGGCCGTCCGTGCACGCCCCCTGCTGGCCGCGCCTCTAACCGCAGGCCTGGGGCCCGGGGCCCCACCGGCTTGCTGCTCTACGGGCGCCCACAGCAGCGACCCAAGGCCTTGTGGGCCCAGGGTCAGGGAATACCCAGTGGGCCGCCAGGCGGAGCTGCTGTCAAACCACTCCAGGCCCTCCCTCCTGCTCCCAGGCTCTGGCTGAGCAGAAACTACTGAGCTGAACAGGCATCTTCAGGGATCACTGCCTTGGGAGGACAGTCTGAGGGCCTCCTCCAGAACCTAAACCTGCAACTCCCAAGTGTGGTGTGAATCTTGGGATTTTGGATTTTCTAATCCAGTGGCTATTTTATCAAAATCGAGGATATGTGCTCTGATAAATACAAGAATACCGTGGGGACAATCCAAAGGATCACTTGAAACTGGGCACTGCTTCCGAAACTCCCTTATAGAGGGTTCCCCTATCTTTAAGTAGATTTGGGGGAGGGGCATATGGTCATTTTACAGATGAGAAAGCAGAGGCCCAAAGAGGATAAGTGGTATGTTCATCTGTCTCCTCGCTGGCATCTCACTACCTGGAAGACCCCTGTAGGCACAGGTGTCAACTCTCCCATTGCTCAGAGAAGGCGGGGAGTAACTGAGGTCCTGAAGCAAGCCAGGTGAACTCTGGCTCCTGTAGGCTCCTTCTATGTCCTGCCCCATGCCCTTTAGGCCAAGCCCACTTCTCCAGAAACACCCTTCCCACCCATTCTCTCTGCCCCTCATCAGGCTTCCAAAGGCCCACACTAGCCATACTGAGAGGCCCTCTGTTAAGAAGGGTGCCCCTGAGCAAGAAAAGGGGTCTCCAGCAGGGGCACTAGGCCTTGGGTGAGTTCTTTTATTCAGAGGACACTGGCAAGCTCAGAGAGGATGTCTTTACCAGCCTAGGTTAAGTGGCTGGTTGAGTGGCTTCCTCTGCCAGTACATACCCCATCCTGGAACAGAATAAGGAAACCCAGAAGGCAGAAAAGTGATTTATTTGTAAAGGAGACTTAGAGGAGGAAGAGGAGAGAAGGGCTGAGGAGCTCTCCATAGAGATACTGGGCCAGGTTCTAACTATAATACATGTTTAAAAACAGGAGAGTGAATCAATTGTACTGTTAGACTAGGGTGCTGAAGGTGTTCCCATAAATTTCTCTCTGTGGGTCCAGCCTCTACCCCCTCCACAGCATTTATCAGCCCTTTTGACAGTGGGGAACCCAAAGGAAGGAGATGTTTGGGGAGAGGGGTCCTAAGATGCTAGCATCTGTGCTTTCAATTCATCCTTAGGCTCACAGTCCCCTACACACACAAACACACTGTTAGCTTATCTTTTGAGTTTTTCTTAGTTTAAAAGAAAAGGTGTCACTTTGTCCCCAAGTCATAATAGGTCTTCTGCTTCCCTAACTCCAGTCCCTAAACAGTGCCTCCTACTTCTCCAGCCTGAGAAATTCTGGTCCTGGGGTCTATGAACCCTCATGGGGTAATTGATCATGGCCACTGGGACCAAGGTTGGTAGGTGAGAACAGGGAAAAGGCTGAGGGAGTGAGAAACAAGAAGTGCAGAGGTAAGGTGCCAGCCCAAACCTCAGCAGGGCAGCGGGCGGAGCCCCTGGGCAGGAGGCCTAGAAGTTCTCATAATGATGGGAGAAATGAGTCCGGTCCTGCCTATTGATGAGCTGACAAGCCTTTTCCACATTCTTGGTCATGCCAGGGGGGCCACAGCTGAACACCCCAATCTTCCGGACCTGTTGGGGAGGAAGAAGTGAAGGCTTGCTCAGTGTGCACAGGCAGGGATAACTCAGTGCAGAGGGAGAGCTAGCTTGGCATCTGTGTTAAAGCCCAGAGAGAGTCCTTGGTGAGGGCTCATTCTGTATTCCTGATGATGGTGTGCTTTGTGCCATGTGTGATGAGGGCTAGCCTGGCATTTTTAAGTCTAGCTTGAATTTTGCTCTGTGTGGGTCCAGCCTCTACCCTCTCCAAGACATTTGCCAGCTTCAAGGCAAGATCAGTTTTTCTAATAGGAGCCAGATTAATCAGTGTTCACACTGAGGGCTGGGACAGTATTTATTTGATTAGTGGCTAGCCCGATGTTCATGGTGAAGATTAGCTCAGTATCCAGGGTCAGAAATGATGAAGAACGAATGGTGAGGGTAGTCTGAGTTTGTGGTGAGCCCTAGCTCAGTCCTCCAGCTCTTCCTTCTGCAGTAAACACTGTGACCTCGAAGTGGCAAATCCCTATTGCCTGTCTCCTCCCTTGCCCCTCAGGGTGATCCCCACTTCTCCTTTTCCCTTCCATCATCCCACCAATCTCACAAGGGATGGGTTTGCATCAGTAGTCAATGCCTTCCCTCGATGAAGTGGGTTTGGGAGCTTTGCTCAGACCACCGATGATAATGGTGAAGAGAACCTGGATATGAGGTGGGGGCTGACCTGTGGGTGGACCTCCCGCAGGGAGTTGAAGAAGGGCTCAAAGGGGGGGCGGCCAAAATGGGTGGTGGAGCGCAGGCCCGTGAACAGACTCCGGTTCAGCACCTTCTGGAAGTGCCGCTCACAGATGTACTGGATGAGGGTGGTGGCAGAGCAGAGGAGGAAGGTCACAGCCAGGCAGAGCCAGCCTCAGCTCAGTCCCAATGGCGGCCCACCCACCCTGCCTGGCCAGCCCTGACGTACCAGCATGGTGGTCCTGAGGTCAAACTTCTCAGCCAGCTGAGTGATGTAGATGTGCACGGTCACGAGGTCCTGGTGGTCATTCTCCTCCACCTCCCGGATGATATCAGCCAGCCACTCGAACTGCCGCTGGGTCCGTGTCACCCAGATGAAGTATATCTGGGGACATATGGCTGGAGCTAGGACCCCTCTCAGCTCAGGCTCCCTATATCCCAGGGATCCCCACACCAATAGCCACCTTGTGCCTCTTCCCAGACAGTCTGGGGAGATGGAGTGTAGGGGCCACAGGGCCAAGCTGTGGGGCAGGAGATGGAGTCACCCCAGAGAAGAGAGCAGTGGAAGTGAGCAATAGCCTGGGGCAATGATAACGGACCCTTGTCAAGTGAGTGAAATGTCTGATGGGGTAGGAAGCAGGTTTTCATACTAATCCTGCCCTGCCATCCTTCCAAAGAGCCCTCCTCAGGCTGATAGGTTCCCAATCAACCCTAGCCCAGAGGAAGAGGGTCCCACTAAGGGATGTGTCACAGAGCAGCCTCAGGGAGGGCCCTGCTGGCTGCCTGGAGTAACAGGGATGGGCTCAGAGAGCCCTGCAGGATGGAAGCTGCCCTGGGAGGGACCCATCTCCAGTTTCAGATGGAGAGAAGGGGGTCCCTGTGAGTTAAGAAGCAGAGGCAGAGCTGGCATGAACAGAGGAACCAGGGAGCTGTCTGTCACCCTCTGAATGCTGACAGCACACGGGCTGGGCCTCTGCCTGCTGCATTCCTGTGCCCCAACTCACCTACCAGGCCCAGAGAGACAAGCAGGGGCCTGCCACCAGGTATAGGCTGGGGTGAAAGAGACTGGTGTGGAAGGGGCCTGAGGGCCTGGACTGTGTTCCTGGAACCAACCTGGCCCACCAGCCCTGCCTTGCCACCTCCTGCCTCTTCCTCTGGATAGCAGAGCCAGTTTCACTTGCACTTCACCCCAAGCGAGCCCTTCCCATCTCCCAACTCAACACTGCTCCAAGTGCTGACCTCCTCTGTAAGAGGGAATGGGTTTCTCTAACCCCACCTGGATGGACTCCCAGAAGCAAATCCCATGTGGGATGGAGGCATCAGTGAACCAACTCTGTCTTTTAGGGTCCAGGGATATCCTGAACCCCTTGGGGTCAAGCGAACTTGACCTTGCCCAGATCTGGGAGGCCAAGAACAGAGGCAGGAGAGAGGGGCACAGATGGACACAGTGATAGGAAGCAGGGGGCAGGGGCTGGCAGCAGGTGGGGGTACTCACCTTCTTACAGAACACTTGGCAGCTAACTGATGACTTGAAGACCAGGTCTTTGAGGATGGAGGCAAAGGGGGTGACCCCAATGCCCCCTCCCACCAGCACTGACACCTCAAACTTATGCCACTCCTGGTGGCCTTCTCCAAATGGTCCGTCAAGGTACAGCTGCAGGAAGGGGAGTGGTTTGAGTTAAGCACCATAGTTCTGATAAGACAGAAATGGGAGGCGGGGGAGGCAGATAGGTTCATGGGGTGAGGTTCAGGGAGTAAGAACTGCAGCATTATCTGGAACAACCAGTCTCTGGATGGGGGAAGGGAGGCACACAGTGGGACATCTGGTGCTGCAGGGCCAAGGCCTGAATCAGGGATGTGTGAGCATGTGGCATGGCTGGTCTGGATCTGAGTACCTTCGGGTATCTGACACAGCCATCACCCGTCGGGGGTGAGTAGGTCTCTCTGAGGCGAGTGGTCCAGGGCCCTGCTGCCCGGATGTGCAGGCTGAGTGTGTCCTCGTGGGGTGCAGAAGTCAGTGTGAAGGGGTGGTACTCAGTGGTCCCCAGAGCCAGGCAGGCGATCCGCACCCACTGTCCTGACTTGTACTCAAAGCCTTGGGGCCGCTGGAACCGTAGGTGGGTCACTCCTGTGGAAGGAAGGTGGGCAGGAGGCTGCTGTCATGTCCCCAGCACCAGTGTGGCCTCCAGAGAACACCCCCACCTGCAGTCTCAGATCTGCTTCTGGTTGATGACAGAGGAGGCCGCCCCCCATCAGAAGGCCTTACTGCTCTAGGGTCATGACCACCCTGAGGAGGGGCTGGGCAGGGCTGAGGCCAGTAGGCAGCAGGGCAGGGGGCAGTCTGGCCTGAGCTCCTCTCTGTGTTGTGGGAGATGCATGGGTCCGCTGGCAAAGAGCTGCTTTACCAGCTCCCTTGTCCCTGCCACGCCAAGGCCCCTGCCAACTCCACTGGTCCAGGCCAGGAAGTGATGAGCCCAGTCCCTGCCCCTGCCCTGTCAACTTCCCCAGGACCACCAGGCTGGTCCCTGGCAGCCCCTGGGGTTGGCACCTGATGGCAGCAGCTCCGCCTTCACCACGCTGATCTCCACCTTCTTCCGGCTCAGGCTCACCAGCTTGTCCCCCACATAGATCAGTGCCGGCACCAGGAAGAAGATGTGGAAACGGGGCAGCTGGATCAGGGCGAAGCTGCCGTGGATGATGAGCTGGATGGAGCGATGGGTACAGCTCAGACCCAGGGTCTGAGGCCTGCTGGGGCTTTAGACCCTGCATCCTTTCCCCACTGGCACATCTGACCTCCCCGCCCCATTCCACACTCCCTCCAGGTTCCAAGACCTCAACCCCTTCCTCCAGAGCATCCGTGATGAATAAGACTACTTGTGCTTCCCTGACTAGACCCTAGACAGTGCTGTGTTGGCTGGCTCTCACCTGCAGTCACAAAGCAGCCTCCTAACTGGTCTTCCCTGCTTGCCCCACTGGAATCCATCCTCTCCAAGGCAGCCAGTGTGACTTTTTAAAAGTTCACTTTATCATATCCCCAGTTAAAAAGCCATTGCACCATGACACCTCTGCCTGCCAGTGTTTCACCCTCTCTGTTCTTCAAGCATGGCAAGTCCATTCTGTTCAGGACCTTGGCACACGCTATTCCCTCTGCCAGGAACACCCATCCCCTGGTTCTTCCCATAGTCACTTCCACCTCATTTTTCAGGTCACAAGAGAAATGCCCCCTCCTCAGGCATCCCTCCATCCTCTCTACCACATCTCCCTTCAGAGCACTTGTCATCATCTGCAATAATTCTGTTCATTCACTGACAAATATACTGTTGTTTTCCCGACTGGACTGTGTCCATTTCATTGGCCACTCTACCCTCCACTTCCAGCGTTTCTGCTTGGCACATGGTAGGCACTCAATAACTGCCGAGTCAATGAAGGGAGTTTCCCCAGTTCATCGTCCCCCTTTGGATATGAGAACATCTAACCAGTCCCTCTTTTCCATAAAAGAGCTGACAGGTTTGTCCAGCTCTGGTCCTTTCTGCAACGAGCTGGTCTCATGTAGTCAGCACTGCTTGTCCCCATTCTTCCCTGCTCGCTTGCTCCTGAGTCTGGTCGGACTTGGTTCCCGCCTCCACCTCTTCTCAGGACTCACTGAGGGCTCACAAATGGCCACACCCTGAGGTGTCATCTAAGAGCAGATTCGTGCCTACACTTGGCAGCCTGGTGACCACCCCCTCCTCGCCACTTCTGCAGCAGTGCTCCCCTGGGTCTCCCTCTTTCTCTCCCAGGCCGCTCACTGTCCCTCTCCGGCACTGGCTCTGTTTCTTCTCCCACCCCAATCCTGCATGTTGCCCAAGCCTGATTTCCTCACCATCTGCTCTTCTCCCACGTGGTGTGGCCTCAGCTGAGCTGCAGCCCACACAGGTCCACCCTGTCCTGCTACCGCCTACCACCCAGTGGCCGTTCACAGCCAGACCCGAGCCTCTGTGCCCTGAATGTGCTATCATCATTCCCACCTCTGAACCTGCACGAATGCCCTTCCTTCTACTGGAGATGCTCCTCAGCTTCCACTCTGCCCTGTCAAACCTCAGCTTACCTCTCCTTAAGGCCTGGCCCAGGTCCCATCTTCTTATCAAAGTCTTCCCTAACCAGTTTGGACCAAATGAAACTCCCTTCAAAGAGCTCCTGTAACTTACTGTTTGGAATACTTAGTTCAGCAATTAATCTTATACTGTCTACTCATTTTGATAATTTCATGTTTATGGCATTATTCTCTGCAGCAAATTCTAAGTTCCTGAGGGCAGAGCTGAGTCTCCCCCTCCTCTGTGGGGCCTAACACAGAACTAGGACACACTAGACCCCCAATAGATAACTGTTATACTGAGCTCTGCTTCCTCACTCAGCTCTCCCTTCCCCCAGCTGAGTGTTTCTGAATTCTTGAACTTTCCCCACAGGACAAACTTAAACTCTCTGGGCTCTTCTCTAAATTGGCACTGGTTTGTGTGGAGCCCACATCCACCCTCAAGGCTTTCCGAGCCTCCCAGCAGGCTGAGAACAATGTCAGGGTGACTCATTCTCCTCTGTTTATACACCGTGTTCGGTGTTGGCTCTACTCTTAAACCACAAAGCTGCTGCAGATTCATGGTTGACTTGAGGAGCTCAGGGAGGATCCCGCCAGCTCAGCTTCTGCTGTGCTAGTCCCGCCCTCTTCAGCCTAAGACAGGAGCCTGAACACCTTTTCCAGGGTCTGCTCCACACTGGGGTACTTCACTTGTAACTTCTCTGCCAGAAGTCAAGTGGCCACACCTGGGCTGAATGGGAAGGACATGGGTATTTTGGCCCTGATTTCCCTCTAAGTGAGACACTCCCGGACTGCCAGGGTTAGAACTGCCCAGCAGGGGGATCTGCATCTTTCTGAGCTGCTGACTTCCCTGTTGACAGTAAGGGTGGCTCTGAACCACAGTGATTCCCAAAACCCAGGGACAAATCAGAACGGGGTCTTGGTCTCAGGGAGCCAGTCTGGCCACTCTCCTTGGTCTCCTGCTTAGATCAAAGAAGCTGCTTTATCACCAGGAACAAGAACATCGTCTCCACACCTAACAGAAAGGATAACCCAGGATGCTAGAGCTCCACCCATATTATTGGGAAGGTGCAGAGGGAGAGAGCTTCCAAAGAAAGGAGGGATTTCTTTGGAAACAGACATCAGCTCTAGGAAACATCTAACGCTGCATAGTCATCTTGTGAACCATGAAGTGCTGAGCCTCGGGCAAGACAGAAACCTTGGGCAGGACAGAAAACGGAACTTGGATGGAGGCAGGGCCAACAATAGGCACCAGCCTGACCCAAACAACAGTGGCTTTTCTCTTTGTCTCAAGACAAGCAGGCCTCTGTGTGCCGTTCTGACTGAAGGCAGGTGGCAAAGAGGGCAGCCTTATGTGCTCCATGCTCCAAACCGTCATAGGCGGGAACTTCAGGGTCTGGGGGGCTAGATTAGCTTTTCAGTAAGGCCCCAGGGGTGCCCTCTGGGGAAACGCCTGTGTCTGTGAGGAAGGCAGGCCAAGCAGAGCCAAGACACAGAGCACGGAGCAGAGTCATCTGAAACTGACCAGCTGAAGCACCTGACAGCAAACCCAGGGGAGGATGAAGGGAATGGGACAGGAGAAGGGAGGGAATATGAAGGGAGGCAGGACCCCAAGTTAGGGAAAAGGAAAGAGGACAGATGGAGTCTTCAAAACCCATGTTATCATCAGTGTAAGTAAAGACATTTGGAGAAGCTCATTAACTTTGTAGGTGGTACTTAGACGGGTGGGGTGGCTAACACCCCATAAAACAGGACCAGAACAAAAATAGCAGAACCAAAAAAAGATAAGTTTCTCTTAAAAAAAAGGTGTCCCTTGAGCACAGGCAGTCTACCCAGGAGCCCAGCCAGCCACCAAAAGTGGAGAAGGACTGACTCGGGCAGAAATGGTGTGAGAGCGTCTGCAAGGAATGTAGATGAGCCTGGTAAGGCTGCCACTGCAAAACCCACAGCAGAGAGTCAGTCTTCCAAGTGCTACATATTAAGGTCAGTCTACTCGAGAGCCCTATACTGTAATCTCCCTCTTTTAAGACATATAGAGAAGTGAATAGTTGACATTCTAAGGGTTATGAAGAAATAATGTCTCAGCCCTCACTGCCTGTCTGGGACATCTGCACAGACCCTCCTGGTCTGGCTCACTGCCAAAGGCCCTCACCAGAATGTAGAGCAGGATGTAGAGGTGGTGGGTCAGCCAGAAGCCCCGGAAGCTGCAACGCCGGAAGTGATGGGAGGCAAAGACGTACATGATGGCCAGGACCAGGAGCAGCACAACTCCTGTGAGGCCTGCAAAATGAACATGGCTGTAAGGCAGAGGAGCAGGGCTTTGAGAGGGGGGCTGTTCTGAGGCTGCCAGGGGTCAGGGTCCCCTTTCCACTGCACCGCTCTAGGAGTGGGTGGGGAGAACCTACCATCCTCCTCTATTCCCTGCCACACACCATCCATCACAGTTACTACCTGTCTTTCATAGACCGTGTCATGATTGTTATTTTTCAAGCATCTGTGTCATTATTTGTTTTATGTCTGTCACTTTCCTGGCTCTCAGTCCACAAGAACAGGGACCAGGCTAGGCTGATTTCGCCACTGAATCAGAGTGCCTAGCGCAGGGCCTGGCATACCATAGGCCTTATGTAAAAGTGTGATGAATGAATGAATGCACAGGGCGTCTACTCTGGGCCCTCTGGGTTGGATTCTGGACACTGTGGGCTCTGTCTGCACCTTGAACAGAGAGCCAAGACCTGGTCAGTGTCCCTGTAACAATCCACTTGGCTGCCACAGCACACAGCATGAACACTAACATCGTTGGTGAGTGGGACTGCAGTGTCCCTGCTCATCTCCAGAGCCCCTCCTGGAGCCAGCCTGGAGTTGATGGGAAGCCCCTCCTCTCACAAGGGATCCCAGGTTACAGGGATACAGGAGAGCAACACTGGATGGGAGTGCAGGGGCCAGAGATGGCACCTCAAGTGACCAAGGAGGAGAGAGACAGAAATTAGGAAGATTAAAGGCCTGCAGTGGGGAAGAGCAGAGGTTAAGAAGGGATCTAACCAAAGCCTGGAAAGTTCTGAAAGGAGAGGAGAGCATAAATGCAGCCTTAGCCACTGATTCCCGGGTGCAGGAATTAGCAAGCGCTCTCTGAAGTCCAAAGCCGATCATTTTAGGATTAAAAACTTTCAAAAAACATGCTGTGTTTCACAGAGAGGAGTTAGTGTAGAAAACGCGTTACTCCAAAGACGGAACAGACTGAAAATATAAATGGGTTCAAGAAGCATTTGAATAGATTCACAGCTAATAGTTCTAAAATGGGTGATTATGGGGAGTTAGGAATATGCCTCCTAACAGCCCTTGTCAAAACAGACCACAAGGAGGCACCAGTGGGGGGCTCTGCCTGACTTGAGAAAGCACTTGGGTTCCTCCCTCACACAGCTGGGCACAGCATTCCCCAAAGTCACCATCATGGTTGGTGTGTGTGTTAAGGGAAGAAGGGGGTCCACTCCCATTGCACAGAGGAAGGAACTAGTTCAGAGGTGGGGTGGGGGCCCAGCCAAGCTCCTGAGAGAAGGACTGGAATACAGTCTCCTACTGCCCAGGAGAGTCCTCAGGGCCAGAGCGCAGAGGCTAGCTCACCATGTGAGTTACTGCAACCGGACTGCCCCATGGCAGATAGAACCCAGAGCCTGGAGCTCGGAGCCAGGCCCAGAAATTCAGAGCAGGAAGGGCTCTCACCTGGCACTGTCTGAAAGAACCACCAGTAGTACTTCTGGGGGAACTCAGACCTGTGGAGAAGGGAAGGCAAGAAAGGATCCTGAGAGGAAATGTCTGGAACTTCTAGAGAAGGCACCCCAATCCAGCCACCAGTCTCCCTTTCTGCTGACTTGGGGCTGGAGGCTTAGGCTGGTCATTGTCTGTCCTATAACCTGGAAGGTGACTGTCTCCTCTGAGCCAAGAGAATTTGCTTCTTTCCACATGCAAAGAGTCCCTCTCTCCAACCCCACTGCACAGACACACACTCTCACTCACTCACTCACCCGTTGTTGTGGAAAAGGCCCGGGAAGAGGCAAGCGAGGACGCTGAGCGGGCTGATGGAGAACAGGTACACATTCACCACGTGGCCCACACTGTGTAAGACTAAGGAAAAGACCAGACAGGGTGGGATGAGCCTGGGGGCAGCCTGATGCAGGTGCTTAACAGGTTCAGCCCAAGGTAGAGGACTTGGCCTGCCAGAGTAGGGGACCTGAAGGATCCTAGGGGTCTGGACTTCTGATCTCTAATCAATCTCCTGTTCTTCCACTGGTTCCATATACACACCATTCATGAACACAACCACAAGTCTGAAATCACACCATTAGAAGTTCATTCCTTTGGTTTCTCTCACAGAATTATGTTTTAAAACATAAAAACTGGGAGAAATCACACATTATGTGTACTCATTCTGGAGTGTTAGCAACTTGTCAGCTGGAGGCTGGTGAGGTGGCCTTGACAGTGTGGTAAGAGGCACTGGTGGGGCAGGGAGAGCTCCTGGGCTTACTTCACACCATTGCCCAGGCCACCTCCACCCTTAATGAGAAGGACATCCAAGACTTATACTCAGGGTAAGTGCAGGCAGAGAGGTGGGGGCTCTCCCTGGAGGGGGAGCCAGCAGAGGTCCTCGGACTCCCAGAACCTGCCTGTGAGGACTATGGCAGTGGAGGCGATGAGGCGATGGAAGTCCACCGCGGCGTCGAAGGGCACGTAGCGGTGGAGGAAGGTCTCTCGCAGGAAGGTGATGAGGTTGCGGCACATGGTGAGCAGGATGTAGGAGAACATGAAGGAGATGCTGGCGGCCGTGCCCCGAGATAGGATGATGCCTATGCGGGTCGTGTCGGTGATGCCCTTGTGGTGAGCCGCAAAGGCGTAGTCTGCAGAGGAAAGTCGACCGCAGCTCCTGCGGGCTTCAGGCAGGCAGGCCCCAGCACCTCGGGAGGACCCGCCCTCAGGGCTGTCGCTTACTGCACGCCCCGCCCCGGCGCCGCCGTCACTCACCGCGGGCCCACCCCCAGGGCCGTCCCTTATTGCAAGCCCTGTCCCCGCCGCAGCCGTCACTCACGGTAGGCCCTCTCCAGGAAAAGGCCCCCCGCGATGGTGTAGAATACGGCCACGCAGCCGATGTGGCGCCGGTGGTTCTCAATGAAGCGCTTGAACTGCTGCACCGTCTGGTGGCGGCGGCTGCGTTGAAACTTCTCTCGGTGAGCCTCCGTGAACAGGAGGGGCTGGTACGAGGTTACCCTGGGAGACAGGATGTCTTGGCTCTCTGCCAAGGATCCAACTCTAATGCAGCCTCTCTTACCAAAGGGCGGAAAGGGGTGTGGAATAACTCAAGCCAAGCAGGGTTCAGACCCCAAAAGCTACACCACACTCAAGTGGGTTGTCAGGGTAGGGATGGCCTCATAACTGGTCAGTTGGTCCGCCCAGGGGATGCATTCCATCTACCCCAGTTCTCACTCAAACAGCCCTCTTTCGTCCCAACTTTTAGCTCCCAAGCCCCACCAGCTTTTCTCTCATCCTTTACTGTAGGTTCAAAGGACACCTCCTCCAGAAAGCCTTCCCTGACCTTTCAGGCAGAGGTGAGCACTTCCTTGAGCTCTGAAGCTCCTTCCTCTTATCACTATTCAGAGCGACATTGTAATGATCAGTGTACCAAGCTGTCTCATCAGACTGTGATATGGTTGGGAGGGACTATTCACCCTGCTTTATCCCCAGTGCTTAGTACAGTGCCTGGTGCCAAATAATCAATGACTAGGCCCTTAAGGGAGGATGAACTGCCTGAGCTTATAGGGAGGAGCAGACGTACTTCTTGCCAAATCTCCGCCGAATCTCCTGGGGAGGGTATGTGTCCGTGGGGCACTGCAGCCTCTGTGGTGTCAGCTCCACCTCGATGTCACTGCGGGGACAGCGAGCACTCATTCTGGGAGAGGGACTAGGACAGGAACATGGGAGACAGGAAATAGGCCACCTGAGCCACTTGGTTCTCTGTGGCCCCGGTCTGCCTCCAGACCCACTCTGTTGAAGGGTCAGAGCTCTCAGCCAGCAGACAGGACAGCAGGGTTCCCCCAGAGACAGAGTGAGAGAGTGAGTTGGATCCTGGGGGTCCTAGCCAAGGCTGTCTCGTGCACCTGTGCCCTTCCAAGGGCATCTGACGCAAGCAGCAGGTGAGTACGGAAAGCCAGCAGGCTCTCTGCTTTCCCTGGTACAGGGCTGTGTCTGCCTAGAGTAAGTAGTGCCGCCTTCTAATTTGCATGAAGGCACTACACAGTCTAGTGGGGGCCCTAATCCCAGTCGTTCTAGGGAGAGAAAATGCAACTCTTCAACCCCAGCCCTTCCTCCAGTACTCCCAGATGAGGGCTCACCAGATCTTCTCCTGGCTGATATAGGAGGCTCGCCGGCACAGGTCCTTGATGACTTCAGGCACCTCCACCCCTGCAGTGTACAGCCAGGTTAGGAAGTGGCTCAGGGCCCAGAGCCCAGGAGAACCTGGCTCAAATGCACGCCACCAACACCACGTCCAGTCACTGCAGAGGGTCCCAGGCCACTACCCTGCTTCTGGGTGCCCCAGCTCAGCCCATGCTGCCAAGGGTATCTGGACCGGCCTCAGCCCCAGGTGGGCTGGGAGAAGGCCTGAAACAAAGTTGGCAAAGCAGGCTTCCCCACATGTGTCCACCTTCAGTCCCACCCCTGGGACTGGTATCAAATTTATGGGCTAGAGTTCAGGATTTGCATGCAAACTGCCCACTACGACCATTCTGCTACAAAAACCCTGCTAAAGACCCTCCAGCTTGAACCCACCCAGAAGTTAAATGTAGAATCCAGGTGGTACATATATCGGAAATCAGTATAAAATTCTTGCCACTTTTCTGTTTGAAAATGTTCATATAAATGTTGGGGGGTCGGAAAGGCCTCCCAGGAGCCACCCATTGTTCCCCATCTGGGCTGAGCACTGAGGCACAGGGCAGGACTGAACTGCAGCTGCAGGTTCTTGCAGGAGGCTGGGGGATCTCCAGGTCACTTCCAAGTGCAAGACCAATCCTGAAGATTACCCTTGTCTGGAGCCCAGAGGCCAAAAGTGGTTAAATTGAATTTAGAGAAATCAGTGTTTAAAACAAAGTATGGATGCCTGTTCTCTCAAATGGTTCAGCAAACAGCAAACGTGGCAAAATGGTAACATGGCAAATCTAGGTGAAGGGTAAAGGGATGTTCCTTGTACTATTGTTGCACCTTTTTCTGTGGGTTTAAAATGTCTCAAAGTAAAATTTAGAAGAAACAACAAATCACAATAATTAAAAGCAAGACAAAGTAGTACTCAATGCAAGCCTTATACTTAATCCTCATTCCCCGAGCCTGGTAATCCCCTCCACCCCAGGGGCTGGGTTTCCCCAGGGTCTCTGGCCTAGGTTCATGTCCAGGAACTGCTCCTGCTTTGCCCTCAGGCCCAGGTGCCCCCTGCCCTGGCTGCCTGGGAAAAGTGAAAAGCTGCAGAATCAGAAGTGCTGGGCCTGCACTCTCCTCTCTCCTCTCTGGGGGAGGAGAAGTCCTGACCAGAGGTGTGGCTGTGTCTTGCCTAACTTGCCCCTCTCTCTCATCTGGGCTGCTCAGCTGCCCCATGTTTTCATAATCCTGGGATGGGCTGGGTTTGGTCTCAACATGCCCCAGTAAGAATCCCAAACTGTGAAGGCACTATAACAGTTGAGAGCAGGCCACAGAAGTCCCCCTGCCTGCTACCTGCCCCCTCTTCACCCTGGCTCTAGCCCCCACCTCCCTGAGTCAGACACAGATGGGGTTGGAATTAGGGGAAGGGACAACAGAAGTGTGTCTCCATGCACTCAGCAAATATTTATTAAGCATTCCAGAGGATACAGAGGCAAACAAAACCAGAGCAACCCACCACCAGACACCCCAGCTCAGGTGGGTATGGCTCAGGTAGAACTGTAACGAGGAGACATGGTTTCCCCTGTCCCAGGCACCAGGCACAGGGGCCTTTGACAGGAAGCTGGGGGGTGCAGTGGGGGAGGGGAAGCAGAATTCCAGCAGCTGTCCCCCACCCCATCCTGACCCTGCCCACCCCACAAGGAGAGCTGCATTATGACTTTCATGGACCCTAGGCACTGTTGCCTTCCTGGGCCCATTCCTCCCTAAAAACAAACTACATTTTACAAATGTGTTGGCATAAAGAGGAATATAATCCAGGCTGGATACCTTATTACATATTTTCTATTACTATATTCATTCTTTCTTCTTATTTTAAAAGAAGTTAAAACATCTCTAGGGGCTCCTAAAAGTATGTGGACCCCTAGGCACTGTGCCTGCTGTGCCTAACAGATTAGTCAGGCCTGCCACCAGGCTGCCCTACCTTTGACACAGAGGTGTGTGAAGCGGAGCTCACTGTCATGGTCCCGCAGCATGAAGTGGAAGTCCTCCCACGTCAGCTCCTCCTTGTCCTGGAAGCCTGACTCCCGGAACATGGACTCGACCACCTCGGCCAGCTGGGCCTTGGACAGGCAGTTGTTGGAGATCTCGATGAAGGACCTAGAGTCGCAGGTAGGGGAGCCATTAGACTCATACAAGGGACCTCAGGCCTAGACACAAAGGCCTGCTGACCAACCCCCCCAGGCCTTCAGAGCCCCCATGGAAGGGCCTTGGCTGGCAATTCCTAAGCCCCCTCTGAGTTATAGTAGGAGCTATTTGGCTATATGGGTGAGGAGGTAGAGGCCCCTGGTCATCACCCCCCTCTTCTCCTCCCACGCTCCCACACCCTCCCTCATGTCCCACCTCTTCCCCCTGGCAGTCTCTGCCCTGGCAAGTCTCCTGACTGTCCCATACCACCCACCTCAGCATCCTGATGAACTCATCCTTGGAAATGAGACCATTCCCATCAAAGTCATACATGCGGAACATAAGGCGAGACTTCTCCTCAGGGGAGCCTGGGGGAAGGAGAGCCCCATGAGAGCCAGCCCACCTGCCTAAACCCCACGCTGGGCAGAAGGGGCTTCACGCCGGTGTGACCTGTGGCTGGGCCCGGCAAAGGGTCACGCTGCTTCCCAATCCCTAGCTGGGTGCTCCCAGGTGGCCCCAGGGCTTCCCCTTCTCCACAGGTCAGCTACACTCCAGTCTCAGTCTCCAGCCTCTTCCATCTTCTATCTGGACAATCATTCCCTCTTCCCCCACCTTTCATGAAGACCACCAGGATGTCCAGGAACTCCCGGAAGGACAGGTAGCCATTGCCGTCTTTGTCAGCCAGAGAGAACATGGACTCCACAAACATGTCCTGGGGCTTGAGGCCTAGAGACTCAGCAAACTCGGCTCTGCTCAGCTCACACATCAGGGCCTCCCGCACCTTCTGTGACGAGTCCAGGGGCAGGGTTCCTGCGTCCGCCTGGTCGATGTCCAGCACCTGCTCTTGGGCACCGACAAGGGGAGGAGAGAAGGAGGTGAGGCTTCCTTGACTTGACATCCAGTTGAGGCAGGTAGGAGCCACTTTTTGAGGTGTCTTCCCAGCATCCCTCCCTTAAGCACTCCCCCTTCAGCACTGTGGGTGGTCCCTGGGGACATTTGTTCTATCAAGCCCTGGCCCCTCTCTATTAGCTATTATTAGATTGGACAAGAGATGCACACTTGACTCAATCAGGGGATCTGGAATTGGAACTGAGAGGTCCCAGGTCTGTCTTGGCCTGAGCACCAAGAAAACTCAGAGATTTTGGACCACCCTGTTCTTCCAAGTGTTCAGAGACACAGAGGTAAACAGAGGCACGGAGAAAACAGAGGCAGCCTAAGAAAGGAGTGGCTTTATTTGCTGACAGTTCTCCCTTTCCTGGTCCCTCCTAGGCCAGGTCACAGTCTTCCCTTTGGAATTCCTGAGACGTCACGATATCCTGTGAGTCAAATGCCCCTTTGTTGATGCTAGGATGAGCAGATTGCTCTTATTTAGCCAAAGGAGTCTTGACTGAGAAAAAGCCTCAGCTGGGTTGAGAAAAAGTCAGGTTTGAGAAAGGGGCATTCTTATTATGAGCTATCGTCAGCCCACTTCTGGGCTGTCCCAGCAGAGGACAGACCACGAGGGAAGCAGGCAGGGCTCAGACCACAGCACCTGTCTTTCCTGACTTCATCTGGCAGCCCCTAGTTCAAGCCTGGCCTCTACCCTAGTTCATGACATAAAACTTGTTTCAAACACGGTGCTTTAGTAGAAATAGCCTAGGGTTGGAAGCAAGAGACCTGGGTTCACATCTCAACTCTGCCATGAGTGTCCTCAGGCAAATCTCTTCAGTTATCTGGCATTCATTTCCTTACCTGAACTCCTCCTCTCACAGGGTTATCACAGGTGAGAATCAACAGGAGAGTTTGTATGGAAAACGTTCTGAAAGCTGAAAGCAGTGTGCAGATAGGAAGGTTTGGCAGCTACCCCCAAGACAGAGTAGCACCCACCTCACCCCCAGCATAGGCATTCCACAGCCCTGCTGGATCCTGAACTGAGTGGAGGTGGCCTGGCCCTGCCTGGGGCCTGGGGCCTGGCAATGAGTCACCCTAGCTCATACTCAAGTTCAACTTGTTTGAGATGAAAATGACGTAAGTCATGTGTCTGGCACCTAGTGAGTGACCATTAAATAGTAGCTTTCCTGTTGAATCCTCTCCCCCACCAGCCAACCTTGCTCCCTGTCCTTAAATGGTAATTTTTTTTGCTCTTTTGTTGCTCAGCCCTTCCTGCTCTTTTCTTCTGAGCTGAAATTTTTCTACCTTTTCTTGAGGACTTGCCAGTTCTCACCTCCACCATGACTTCATACGAGCCTGAAGCCCCACTGCCTTTTCTGAACTCCAGACCACATACTTTCTGGATGACTTTGGTAGCTGCTGTTCTTTGCCAGTTATCTTCCTTTCTGTGCATGTCCTATCTTCCCAGTAGGATGGGGATGGGACATGTGGAGATGGAACTAAGATGGGAGCAGGAGCATCTTCCTTATAGAAAGGTCAGGTGATGTGGCCAGTGGGATGAGAAAATCCTTCAGTGGGGGCCCATGCTGTATTTATCTTATATTTCCCAAGCTTTTCTCCACTATTCTGCTCCCAGGCTGCCTTTATTTTCATGCTGGGTATGAACTCAAGTCCTTGCATTTCTCTTCCTATCTTGTTTCCACACATTCTTGCAATAGTTCTCAGAAGTCTGCAAGGTGGGCACTAATGCCCATGGAGAATTCTGGCAGCTGTGCTCACCCAACTGCCTGATCTCACCCTAGGTTTCTGCAGTCTTTGGGGCAGGTTGAGATGCGTGAGGGCAGCCCTGAAGAGGGAGACAGGACACATGCGGATAAGCCCCTTCCTGGGCGTTGTCTCCCTGGAGTCTCCCTGGTGGGAATGGGACTAAGATGGGAGCAGGAGCATCTCCTTACTGAAAGGTCAGGTGATTTGGCCAAAGTCTCAGTAGAGGTGATTATTAGCTGAGAATTCAGGGCATCTGGCTTTCCCTGGAGCCACCCCAATGGCCTCCGGCAGAAAGAGCACCACCACACGCAGACATGCAAAGACATATCTAGTCCCCTGTACACACCTGGGAAAAAAGGTGCCTGAAGAAGGTCTCCAGGAGGTGGCTCCGCTTCTCCCGAGTCACGGCTGCCCTCATCAGCTCCTGCTCCCGCAGCTCCCACTCCTGGAAGCTCAGCCCACTCTCCTTCAGCGCTGCCCGGAGGTTTTCCACCAGCACCTGCCGCTCTTCCTCCTGGTTAAACAGGAGCACCTACAGAAGTGGCAGGAGGGAGAGCAGCCATTTATCAAGGCCTCCTGAGGCCAAGAGCTTAACATGAATTTTGTCAGAGGCCACTGGAAAGAGTGCCCTTGTCAAAGAGACACTGGGCTAAACTGGCTTGCTTACAGGCGCAGAGGCAACACCCAAAGGCATGTGTGCAAAGCCATTCTTTCCTCTCTATTCCACACTGGAGAAGGGAGGGGAAGGCAGGGAGGACAGAAGATGGAGGAGACCATGAGCCAGGCAGAGTCAGAGCTGAAGCTTAGCCTCTGAAGATCAGCTCCTTTCTAAACTCTCTGACAATTCACTAGATCCTGAAATCAGGGGACAGGAAAGGAGGCCCAGCTTCTTCAAGGACTCCCAGCTAGAACCTGCCAGGGCATCCTTAGAAAGGGAGAGGGGAATCTATGTCTGCAGGAGGAATAAGGGACTGGCTCATGTCAGCCAGCAGGCCCAGAGTAGGACAGACATATTTCAATTTCTCTATTAGGTGTTGCAGCCTGGCTGGAAGCCAGAAGCCCTGCCTGGCCCAGTGTTTTTGCTCCTCCACCTGGCTGCCTCCCTAGCTGTGGCTGTGGGCAAGGAGCCAGGGGCCAGCGGGGCCATACCAAGTCATACTCCTTAGGGATCTTGACCAGCAGGGTGCAGCGTCCACGGTTGCTGGACAGGATGAGGTTGACCTGCTGTGGGGGCCGCAGCTGGACAGTGCGGAGCACCGAGAGCCTGCCGTCCAGCACACGGATCTGCCCAGGCTGCAGGTGCACCAGCACAGGCCGGCAGGGCTCCTTGCGGCCCTGCCATTCCAATGCTGTGGAGAGACAGGGCTGGGTCAGGTGGGGCCCTTCCGGGCCACCAAGCCAGAGTCACATCAAGAGGAAGGCCAGCTCAGGCTGGAGTTACATCAAGGCCTCCACAGCTCCTTGCCCCTTCCTGGGTACTGAGGATCATCCCTCCCCAGCAGTCCTGCTGTGCATCTAACGCAGAAGAACAACCATGTCCTGAGTGTTTACTGAGTGCCCCACACCAAACCAAGTACTTTGCATGAATTAGTTTGGTTAATCTTCATAAAGCTATGAGGTAAGTGCTTTTATTATTCCTATGTTACAGATAAGAAAAAGTAAGTTTAGAGAGATTAAAAAATCTGCCCAAGGTCCAATAGCCCAAGAGGTGGAACCAAGACTCCAATCTTCAGTCAGTCTGATTCTAGACCTTCATTGATTATGTCTCTAAGGCATGTGCATAAATTCCCCATGCCTGAAATTCCAGCGTGAGATGCCACACAGCAGCAGTTCTCTGGGATCTGCAAGTCATAGGAACCCCGTGAAATGTAGGCAGGGACCTATGACTGCTGCCCATCAGTCTATCACATCCCCTTTACTTGGAAGTTGGGGGACTCCAGGTCCAGCTTCTACCTGATGCCCCTGCAGCTCTTCCCGCCTGTCCTGGTCTGCCTAGAGGCCTAGAAAAGGGAGACCTTTTCCTTAGGCTACTGAGGCTGTAGACTTGAGTCAGTGCTCCCCACCACACCCAGACCAGCTCCAGGCCTACCTTGCATGCCCCCCACAAGCTTCTCAGACATGATGCTCTGGCGGGCTTGGCCCTGGAGCCTCTTGAACTTTCTCCTCCGGAGCCGGGCAACAATCCAGGCACTGAACAGACTCACTGAGAGGGCAGAGGCAGTAGGATGCTCAGAGGAAGGTGGGAATCTGAGGGGATCAGTGACTCCTTTCCTTGGCAAAACCCCCTGCTTTCCCCACCTCCTAGACCAGCCCATTCAATTGTCTCAAATTGTGAAGCTCCCTGCGGGGAGCCACTTTACATCCCATGTGGAGCTTTGGGTAGCATCTAAGGTGTCTTCATAGCCTCCCCTGCTTCTACCACTTCCCAACCAGAAACTGATGCCAGCGTCTGTGCCAGAGATGGACACACTCTGCCTGGCTGCTGGTAAACCCCCACACACACACAGCCATGCCAAAGACTAAGTCCTAATCCTTTGCCCCAGCAACTACATCCCAGTCTCTGTTCTCAAGCAGCGATTGGCCTCTGGCAGTTTCCCAAGGCCCAGTCTCCTGCAAATAGCTGTGGACTGTGGATTCCCCAGAGCTCTTGACCAACCTGGCCCCTGGGAGAAACCTTAGGAGAACAGAGAGGCAATTCTAGAGCTGACTTGTCTGCAGCTCAGACACTTCTCACGTCCCCTCCTGCTCTGATGTTTTCTTCATCTGCCCAGAGACCTTTGCGTGGTTGGTAGTCATAGATGGAACCACCTCAACCTCACCCCACAGCTTACACCCGTTACCCAACCCCCACTGCCCATCACTTTTACCCAGAGGGAAGCAGCAGAGGATCCCGATGGTGACCCCGAAGCCAAATCTACTGCCTTCAAAATAGTGCCGCAGGACAAGGGGAGCACAGGCTGGCAGGCCCTCGGTGCTGAGCTGTCTTGGCTGTGGGCAGGGGTCTCCTGGGGAGGCAGAGGGAGCTAGAGTCCTGGGGGATGGTGGACTGTAAGCTCTGCACAAGATCACCTGGGAGGGTAGGGTGGCAGAAAAGGAGGGAGGGGGCTCTGGGTAGCAGGGACGAAGGGAGATGCTTACTTCTGACATTGTACCAAGAATGTGGTGTTTGCCCACTCTGGTAACAAGTGGGCCAAAAATGAACCCAGTCACTGCTGTGAGATAGGATATCCTCACTGCACTAGGCCCTCCCAATGTCACACCACCCCCAGCCCCATCCCAGCCAAATGCAAGTCTCCTCCCCAGGTCTCTCTGAGTCTGTCTTGCCCTCACTCGGACACCTCCTAGAACTGTGCAGAAGGGAACCTACACAACTGTGTGTGGCCACCTTGGTACCCAGAACTAAAGTTTCCAGAGCAGAACCACAGCTCACTACTCACTTGAAGTCCATTGTCCAGCTGTCCTGAACCAAGCCCAGGGCTGAGGAGGAAGGAGGCACCAAGCCCCAGACCCCTCTAAGCACTTCCTGGGCACTTACCCACACGCCAGAAAAAGACATTGGGCTGCAGGATGCTGGGGTTCAGTTTGGTGATGGCCACTAGAACATCCCGTAAAGAAGTGCTTCTGATCTCTGTGATC
Organism: Manis pentadactyla; assembly: GCF_030020395.1. NCBI lineage: Eukaryota > Metazoa > Chordata > Mammalia > Pholidota > Manidae > Manis > Manis pentadactyla. The sequence goes on along the minus strand of NC_080029.1, from coordinate 94,315,179 downwards.
TCTTCCTTAGAGAACAGCCTACAGGTGGGAGAGGTGGGTGCTGTTGCTGTGGGACAGAGGCGTGCCCCCAGCCCCCACCTGCCATGCCACCAGGCTCAGGAACCCAGATGAGGAGAGAGACCCAGAGGGACTGGGGCCAGCTGGGAATCAAGGGCCCATGTGGCTGTTGACAGGCAACAGGTCTGGGGCCCAGGTCAATGTGGAGTCTGAGGTGGGGGCCCAGCAGGCCTTACCCATTCCCAGTGTTCTCAAACCAGTAGCGGTCGCCATCCCGCAGCCGCACAAACTGGTCGAGGACAATGGTGCTGAAGAGGGGCCCAGGGTCCCCGTGGCTCTCCAGGAGGCCCCCGGGAAGCAGCTCCAGCCGGGACAAGTCCTGCTTGTACAGGGAGGCTGTAACCTCCAGCACCTGGGGCCAAGATGGGAGAGAAGTGAGTGTAAGGACCCAGCACTCACTCTCCAGCAAAGAGGTGGTTCTCAGGGATCAGCCTCCAGGATAATAATAATAAATGACAATGACAACTCACTTATACTGCCCCAAGCCCTGCTTTGAATGCTCGACATAAATTAACTCATTTATGGAAAATCTCTCACAGAGTCAGCTGCCTGTTTTATAAAACTGGAATAAAACATGCAGCCAGGTGAGAACACAGCTTGTTCTTGAAAAGGTACAAAACTTGAAGGTCGGAATCAATGCAAAAGTTGAGAGGTAGAATGATGTGTCAGAAAAGGTTTCTATTCTTTAGAACTAAAAAGAAATTTAAAAAATCAAATCCCTGCATATACATTGTCTTTTAGAGACAGGCTTCAACAATACATGAGCAGCATTTCCATGTGACCTTTACTTTAGTTCTTTTCTCCACAATGTATATAAGCACTTGACCAGCTTGATTCCAGTGAGACCCACTTGAAGCTAAAACTTTGCTACTTTTGGTGTGCCTGGTGATTTCTATCCTTACACTGATTTTATAAGGTTGATGAGTCATATGCACATAGCACTTGTTTATTGGCTGTTCAGTTCTCCACTTTGCAACAATTTTATAAAATAGGGCAAAAGCAATAAAATAGGCACACAATTGCAGAAACACTGCTGTGCCAAGATGGCGAGGCAGCCAAAACTGGTCTGTTGGCTGGCAGGCAATGCCACTTGCCCAGGTGATAATTCAGGGTGTGATAGATGACACCCCAAAGGCTGCCCATCTTTGGCCCTCCCACCCTGACCTTCAGGTCCCGACCCCTCCTCACAGTGTCATTACTCCAAGAGAGTGCAGGGTTGATGTCCTGCCATCTGGTAACAGGAGGCAGGCCCAGTGCTGCCCTGGCCTTGGTGTAAGAGGGCAGGCCCAGATCCCGGCCCCGCTGCAGGCAACTGGCCAGGTGGTCTGTGCGGGAAAACTTCAGTGGTCCAGGCCAGAAATCTGGGGATGAGATACCAGGGAGTCTGGGAAAGCTCAGGGCCACCATAGCTCCTCTAGCTCAAGCCCCAAGTTCCAACCAGCCCAGAGGAACTGCAGCCCTACAGAGGCTGCCAGAGTCAGAAGATCAGAAGCTCTTTCAGCAGTGAGAGTGCAGGCTCACAGCTTTGGGTTCCCCTGCATCCCTGACGCTGGAGCTCCAGCTGAACCTCCTCGTAAGCGCCAGGAGTGCACAGCCTGCTGGGACAGCCTCCACCTCACCTTGCATGTCCTCTACCACCACATGGTCCTCTCGCTCAGCAATCTGGGAAGCCATGCCCAGCAGCAGCATGTCCACATCTTCAGCTGTTTGTAGGTTCGGGTGCTTTCAGGGGTGTAAGAGAAGAGAGTGGTGTGGCTAATGGGGCCAGAGATTGGGCGGCTTCATGTTCTGGGCCCACCCACGTCTGCAGTTTGCTCCCAAACTGGTGGGTCACTCCTCCTGCACAGGTTGGTTCCCCATTCAGAGTGAGTGATGTCCCCATCCAAAGCCCATTCTGCTGGGAAACAGGTCTCCACAAGTACAAGGGATCTAAAATGTTACTTCTTCTATTTTAGGACAGTTGACAGCATTAGATGTAGGTCTTGGTCCCTGGTCTATTACTAACCAGCTGTGTGACCATGGGCAAGTCATAGGACCTCTCTGAACTCAGTGTCCTCCCCTTAATACAAAGGGCATTAGAAGTAAGTAAAATAAGTGAAATAATAAAAAGGGATTAGGAGGACACTGAGTTGTCTTCAACTCAGCTCAGTGACTCTGATTCTATGCCTTCCTCTTTTCTATTTTCCTTCCACCTCCTTTACCTCTGATGCACACTCTACAAAGAGTATCTGATTTTGCTTTAAATAAATGGCCATTGCCCTTCACCCACACTGGCCAGGTTTGGATGGACAGTCTATCCCAGGTAATCTCTTAGAATCCCTCCCTCCTCATTGCCCCCAACACAAACACATTCACACACTGCCCTAGGTGTACCTGATGGGGAAGTTTCCTTAGGGGCTTGGTTGGCTGGGTTACTCCAAGGCCTACAGTAGACCCAGAGCTCTCAAGGAAGAAGAAAAACCAAGGAGGAAGCAATGAAAGTACAGCCACCCCTGCACAGGACTTCCTTTCTCCCACACAGCCCTGAGATGGGGGTGGAGGATTGATTTTTTACCATATGCAACTACCTAGTCATCTCAGACTTTGGTAGGGGAAATGGCTGAGGTCCCCCAGGTTGCCTGCTCCCTCCACCCCAGCACATCCTAGCTGGCTGCCTCAGCCCTACCATCCACCTTCACCACATGCCCTGAGACACACACACACACACACACACACATAAACAAAAAACAAAAACAAAAAACAAAAAAACATATATACCCACCCACATACATGCCCCAAACCTGACCTTTCGGCTCCAATAGCTGTTGCAGACCCGGAGAGCTCTGGTGACACTTGAGTTCCTATTGCTGACCCCCTGGAAGTGGCAGCTGGCATTTCTGAAATGCAAGGAGCCGGGAGTACAGACTGAGATCATGAAGTCCTAATGCCAGGCATAAGCTCTGGTCTTCAAGGCTGCAGCCAGGGGCTCAGACCACTCTTTCTCTGAGGTAGTGTGTGGTCAGGGCAGGTCCTAAACAAAAAATCTGATTTTTGAAAGGTCCTCTCCCCACATCAGAGTAAACATCTAAAAATGCACCCATAGCACACTCCACTCCCCAACCCTATATGTGTGTATATATATATGTGTGTGTGTTTTTTTACAAGGATTTCTAATTGTTGTTTTCAAATAACATGTCTACGGATAACCCAATTGCTATGATTTTTTTTAGCCATCATCAGGCATATCCAGAAATTACTTGAGAGTAAGAAAATCTGACCTATGAATTGTTTTAAAGTACAATGTAATTGTAAAAAATAAACTGGCATGCTTTCTTTCACACACATTTAATTAAATGTGTATTTTTAAAGTACCAATTTCAATATTTTGGAGCCAATGTTTTTCTTCAGCTCTCACACATTTTTATTATAATTCTCTCTGAAGGCTTGGAAGCCCTCAGCCCTGGGCTAATTAAAGCTCAAAATATCCCCATGGAGTGTCAAGACCTGAGATTCAGACCATCAGGCTTTGTGACTCACCCTCAGAGCCTAAATAAGCCCAATGTTAATTGGGTAAGGATTAATATCTACACCAGCTGAGGGAAAATGGACATAAAAGTGCTTAAAAACCGCATGATGTATGTATCTTTTAAAACAATTGTTCTTCCTTTCCATACTCACTGTTCCCTGGGAGGATGGACACACTTCAGACTGATTATCCTGTCTTGAGGGCAGCTGGGGCAGATTGTTCTCAGGTGATATCCCACCCCTCTCACCCTACATGTGAGCCCCTCCTCACCTCATGTAGACACCGGGAGGCACCATGGTGGAGAAGAACTGCTCAGACGCCGCCAGGAACTCCGGAGAGATGCTGGGATCCAGGAATGGTCGGTATCCTATGGGAAGGGGAGAAAAGAAAGCCCTTAAATCACCTAACCTCCCCCCATCCCACCTCCTCCCTGAAGCTCTCCCATCCTGCCTTCCCATCCCTTCACCTGCATACTCCGGGGGCATTTTCTGCAGAAAGCTGGGCAGCCATTCATACAGGACAATGTTCTGAAGATTAAGAGGGGAAAGGAAAGACCAGTGCTGGAGATGCAGGGCTGGGAGGAAGGCTCGGGTGGGAGATCAGGACCAGGCAGGGACAGTCAGGGGAGATGTAACTCATACAGGAGACCTGTGGAAGCCGGTCCCCTACAAGCCACAAAGGGAGCACTAAATAATCACAAGCAAAGTGTCTTGTAGAGCTCAGGGGCTTGTCCTGGACGTTAACTCCCTGGGAAGGGGAGCCCTCATGAGAAGGGGCGTTTCTGGGTGGGGGATGTCCAAGGATGGAGGGACAGGACGTGGCAGGAGCGGCGTGCGACTGACCTGGTAGGTGGCGATGACCCTCTTGCGCGCGTGCTGGAACAGCTCCTCGTCCCCCCAGTGCGGGTGCTGGAGGGCCAGCCTCTGTGCGCACAGGTTGTGGTAGCGGAACCAGAGCAGGCCCAGCGCCTGCAGGAAAGGCTCGCGGTTCCCTCGCTCTGCCCCGAAGGCTGCATGCCACGCGGGCACGCAGAGAGGAGAAGAGCGGCGGTGTGACCAAGAGGAGCGCACCCTCGTTGGCCCCCAGCCCGCCCTCCGGTGAGCCCTGGGCGCGCCCTGAGCGCTGCACGCCAACCCGCGGCTAGCCCGGCCCCGCGGCCTCACCGTACAGCCCCTGGGGCCCGCGCTGTCCGGTGGCGGGGTCGGGCGCGGTCCACATGAGCAGAGGGTCCTGTGCATCCCGGGGGAAGGCGGGGTCGGGCCCCGACGCCAGCTGTCCCCCCGAGAAGCTCCGCAGCGCGTCGCTCCAGGAGTGCGAGGAGCCATAGATGGCGCTGCCGTCCAGCCAGCCCGTCACCTCGTTGGTCTGTGGGGCACCAGGAGGGTGAGCCGCGAGCGGCTAGCTGAGGTGGGTAAGGGATGGCCAGGGCCAGGCGGGTGTCCGTGGGTGGGGGGTGGGAGCCTCCCTCCACCTGACCCTACCAGGCTCCGAACCCAGGACCCCGCCTGCCTCACGTCCAGCCCTCCTGCCTGGTCTCACCAGGTCCCGGGGGTTGCTGGGGCTCTGTCCGGTCTTAGGATCCCAGCGGCTCCTCTGGAAGGGCAGCACCACGTCCCCGCGCTGGTCAGGGTCGAACACAGGGTCTCCGGGCGGGATGGGGATGTTGAGGAACTCGGGTGGGCAGCCGGGTCTTTCCACGCTCACCAGGTCCGAGAGCACGTGGTAGCCTGCACGCAATGGGGGAGGGTGTGCTAGGGCCAGCTGAGGGCCCCTCCTATATGTTCCAGGTCTCCAGTCCTCCCCTCATCCCACAAAAGCTTTAAAAGACTCAGCAGCCATTATGGGCAAGTCCAAGCCTTGACCTCCCCACCCCTTCCAAATCTGTTACACCCTGGTCCAAACTGTTTTCACTGCCAGTCTGGGCTCTCCTTGGTAACTGGGAGGTGCCCAGTGAGTGTGCCTAGGTTATCCAGCTGGCAGCACTGGCTCCAACATGCAGCTGGGAGCAGCCTGCCCAGAGGGCCTGCCAGTCTCAGTGGGACGTTGGACACTGGAAATGTGGGCACCCCAGATGGCAAGCAGGACCAGGGTATTTCTGCTAGGAGCACAGTCACTAGGGTCAGGCCACCCTAGCACCCATGTTTTGTACCTCCCCCCTCTCCGGCCCTCCACCATAATCAGTTCCTTGCCCTGAGCCAGTCCTAGGATCCCCAGGGTCAGAGAATAAGGTCAGGCTCCCACCAAGGGTCCTTACCAGATCATTTTCATGTCCTGCCTCTACCCCAGACTCCCATCAACAGCCCAGTGTATGGCAGGTTTATGCCTCCCTCAACCAGTCTTTTTCCCTCTGTTCCCAGCCCCATCCCTACTCATCACCTCCCCTGCCATCTCTCACCCTGCATCTCAGACCCTCTGTCATTTCTCTCCCTCACTCCCTGACTTCCCCTCAGAAGTAAAGGTGTTAAGCTGACCCCACTGGCCTCTCTACCCTCATACTTGATCATGAGGGGTGGGCGGTGCAAGAAGAGGAAGCAGAGAAAGTTTCGGTGAGTTTGAGGCCCTTACCGAAAAAGACCCCCAGCACTGTGCGGTTTCGCAGGGAGGCTTGCCCGGCAGGGCCCCTCATGGCGGTGTTGCTAAGGTCTCTGGCATTGGGTAGGTGGGGTTCTCCCAAGGGCTGGTACACGCCATCTGCATAGCTGGCTGGGACCAAGCGCTGCAGCCGAGAGCCTGGTCAACAAGAGTAGAGACAAGGACAGATCCTCAGGGAAGCTCCCCGACCTCTCTCCCAGGCTTCCCTCCATACCGCAGATCCTGAAACCTTAGGAATGGATGAGTCTTTACCGGTACCTCCCAGCCCTTGCCCCTTAGCGGTGGGTACCACCTTGACCTTGGAGCTCTGTTTCCACTTGGCTCTCACCTACCTTTGCTGCCCCATCTGTGCTCCATGAGGTTGTTGTACCACCCATCAAATCGCTGCACCTCCCATGAAATGGGGTTCTGAACTGTGTGAAAACAGAGAAACAGAGGGAAACTGCAGCTGGGCAAGACAGTGAATGAGAGGATGGGCAGGCCTACAGGATCTGGGTCCTGTGGGCCTGGAACTAGGAGCCCAGAAGACCACACAGCACAGTGTGGAGGTAGGGTGCAGAGGGGGATAACCAAAGGCAGAGATGGGCTGCACCACTTTAGTGCTCTCTGCTGTGGGGGCTGTCTCGCCATCCTATTGCCCCAGCCAGAACAGGTCAGTCCACAGATTTTCTCTGCTTCCTCTTCTTGCATTGCCCAGCCCTCATGATCAAGAACTTCTCTTTTTAACCAAACTTGTGGCACCTTAAGCCTACTTCCCTCCTCAGAGAACCAAACTACAACAAACGGCCTCAAATTCTAGTTAAGAGATTGTCCAAAGCTGAAGGTAACAAAATTAAATTCATGGATCATATTGGGTTTTTTTGTTTGTTTACTTCACATTGTTTTGAAACATTGGTGACTTTTCTTCAGCTTTGGGTCCAATCTTACCCCAAGATCCTTTATTGTCTTGTGTGTTTAATCAATCTTTTTTCCACTTGGAGTCAGAGGTTCTTATATTATGAAGAAAGAGAAGAGGCAGAAGAGAGAAGGCTCCCCAGACTGTAAAGAATGAAATAGGAAGTGCTGATACAGCAACTGAAAGCTCCCTAACTCTGTGTATTTGGGAAATATTTTCATTCCATTATCTATCCACCTAGTCAACAAGCTTGAAATGAGCATCTACCATGTGCAGGGTACTGTGTTAGCTACGGACTAGGGATATCAAGATGAATAGGACACAGCTTATTGTGTCCCTGGGGGTGCCAGGGGATGCTGGGTTCCTCTGTTCCTAGCCATGCTTCTTCTCCAATCTGTACTCACCTGTGGTCATCCATGGCCCAACCAGGAGTGTCCATGCCAGGGCCAGGCAGAAGCCCATGATGAAAATGATAGTAGAGCTCAGGTATTAGAAAACACCACAGTGGAGATCCTAGAAAAAGACTGAGGACAGAGAGAATGAACCCCAGCAGTTTAGGAGAGTCAGGCCAGGGCCTCTGAGGGCCCCTGTGAATCTAGGCATGTGTCTGGGCCAAGGCCATAGTCGGTAGCAAAGATCAAGAGACTCACTGTACCAGGAATCGTTCATTCATTCAACAAATACTTGATAAGCACCCACTATGTAGCAGGCACAGACCTAGGCACAGGAGATTAAGTGAACAAAGCAGTCAGAAATCCCTGCCTTCACAGCCTTACCCTTCTAAGATTAATGGGAAAAAATCTTGCTTTGGCCAGCTGCCTGCAGTGTGCGCTCCTTGGTCAGAGCCTTGCTTGGGGGTCAGGACACTGGGCTAAGGTCAGGAGACTGCGCCGCTCGCCAGTCCACTAATATGATCACTTATCCAGTCTGGACCTTGGTTTCCTCTCCAGCAGTGAGAGGAAACATGCCTATGTCTACCTGCTAGGGTGACTGCCAGAATCACATGTGAGAATGAGGTTGAAATTAAAGCAAGAAAAATAACAGGAATGTAAATGTAACCTAAGAAGATGGTTTGGAGCTTGGCTCCTCTGGGCAGTCTCGGAAGGGATCCAGTGCTAGGGACTCCTGTGTTTGCTGCAGGCTTCCTGCTTTCTCTCCCCAGCCAACAGATCTCCAGAGACAGCAGGGAAACCAAGGCAGCAGAAACTCAGGCTGGGTCTCTGCGTGGCACAGGGGTGCCTAAAGCCAGTGAAGACCTCCTAAAGGTAACATGGAGACTGGGGCTGGGTGGGACTGGGGAACTAACCAGTGGAGAAAGGTGGGAGCTCAGGGAAAGCCTCATTTCTGGCCAAACTCTCCGGGCTCCTGGACAGGTTGCAGAAGAGGGAACACAGAAGGTCGCCACATCTTCACTTGCTATTTCCATTAAACAAATGAAAAAACCTAGGCCCTGTTGTAACTCAAAATTCAACTCAAAATGTAGCTCAGCATTCAACCCATTCCATCCCAGAGACTCTCCAGGCACTGGCCTTTAATAACGTGTGATGAGCAAGCAGGGCTCTGGATGGGTGAAACCATAAGGCTAGACACACTGAAGTGGCCACAGTGATCCTTCCCTGATCTACCATGTCCTACCCTTTACTCGCTACCACCAGTCTTCAGAATCCGTGGCTCATACACCAGTGTATCCCTCACCCTCAACCTATAAAAGCATGCAGTGAGCTTTTAGGCCAGGCTGTGGGGACAGCCTGAAGGGGAAGATGGGCATACTCAATAACCACTCTTTGCAGGTGGGGAACCAAACGACTAACACAGCAACATTGGTTTGGTAACTTCCCAATAACCTTGAAAGGAAGGCACAGCCTGATGACAGGGCAGTGAAGCCCCAGGCAGTGGCAGAACCAGGGAGAGAACAAGAACTGGTTCTTGTCCCACATGGCTACTTTTCCAGCCTGAAGTCCTAGAGTGACCAGCATGTGGGGGAAAGCTGAGTGCAAACAACAGGGAGTCCAACTTGGGTCCAAGGGAAGACCGAAGGGGATTGGGCTCTAAAAGCCCAAAGTTCCCTCCCTGGTATAATGTTATAATGCCGGGAGGAGCTCGAGACATTCCCTAAGCCGGAGCAAACTCAGCCACCCAACATTCCCAGTTACGGAAGAATCCAGTCTTTCAAAACCTTGGTGGGGTGGATGATAGGCGCAGAAAGGGCACATTTTAGCCTCACGCTAAGAATGGAGGCACAGGGGCGACAGGGCTGGAATTCCCTTTCCCTCCAGAACGCGGCCAAACTGGGGCACCCCCCACAGCAGCCATGCCGGTTGAGCTCCGTCCCCCGGGGCGCCCCGGCCCACAGGCACGAAGCCCTCCTCGATCTGACCTGTGGCCGCGGCGGCCCTCCAGCCGGGACTGTGGATTGTCTCGCGCCTGGCTTGCAGCTGGGCCCACGACACCAGCTCCGGTCCGGCACGCTACTCAGCTATGTGCCAGGGCGGGCAGGGCGGGGGGGTGAAAAGGGGACGCCGCGTCCCAGTTCTACGGCGGGGCGGGGCGCAGTGGGGCGGGACAGAAGCCCGCTGCTGCGGACACGCCGAGGTGAGACGGCTGGGCGAGGGCTCAGAGGGGGAGGTGTCCTGCCTGTGGCGAAGGCTCGGCTAGCTGGAGCTGGGGAGAGGCGGCGGGGCGGCGATCCCCACATCCTTTCCGCACCGACGCGTCTGGGCTCCGAGACCGAGAGATTCGGTCAACGGCCGGAGACCAGGCCGGGCGTCCAAGCAAGGCATCGGGCCTAAGACCCAGTAAGAACCCGTGGTGACCATCCCCGCGGGCTTCCCCGTGCCATCTCGGGGTCGCCCCGCCGTACCCCGACCTGCGGAGCTAGACGGAACTGCCCGGGGTTCCGGGCACGCGGGGAGGGGAAGGAGGTGCTGGAAGGATGGCTGCGGAACCGAAGGTTCTGGCGCACCCGTCCCTTCTCTGCCCCACACGGGGGCTGGGGGGACAGCGCCGCAGAGCCTTGCAGCGGTCCTGACAGCCACGTGGAGTGGGGGGCGGGGAAGAACCCCCGACCTGGTCTGTCTGGTCATAGCTTTGTCCTTTAGTGAATTAGGAGGAGAGTCGGGGTCGGAAGGGAACCCCGCCGGGAGAAAGGGGCGCACTCTTTCGGTGACAGAACATCCGGCCCTGGTTTCCTCCCTAACCCTGCGTCTGGGAGCGCTGCGTGAGGCTCCACGAGGAATAGGCGAGCACCGCGGGCTACTACCGACGCATTGTTTGGAAGAGGCGAAGGTAGGAAACAGTGGCTGGGCTGTGTGAGTGGCGGGGATGCGCCTGCTTGGGTCGATGCGGTTGGGAGTGGGTTTTTGAAGGGGCCTTGAGGTGCCACTCCCGTCCAGACCCCTAGGGGCGCACTTCCTGCGTCCTCCAACACCAAGTTCAGATTAAGTGGGATTCTTCTAGAGAAAGTTTGGTAAGAAATTAAAAGGAGGCAAGAAAAACTTCGTAAGGCCATAAAGGCCACAAAGTGTACAGACATCGGATCCTTATCCTGGCTTAACTGGAGTCTACATAGTTTGGCTTGGCATGATTGAGTACCCCTGGGCTCCTTATCTACCTCAGCCCGTACTGGGGATTCCTACCCCAACCCACTTTTCAGATCATTTTCTATTTCAACACTTAACTCCTTCTTTAGTGCAACAACACACATACACATGCGCACACACCTTCGCAAAGAGAAGAGGCTGGGACAGGAGTTCCTGAGAGGGTCAGGAGCTGTAAACTTTTAATGGGGTCAACATCAACCAGAGAAATAAACCATCACATTCTAATAGCGGTGTATCATCTATCAGAACTCTTGGCAACTCCAGGCATGTCACCCACTCCCACTTTGCAGAGAATAGTTGTCTTTATGGTTTCCAGAAGATAGGGAATGAGGACAGGAAGAGACTTCAGGAAATTTCCATGAAGCCACAAGAGAGGCCACAGAGCACTAAGAAAGCACAAGGAACTTTGGATGCTGAAGACTGGAGCTTGTATTAGGTCGGATTTTCTGAAAGACTGTAACTTTATTCTTGCCTATCCCTCGTAAACACGCAGGAGTCCCACTTCATGCTGTGATAGGTAAGTATTGGGTAACTGTCTGACATACACTGAGCATGAGAAATGCTTCAATGTTTTAAGGGAGTTCAAAAGGGGAAAAGGTGCCCTCTTCAGGCCAAGTGAGAAAGGAGGACCCCAAAGTTTAGGGATTCACCCACCGAAAGAAAAAGCAACCACAATTTTATCACAGGGGCCTCTGATGGAAGGTTTAGTGTCTAGATGTCTGTGTTACTGAAAACTTTCTTGTGTCTATATTTCTGTGTATATGAACTCGTAGGTATATGCCTGACTGTATCTTCTTATTTATACCAATCAACATTGGATATATTAGCCAATCATGGTGGTGAACTAGGGGAGAAGAAGGTGAATATTTACTTGAGATTTTTCTCATATTAGAAGAAATTCTGCTGTTAGACCCTCCTTGGCAAGCCACAGAGGAAGATGTTCCAGAGGGAAAGTACAAGCTTTGTGGGCAAAACAGGATTTATGGTTATGGAGACTTAATTTCAGTCCTATCGCTTCATACAGGAGGCCTGTTAGCTTAATAATTAAAACCAAATTAGGATCAGGATCGTAAAAAATTAACTTTAAATTAGGCAATGTAGATTAAGGAAGACCTGGGTAATTAAATAAAACAAGGAGAAATTAAATAAGGCAAATTTTATACACCAACTGTCTTTTTCCTTTAATCATATTTAGTAAATAATTTAGGGAATTGTTCTGTGTTTATGATACAGGAAGCCTTTTCTTAGGGTTTCTTTGAGGCACCATGTTAATAGAGATGAGCCATTCTTGTAAAATATTTTATAACCTCCCTTTAAAATAAGTGCAGGAATAATACTAATTTTAACCCTGACCAAAACACATCACACTATTATTATTTGCTTATATTGTACATATTTGTTGTAGAATTTCAGCATTAATATGTATTCTTACCATGAGCAAACTTGCTTTATCTCCCTATCTTATACACAAGATATTTTACATTTTATAGCCCTTCCTAAAAAATCTAGCCTTCCACCAAATTTGTAATGGTTTCAGTCTAGGTGTCAAAAATAAAAATCCTTAGACCAATTAAAGTGCTTTACAGTAAGTTTCACTATCATATATTTTACAAAATAATTTAATCCACAAATTCTTAGTTACTCATCTTCATCTGGAGTTGAAATGTATGTTCCAGATTCAATTAAACATGACCATTCATGCTTTGGAGAGTCCAACTATTGGAAGAGCCTTCCTGAAAATTGTGAAAACACTACAAAGGGTTGGTCAAATCCCTTCCTGCCCAGTCCTTAGCTCTGCGCTGGTGATAATCAGTGTTGAATAATCGAGTTCATGTGGTACCAGGCACTGAGGGAGCATAGCGCCCTCTTGTGTGCAGAATAGGAGATGCTGCCTGCTGTGAAAGGAATCTATTCATATACTCAATTCATTCAATCCACGGACTGATTAGTATACGCTATGTGCAGGGGATGCAAAGATGGAAAGACAGAGTCTCTGCTCTTAAGGACATTAGAAGCTAACGGGGATACAGATGTTTAAACAATAAGAGTATGCATAATTTTTGTGATGGTGGAAAATGCAGTTAGAATGTTAGTGGTGGGATGGCATCAGAGGAAACTTCACAGAGGAGATAACACAAGACTTGAAGGGTAAAAAGGAAGTTTCCAAGGGGCTAAGAGCATCCTAGGAAGAAGAAATAGTATGTACAAAGGCATGGAGGCTTGAAAGATTATGTCAGATTCGGGGAGAGGCTAATAGTTAAGTATGGCTAGATATTAGGCTGAGCAATAGGTGGAGATGGAAGGGTAGGTGGGACCAGATCACAAAGGACTTCGTATGTGATGGTGAGAAGATTTGTTTTTGTTTTTGTGTTTTTCAGAACAAATAAATGAAATGATTGTATTTGCTTGTTAGAAAAACTGTTCTGGCACCAGGCAAGACAGGATGAGGCTGAATTAGGGCAGAGGTGGTAGGCAAGGAAATACATAGATGGTTTTATGAAACATTTAGGAGGTAAGATGGTCCAGGTCTTTGGCTTATTGGATTGATGAGGTGGTACTGCCACCAAAGAGAAGAAGAAAACAGAATAAAAAGCAGAGTAGAGACCATGAATTGAGCTTGGGACCTGTTAAATTTGAAGCATTCATGGAACCAAGTGAAAATATCCATGGGGTAATTGGCCCTTTTGTGTTTGAAGCTCAGGTAGCTGGTCTATCTGGAAATGTAGACTGAGAAGCATCAGCCATGGGAATGGACAAGCTTGCCTCAGGACTCATGAGGAGTGCTAGGGACAGAACTCTGGGGAGACAAACATTTAAGGAGGAAGAATTAGCAAAGGAGCCACAGAAGGGATGGCCAAAGGCAGGAGACCCAGGAGAACACTGTGTCATGGAGGCGCAGGGAGGAAAAGTTTGAAGAAAGAGGGAATGGTCCTCTTAGATTGACAATGTCAAATACCAAAGTGGGGCTTAGAAGGATGAAAAGTGAAAACTTCTTTTTGGGTTTAGCACTTGGCAACCTGTTGAAGTTGGAGTAGAGGAGAAACCACATTACAGTGGATTGAGGAGATACGGCCATGGAAATACCAACAGAGACTCTTATTCCAAAAATGTCTGGCTGTAAAAAGTAGAGTGTAGGATAAGATGGTAGCTGGAGGGGACCCAGAAGGCAAAGGACAATCTTTTTTCTTTGTGTTCTTAATATAGGAGCTTTAAGCATACCCTTAAGAGATGGAGCCAGCAGAGAAGCTGAAAAGTCATGGAGACAAAGGGGAACCACTGATGAGAAAGGTGGTGGTGAAGGCAAGCAGGACTGGGGTCAAGATCCAGGAGGAAAAGAGATACCCATTCTTCTAGGATGGGAGAGTTGATGAGTTAGGAAAAAAGCAAAACCATGTTAAAAACCAAGACTCAGAGGTTATGTGATTTGCCCAAAAGATAGGATAAAAAACTGTCTCTCTGTCCTTTTGCCTGATACTTTGATACTCCCCAGAGATAGCACAAGAAGTGGCCAGCCTCGAAGGAGAGGGAAGGGCTGGGAGCTATGGTGTATTCTAGGAGAATCACAGAATTTAGAACTGAAAGGAAACTGGAGATCATATATCCAATTGCAGTTGAGGAAACCAAGGACCAAGGAGGTTGTCATTTGCCTATGTGATGTTATAAAATTAATAACGAATTGGAAGTAAACCCAGAACTGATTTCAGCCTAGGATCTCTCCAAGAAGGATTGGAGAAAGAAAGAAATGGAGCAGTGAAATGCCCCCCTCCTTCTCAATCTGGTAGTATCCATTTATCGCTATTACTTTATTCAAAGTACTCTTCTTAGTACTTTACATAAACAAGCTCATTTTGTACTCACAATGACCCTATAGGGTAAACATTATCATCCATGTTTCTTAATAAAACTAAGTCTCTGTAGAGGTCAGGTAACTTGCAAGAGGCAGAGGCAGAACTGAAACACAGAGATGCTTAACTGCAAAGCTTATTCTTTCACTGTATCACTTTAAAAGACACACACAGTGTGGTCAGCCTATGAATTATGGAGCCTCCTGGGCCAACTGAGTCCTTATTACAGGTAACATGCAGGGAAATGAGCAGAGCTGGGATCATGGATTGTAAGATACTTTAAAAATATATATATTTTGATATCTCTGAAATTGAGCTGTGCCTTACCAACAATGGCTGTCATGGTTTAATTGACAATGTTTTGTTTTGTTTTTTTCCCCTTCTTTGTGGTACAGAGTGTGTCTTGCAAGCCCTTCTGTCTGGATTTAACAAAATGCAGGGAGTTTAGGTACCATTTCCCTGACATTCTGTTGGCAAAGGGAAAGACTAGAGCCAAACTAACTCTGAGATCAGGAGACAGGTGGAGAACTAAGGCAGAGTTTGAGCTGAAACAAGGCCTGGGAATCTGAGTCCAGGAAGAAGGCTACTCTCGGTGATGTGTGGGTAGAAGGACATCTGGCTCCAGCACTGTGCCTGGTGGGGAGCAGGTGCTCCTTCAGTACTTACTGAGGGGAACTCAGTTTAGCTTGATTGGTCTGGAGATGTCCCAGCAAGAGCCAGCATGCTTGAGAAAGCTAGACAGACCAGTGGGGGCAGTGGCAGGTCTAGGAATCAGAACTTTGATGATGTTGTTGGAGTAAATACATAGCAGAGCTGTCAGGCCTTTGTTCCTTTGGGGACTATGGAGGAAAGCCAAACTTTTTGTAATCTGTACCATCTTTTGCCCTTATGCCTTCACTTGATAGTAAATATAGCTCTTTTTATGTTCTGTGATGTGTCTGCTTGTGCTGGAGGCCTGAGGGAGATAAAAGAGAACTATATTTCTTCAGACAGTCCCAGAGGAAGCAGAGTAGCCTCAAGGGTGGTAGTGGCACTGGTTTAGGGGACCTGGGGTTTAGGAAGGTGAGCATGGGGTGAAGGAAACTGATTGCCAAGACCCTCATTCTCTCACAAGTCACAACAATGGAGAGGGATGGCTGAGGGGCACTGAAATCTGGTGCACTCCAGAGAGGAGGGGCCCGGTCTGGGTTCTTCCCTGCTGTATCTCCAGCACGAAGAAGAGTGCCTGGCACATGGAGGGCACTCAGTAAACATCTACTGTTGTTATACAGCATACGCCTCCCCATCATAACCCCACCAAAATGGCTGCTTTGGGACACACATTCCCCTTCTATGCTGGCCCCAAGCCGACCTTCCCAATGGATACCGCCTTGGCCGTCATCATCACCATCTTTCTGACTGCACTGGTCACCTTCATCGCCATCCTGCCTGGCATTCGGGGCAAAATGGTGAGAAATAAACCCAGTCCTAGAGACCCCAGCCCCAGGGAAACCTTGGCCTCCAGGTGAGGGGGCCAAACTCTGACTCCAGCCCACTCAGGAAAGATTCGGGTCCTGAGAGAGCATTGTTCATCCCACAGCAGACGGCCCCCCGCTCACTGACTCAGCAGATAACTATGGAGCCCCTGTTATGTGCCAGGCACTCTGATCTCAACTAACCGAGTGCTCTCAGTTTTAGAACACCCTCCCCAAGCCTGTAAAGAGGAAGGGTAGACTTGGAAGGAGGGTGCTCTTTTCCAAACCCACCTACCCTGTGACTCAGAGGCTGTTCTGGCTGCTGCGGGTGGTGACCAGCTTATTCATCGGAGCTGTGATCCTGGGTGAGTGTGGAGGGCAGCTGCCTCTGTGCCCTCAGCAGCAGCCCCTCCTGTTTCCCCACAGCAGCCTCTGCTTGAGGGTGGGCTTGCAGAACCTGTCCACACGCCGCCCTCGCTCTTACCCTTGCCTTGAGGGGTGTGGGCCCGGGACACCATGATGGATGCATCCCTCCAGCCTTCCTAACATTTTTATTCAGAGGAAAGCAAGTCACAATGAATATTTGTGGGAAGAGGGCCGCTGAAGACTGGAGGGAGGAAATGCAGGGACACTTCTTGCTGTGCTCTGGGAATGAAGCAATAGGAGATGTGGAAAGTCTCTATGACATGAGGCTATCTGTGTTTGCCCAGCATGGTTCATTATCTTAATGTTTCCATCCCTAGCTGCTTGAGTAATTCGTCTGAACGGAGGGGTGGGGAGAGAGAAACAGAACGACCAAGGGAAATCTTAGATTCTGACCCTTTCCCACATATATTGTTGGCAAACTAATCATGAGCCAGAATCCGGGCTGGTTAATGGATTTACAGCTGTGAACAAAACAGACATGGACCCCTTGCAGCTCTCCCTCTGACTCCAACCCAGTAATGCCCAGACTTCTGTGAGTGCCCATATGTCCAACTCCCCAACCCCAGCTGTGAATTTCAGTTCTGAGTGGTCTGTGGGCCAGGTGAGCACCAACACATCATACAAGGCCTTCAGTTCCCAGTGGATCAGCGCAGTCCTTGGGCTGCAGGTTGGGCTGGGAGGAGTCAACATCACACTCACAGGTAAGGGCAGGCTCTGACCCGGGAGGGAGGGGAGGCTCTGCTCTCTGCCTCTGGGGTCTGATTTGGTATGGTCTGCATGGGGGGATGGTAGGAAGGGAAAGTCCCAGGTCTTGGAAGCTGCCAACTGAGACCAGCTCCTGTCCCTCTCTGCCCAATGTGGTGAGCCTCTCCCCAGCTAAATGCCCACTCTGGCCCTTGGGTCTCTGCTGAGCACAGCTGCCCCCTTCCCCAGGGACCCCAGTGCAGCAGCTGAATGAGACCATCAATTACAATGAGCAGTTCACCTGGCACCTGGGCGAGAACTATGCCATGGAGTATGCAAAGGCCCTGGAGAAGGGGCTGCCGGACCCCGTGCTCTACCTAGCCGAAAAGTTCACCCCAAACAGCCCATGTGGCCTGCATGGCCAGTACCGCCTGGCAGGACACTACACCTCGGCCGCACTGTGGTGAGGGTGGGACAGAGGCCCTGCTGGTCTGACCCTTAAACAGGGTTTCTACCCATCTCTCCTCCACTCCTGTGGAGGTCCCTGGAGGGACGGGCTGTGATGCCCCTCACCCTGGTGCTCAGTTGGGAAGCCCACAGGCAGGTATCATTACCTCACATCTTTGGGGTGTCCTTGAGCCTCTACCTTGGTCCCTCCAGATAAAGTGGCCTAGGCCAGCCTTCACCAGGTTTTGGCTCCCCAGGGTGGCATTCCTCTGCTGGCTGCTGGCCAATGTGATGCTGTCCATGCCGGTGCTGGTCTACGGTGGCCACATGCTTCTGGCCGCAGGCATCTTCCAGCTGTTGGGGCTGCTCTTCTTCTCCCTGGCCACGTCACTCACCCCACCCTGCCCCCTGCGCCTGGGCGCTGCTATGCTGCACGCTCACTGTGGGCCTGCCTTCTGGATCACATTGACCACAGGTGAGGCCCAGCCCTGAAGACAAGCACTGGAGGGCTTAGGGCCAGGAACCATCGTGCTGGTGGGTTGAGGGTCTGCTCCTCAGGACCAGGATGCCTTTCTCTCTTCAAAGCCCCATCCCTCTCACATCCCTCTTCTCCGGATTTTTCTCTCCCAAGTTCCACTCCCCACTCCACCCATATGTGCTTCCTCCCTGTGTCTCCTCTCCATCCCTGTCATGTCCCTCACCCTCTAATTCTGCCTTTACCAGGCTTTTCCCCTAATCTTCTGATCACATGATCTCATGTCCCCTCCCACTTTCCCCACTCCCTCTGTGTTCCCCATTCCTAGAACCTTCCTCCGTCCCTTCCTCACATAGCCTTAAATTATCCTGCAGTTTTATTCTCCTCTGCTGTCCCACTCTGTCTGCTCCCTCAGTGCCCTTCCCCATGCCTCCTCCTCTGTGCCCTGCTCTTCCCCAGGGTTTCTGTTTTCAGAGTTCTCTCTTTCTCTCTCCCTCTTTCTCTTCCTCTCCCCAGTTAGGATGTAACTGAAAGAGGACTGGGCTTAGAGTCCAAAAACTCGGAAAACAGAGCCATACCAGTTGTATGATGAAAGGCCACTCACCTCTCTGAGCCCAAGTTGCCCTGAAGCAGGGACACCGGGCCTCCCTTAGAGTTGCCTGCTGCTCTTAGAAGATGTCCTTGGGAGGGTGTTCCTGTCACTAAGGTCGACATCTGTTGCCTCATCCCCAGGACTGCTTTGTGTACTGCTGGGCCTGGCTGTGGTGGTGGCTCACAGGATGCAGCCCCACAGGCTGAAGGCTTTCTTCAACCAGAGTATGGGGGAAGGTGCCATGCTGGAGGGGAATCCTGAGGAAGGGGGACTCCTGAGCCCCCACTATCGGTCCATGGCGGAGAGTCCTGAGCCCCAGGACATTCCTCTGTCGGAGGATTTCTCCAAGGCTTGCTGCAAGGAAGAACACCCCAGAGAGCCTGACTGTGCCCTTTAAAACTCCACTTCCTGGTGGTCACCTGGGCCCCCTCTCTGGCTCCAGACCTCCTGGGAGCCTCACAGGCCCATCAGAACTGCTTGCTGGAAGGGTTGTATCAGGCTGCCAGTCCCCAATCTGTAGAAAAAGGAGACTCACCCTACTGATGCTAAGAAAACAAAACAGAACTCCCTAAGGTGCTGAACAGACATGAGGGCTGCTCATAAGCCATCACCATGTAAGTCCAAGCAGCAGCCGTCCATTTCTGCAGAGCAATGCTGCCTTGCCTTGAGACTTTGCCTCTTCAAGGTATCATTATTGAAACCCAACTTCACCCACGATGGTGTGTGTGGAGGGGAGGTTACCCTGTGTGATTCCCCTGTGGTCCCTCTTATCCCTCTGCACCTCTGGTTTTCCTTTTTCCTGGGTCCCTTTTGTTCTTCCTTTACTTTCCCAGCTTGCATGGTCTCTTGGTACAATGAAAGCCCTGGGAGAAAGAAGGAACCAAACTTCCCACACCAGGTATAATATTAACTGAATGTGCCACATTCTCTTGAGCTGTAGTTCTCAAATTTTTCAAATAAGATTGTAGGACTTGCCGAGGACCTAAAAAATATTCAGTATTTACATTTTTATGCCTTGCTGATATCTACCTTGGCCCTTGTATACCACTCCTTAGTGAATAAACTGGAATTAGTAAGTAAACTCCAAAACACCATTCCTTCCTAGCCCACTCAGCTGAGCTAGCAGAAGAGGATGCCCCTGGGCCAGTGGGAGGGTGGCCTGCCTGGGCACTGCTCCCCTACTATCCACCTGGGGCCTCTCAGGGAGATGCTGGCTTTGGTCAGTTCTCCTCTGGGCTCACTAGAGGGCCCTCACCCCTCTCCCAGAGCCTGTCCCAGGTCACTCTGGGTTCTCCAGACCCAGAGAATCTGGTTTCCTGACAAAGCAGAGAAAGAGTGTACCAGGCTACCTCCAGCCAAGGGAAGTCTTCCAGTGCCGCATATCCCCCAAGAGCCTGGAAAAGCCATGGAAATTAATGGAAAAAAGTTTTTTAGAAACAAAAGCATAAAGAATTTATTTACAACTCACGCTGGGAGACTTTCCTGATTGCATGAGGCCTTGGCACCTGCAGCATGGTGCCCCTCCTGACATTCTCCTGGGTGCCGGGGATGAGGCAGGATGGGAATCCAAAATTGAGTCCCCTTCACA
Organism: Manis pentadactyla; assembly: GCF_030020395.1. NCBI lineage: Eukaryota > Metazoa > Chordata > Mammalia > Pholidota > Manidae > Manis > Manis pentadactyla. The sequence goes on along the minus strand of NC_080029.1, from coordinate 94,295,020 downwards.
GGCTAGTACTGATGATTAAGTCCGAGGCCCCCAACTGCTCCCACAGTTCATTGTTCAAGGTGAGAGGCGACCTCCCCCTCATCTGGCTACCACAGTCCTTGACGCCTTGGTTCAAGAAGATGCGAAGAGCTCTGGGTCGAGCATAGTGGAGACTGACCACTGCCACACCAAGGAGGAGACACAGGAGGCCTGCAGCAGCCGGATGGGAAAGAAAGGGGGTGGTCAAGGCCAAGGCCTGACCCTCTCCATCTTTTGGGGACCCCTGCACATTTCCTTCCCTAACACCCAGCCGCAGAAAGACTTCTAATACCGATTACATGATGTACAGGTTTCAGAGCTAACTGGGACAGGCTATGGAACCTTTCTGAATCCCCTCCCCTCATTTTTAAAATGAACATAATAACAGTGTCTGCTTTTACAAACTACTGAGAGGGGCAAATTAGATAATATATGTGCACACATTTTGCAAAGTGGAATGCACACACTGGTATAAATCCTGTCTCTGCCACCAGCCTCCCCTTTGGCCCATCCCGTTGGTCCTCACCGGTGGCCAGCGTGACCCAAAAGGCAGCACCGTAGTGAGTGGTGAGCTTGGAGGAGCCGAGGTGGAGCGGGCAGAGCGGCACGCCGGAGATGGAGGCAAAGGCAGAGACGGAGAAGAGCGCGCAGGCACCCGTGGTCAGGAGCGCTAGGCCCCCGTAGAGTGGGACGGGCATGGCGAGCAGCACATTGGAGAGCAGCCAGAAGCAGAACGCCACCCTGCCGGGGGACCAGCTGCGCTGTGAGCCGGATTCCCCCAGCCGGCCTGGGTTCCCACAGCCTCGCTTCCTCTGTGTCCCCAGCCCAGAATGAAAGCCGGAGGCTAGGGTGGCCGAGGCGCACGGGGACCCCTGGGGAATAGCTGGCTTCCAGTTGTGGCTGGGTCCCTCCGTATTCCCACGGTCTGTGCAGACCTTGTGACCTGATCGTCCAGGCAGTAATTCTCACTCCCGGTGCCGTGGCGCTCACAGCCCAGCCCTCAGCTCACAACACACACACACACACACACACACACACACACACACACACACACACACACACACACTTGTCTAATGCTCACCACAGCATGGCCGAGGCGTAGTGTCCTGCCAAGCGGTACTGGCGGTAGAGCCCGCAGGGGCTATTAGGAGTAAACTTCTCAGCCAAGTAGAGAACCGGATCCGGCAGCCCCTTTTCCAGTGCCTCTGCATACTCCTCGGCATAGTCCTGGCCCAGATGCCAGCTGAACTGTTCGTTGTAGTCAATGGTCTCGTCCAGCTGCTGCACTGGGGTCCCTGCAGAAGGTCAGGACTAACAGCTAAGCATATTTGGATAGAAAAGTGGGAATGCGAGTTGGGGAAAACAGAAATCCACCAGGACTGAAAGCTATTCTGAGCCTGTAGGATCTGAGAGGGCCTCCAGCTGCACCTGCACACTCCCCCAGCTGCTGAGCCAGCCCCAGGAGTTCATTTTGCCACCTCACCTGTGAGTGTAATATTAATTCCCTCCAGGCCGACGTGCAGACCGATTTGGGCTTCAATGCGTGCGGCGCTGAAAGCCTTGTAGGATGTGTTGGTGCACACACTACCCGCTGACCACTCTGTGCTGAAGTGCACCGCTGTGGAGAGGAGCACATGGTGGTGAGGGGTTAGGGAGAGGACTGGGGAAGTGGAATTGGGAAACTGTGATAGAGGTGGGACACTGCAGAGATGGGCCCAATGTGATATACATGGTAAGGGCAGAAGAGTGGGCACTAGAAAGGGCTGGAGAATAGGAAGAGCAGGAAACCAACCCCAGTTCTCCATTTCCCAGATACCCTCTGCCCACCTCCTCCTCATCCCAAGTCCTCTCCCCATCTGCTGCATCACACACTTACCCACAATTTCTGCGCCTATGAACAGACTGAGAAGAACTCTCACCAACCAGAACCAGCGCTGCAGGAACAGGCAACCAGGTCAGGCTTGGGTACAGCCCAGCCAAAGTCTCCAAGACCTCCCTTGACCCCACAGCACCCAGATCTTTAGTGCCCCTGCAACTGCCCCCTCTTGCCCTACACCCTTTCCCAGTTACTTTCCTGACGTTTTGAGGCTGCAGTCAGGCTTGCTTTTTGTGCAAGTCCCTCTGAAGCATTAGTATTTCTGATTTCTGGCCCTTTGCTTCTGCCTCCTCAGCCCCATTTCCCAGTCTGCCCTGCTATAGAACTGTCTCCACTTGAGACTCTCACCCCTTCACTCCCACAGTTATCTGCCTTCTGGTCCTGGTCCCACCTCCTGCTCAAGTCACTGCTGTGGTGAGGCTCAGTGAGTCCAGAAGTGCTAGTCAGGTAGGGCTCACCTCCCCCAGGAGAGGGAGGCCCCAGGGGCTGGTCACTGAGGAGAGGAAGTGGGAACACAGTCTCTCAGATATTCCTAGGTGAACCAATTTCCCAGGAAACCAACAGATCAAGAATTCAGGGAGACTACGTCCTCCTAAACTTGAAAAACAGACAACTTAGATTCTAGAAAAAGGGGTGTAAGCACCTAGTCAGCTGCAACTTCAAATCCTGTGTGGGAGTCCCTGAGTCCTTAGGATGGGGGCACCCATACTCATGTGTCTCAACCCAGCACACAGGTGAAACGCAGTAGTCTGAGGTGCTGGTTTCTGTCCTCTTGGCCAGAAGGTCATTGCTCTGAGGATGGGATGGTACTGGAGAAGGGAGTGGACTGCAGTCTGAGGACAGGAGGGAGGCCCTGGCAGCCCTGGAACACTAGAATGGCTGCAGGATTATTGGATTGGCCACCCTCTCTCTGCAGAAGCCTCCTGAATATTCCAGCTGGGGTCAGTCTCTAGGATGTCTTGTACAGGACCTCTGTCTGTCCTGGAGAAGGGGCACTAGCTGACCCTCTGGGCTGCTCCACCTAGGCCTCTCTAGTTCAGTGATTCTGCCTACTCAGAGGCCCTTGCCTCAGTCTTGCCTGTCCTGGGTCCTCCAGAGACAAGCTGCCTGTGATGCCCTCCACCCCAGACGCCAGCGTCTAGTACCCCTTTACCGAGTGGCCACGAATCCCGGGCAAGATGAGCAGGAAGCTGGCGGCCAAGGCCAAGAACACCAGAATGATGACGAGCAGCGGGACGTTGAAGCCAGCGGCTCGCCGAAGCTGGGGGTAAAAAGGCAGCTCGTGGTTCCACAGGGTCATGCTGCAACGTGGCCGAGCGCTGCGGCGGCAAGCAAGCTGGCGAACTGGGTCTGCTTCAGAGGGGAGAGCCCGCCCCTGGTTGCCAGCCCGGGGTCCACTTCTTGTTACCCTGCCGTCAGCGTGCGAGGAGGAGACCCAAAAGGCGTTATTAAGTCTGAGCCCCTCGGCTCGAGCCTAGGGAAGCGCAGCGTCTGGCTACCCTCCAGTGCTCGGGTGTGGGCTCGGGCAGAGTCTGGTAGGTGGGAGATCGGAATTATTTCTCACCGACTGTAACCCCTTACTTTCGAGGCTCTGAGGGTTCGCTCAGCGTTTGGAAGTCGCGCGGGATCCTGACCCCTTTTATAGCAGCGCGGGCAGCAGGAGGAGCGTATGTCTGGGTTTGGCAGCTGCGTCAGAGAAAGAACTGATCTTGCAAATGAGGGGGCAGAGGTTGTTATGTAAGTGAAAGGAGCCCCGCCTCCACAGCAATAGTCGAGTCCCGGGTCCAGATGCTCACACCTGGCGCAGGTCTGGCCTGAGCGGACTACTGCGCAGCTGGCATCAGAGGGGCCGGAGGAGGGTAAGGGTGCAGCTGGGGAGGCTGGGGATCGGCGGGGCTGGGGATGGGGTTGGAGCACAGGCAGCAGTGCAGGAGAAGATATTCCAAAGGGAAGAAGACTTCTGACCCGGATGGGGGCCCTAAACCAGAGTTTGGACCGGGGCTTGGGGCCTGATTTTCCCATCGCTCGTGTCTGTGCACAGACATTCACTGCGCGGTATGAGGGGCTTCAGGTCCGGGGCTCCCACTCACCAGTCACTTTTTCTTTCCTTTCTCCCAGGGGAAACAAACACTTTCTGGGAGGCTGGGAGTGCGGATTCACGGTTACAAGTGCGGATTCGGAAGCCCCGGGAGGCTGGAGGTAAAGTTCTGATTAGGACTGACAAGTCCCAGAAGAACCCCCGTGGGTTCTTGTGGTCAGCGTCAGTTCTTCGACGGGGTGGAGAGTGGGGACCAGCGTCAGTGCCTATCAGGTGTCCTGAAAGAGTCGCGTGTGGGTGCGGATCCTTGGTGATGCCTCTAAAAGCTTCCCTCCAGAAGTGGAAACAGCGGGCGCCTCATCCTCCTGTGCCAGCTGTTGGCGTGGGGCACACCAACTTCGGGTCCCTCACATACCACCTCCTTCCCGCCAGGCCGCGAGGTGAGCATGCTCCGCGCAAAGTCAGAAGCACTGGTGCTCCTGGGAGCTCTGCTGATTGTACGTCTGGATCCAGCGGGTAAGTATAAGGCTCCCCTAGCTTCGGGATGTCATCCAGTAACCCCTGGGATAGGGGAAGAAAGAAGTGCGGGCAAGAGACTCCCTGAGGCTGGGAGATGCGGTCAGATCGCTGCTCAGCTTAGCCGGGTGGGAAACTTTCCAGGCTGCCTCCACGCCATCCAGGTATCGCCAGTTGGGTCGCGTTGGGGGCGCTCGGAGAACCGGAGAAGAACTGGCCAAAGCCTTGGGGGTTCCCTAGAGGTCTCAGGAAGGCTAGCGCTGAGGGGGACCACACTCTGACCCGCAGGCGGCAGAGATGCATTCTCACTGTCCTGGGAAGTTCAGCGCTATGACGGCTGGTTCAACAACCTGAGGCACCACGAGCGTGGCGCTGCCGGTGAGTCCAGTGGCCGGGGTGGGGTGGGGGGAATGGCTAGTGGAGGGCAGGGGAGCGGGGGACCCGGCGCGGCGAAGGGGAAAGAGCGCCCCGCCAGCCACCCGCCTACCGGCGCAGCCACCGGCTGTGCACTCCCGCGGCCAGGAGACCGTGTAGAGAAGGGCTCTCGCCAGTGAGGGTGGGGGCGTTTGTGGGCCTGTTGGGAGCCGAGTGCTCTGATGGAGCCTGCTCCCTGCTTCCCGCAGGCGTCCGGTTACAGCGCCTCGTACCAGCAAACTACGCCGACGGCGTTTATCAGGCTCTGGGAGAGTCGCTGCTGCCCAACCCGCGCCGACTCAGCGATGCCGCCATGCGGGGCAGAGCCGGGCAGGCATCCCGCCGGAACCGCACAGTGCTGGGGGTCTTCTTTGGTGAGAGCAAAGTGGGAAAACATTGGGTTGACCAGGCGCTTACGTCAGCGCCTAGGAAAAGGGGCCCTGAGACCCCTGCGCAAGTCCACAGGGGACTGACCCGAGGCTTCCAGACATCCCATCCTCCGACCAAGCAGCATTTACAGCTTTTCTTCATCTCCGTGGGATTTGGGGGTGTCGATTCAGGTATATTTGTTCCCCTAATCTTTCTCTTACCCATTACTCCAAACCCAGGAGTGCCTCTGGTCCTCCATTACAGTTCTGAGGAACTGAGTCCCCTGCCACGGTTCTCCCCCCACCTGTGATTATAACCTCTTTCCCCATAGAGAGGAGGATACACAGTCTGTTGGGAGATGGAGACTAGCTTGGGAGAGCCCTTACATTAGCTATATTATTTTGATTCTTACAACAACGCTGTGAAGTGGGTGGGGAGGGTACTACTCACTTGGCAGGTCAGAAAAAAGCTGTAGAGCGGTGTTGTGCATTTCTCTTTTAACTTTTGAGAAACGGAGAAACTCCCTGACTAGGGGGAGTGGCGATTCTCACCACTTTGCACTCTGCGCGCACAGGCTACCACGTGCTCTCGGACCTGGTGAGCGTGGAGAGACCCGGCTGCCCACCCGAGTTCCTCAACATCCCCATCCCGCCCGGAGACCCTGTGTTCGATCCCGATCAGCGCGGGGACGTGGTGCTGCCCTTCCAGAGGAGCCGCTGGGATCCTAAGACCGGACAGAGCCCCAGCAACCCCCGGGACCTGGTGAGACCAGGCAGGAGGGCTGGACGTGAGGCAGGCGGGGTCCTGGGTTCGGAGCCTGGTAGGGTCAGGTGGAGGGAGGCTCCCACCCCCCACCCACGGACACCCGCCTGGCCCTGGCCATCCCTTACCCACCTCAGCTAGCCGCTCGCGGCTCACCCTCCTGGTGCCCCACAGACCAACGAGGTGACGGGCTGGCTGGACGGCAGCGCCATCTATGGCTCCTCGCACTCCTGGAGCGACGCGCTGCGGAGCTTCTCGGGGGGACAGCTGGCGTCGGGGCCCGACCCCGCCTTCCCCCGGGATGCACAGGACCCTCTGCTCATGTGGACCGCGCCCGACCCCGCCACCGGACAGCGCGGGCCCCAGGGGCTGTACGGTGAGGCCGCGGGGCCGGGCTAGCCGCGGGTTGGCGTGCAGCGCTCAGGGCGCGCCCAGGGCTCACCGGAGGGCGGGCTGGGGGCCAACGAGGGTGCGCTCCTCTTGGTCACACCGCCGCTCTTCTCCTCTCTGCGTGCCCGCGTGGCATGCAGCCTTCGGGGCAGAGCGAGGGAACCGCGAGCCTTTCCTGCAGGCGCTGGGCCTGCTCTGGTTCCGCTACCACAACCTGTGCGCACAGAGGCTGGCCCTCCAGCACCCGCACTGGGGGGACGAGGAGCTGTTCCAGCACGCGCGCAAGAGGGTCATCGCCACCTACCAGGTCAGTCGCACGCCGCTCCTGCCACGTCCTGTCCCTCCATCCTTGGACATCCCCCACCCAGAAACGCCCCTTCTCACAAGGGCACCCTTTCCCAGGGAGCTAACGTCCAGGACAAGCCCCTGAGCTCTACAAGACACTTTTTTTTTTTGGTATCATTAATCTACAATTACATGAGGAACATTATGTTTACTAGACTCCCCCCATCACCAAGTCCCGCCCACATACCCCATTGCAGTCACTGTCCATCAGCATAGTAAGACGCTATAGAATCACTACTTGTCTGCTCTGTGTTGTACAGCCCTCCCCGTGCCCCCCCTTACATTATGTCTGCTAATAGTAATGCCCCCTTTTTTTCTACAAGACACTTTGCTTGTGATTATTTAGTGCTCCCCTTGTGACTTGTGGGGGACTGGCCTCCACAGGTCCCCTGTATGAGTTGCCTCTCCCTGACTGTCCCTGCCTGGTCCTCATCTCCCACCCAAGCCTTCCTTGATCTCAGATCCCTCCCAGCCCCACAGCTCCAGCTCTGGCCTTTCATTTCCCCTCTTGACCTTTAGAACATTGTCCTTTATGAGTGGCTGCCCAGCTTCCTGCAGAAAACACCCCCAGAATATAAAGGTGAGGGAGTTGGGGACATCTGGGCTGATGGGGTTATGGGCAGGATCCATGCAGGAAAAACAGATGGGTGCATGTGGTGGGAGGATGTGAGAAAAGGAGCCTGTTTCTCTTCTTACCCGTTGGACAGGGTACCGCTCTTTCCTGGATCCCAGCATCTCTCCAGAGTTCCTGGTGGCATCTGAGCAGTTCTTCTCCACCATGGTGCCTCCTGGTGTCTACATGAGGTGAGGAGGGTGCTGGCAGCAGGAGAGGCACAGCACACTGGCAGAGGTGGCAAATATTGGCCTTGGGGGCCTCTTATACAGCTCCACAATTTCACGGGGGAAGAGAAGCAGAACAGGGCACCCTGAAATAGAACTCTAGGGTAAGAGGTTCAGTCTTAACAAGCTGCTCCTAATGGCTGAACTTCAGTTGCTGAGAACAGGATTTGCCCAGCAGCTGGGTCACTCTCTTCCCTCCTTCCCTTCCCACCCTGGGTGGACAATGAGCAAATTCACACATATTACTAAATCCCTGATATGTTCAAGAAAGTTCAGGGGCCTCTCCTCCATACTAGCCAAAACCCTCTGAGTCCTTCATTGCACAGAACCCCATCTCAGCTACCTCCTTGAATTTTCTTATCACATCCTTGATTCCCCATTTCAGAAATGCCAGCTGTCATTTCCAGGTGGTCCTGAATAAGGATTCCAGCAGCTCCCCAGCCCTAAGAGTCTGCAACAGCTACTGGATTCGGGAGGTCAGTCTGGGATCAGGGTCAGGGGTAGGTGGGCTGGGATCAGTCTTGTCACACAGGCAGGGAAAAGCAAAGATTTCAGTTTTGGGGTGTTGCTGCTCCAGGGTTGGGGGAGGTGACAGGTAGAATGATCAGAAAATTATCTGGGGACAACAGCTCAAGAGAGTCTAGGACTGGCCAGGGACACTTCGTCCTGAGGAGCTGCAGTGGTCCAGGGTAAGAGGGACCAGACTCAAGAGCCTACCTTAACTGTGTTGTTTACTTCCAGAACCCCAATCTGAACAGTGCCCAGGCGGTGAATCATCTGCTGCTGGGAATGGCCTCCCAGATTGCAGAGCTGGAGGACAGAATAGTGGTTGAAGATCTGAGGGGTGAGCTCTGGAGTTAGAGGGGTTGAGGGCCCAGAGGTCAGGGGGCCCTTCTGGGTTAAGCAGTAGGCAGACCCAGGGTACCTGCAATGCAGGAACACAGACACACACTGCATGGAGCCCCTAGAAGAAAATACGCTTGAACTTCTTTTCTTGGCTCAATTTTATTGTTGCTTTTATTCTAAATTACCTGTGTCTGAGTATGTGGGGAGAGAGGTGGCACCACAATCTCTTTGGTGCTTAGGTCTGTGAGGGTTTTCACCCAGCCCTGTCTTTAGGTTGGGGAGGGGAAGGATGAGGAGTTCACTGCAGGTGACCATAACAGTCTTGAGTCTTAGGGGAAGAGTCTTGCCAGAAAAATTGTCCTTGATCACATTTGGTGACATTGCCCCCACACCAAAGCAACGTCAATATGGGCACAAATCACATGTTGAGGAGTGCTGGGGGTGGGTAGTGCCAACAGCCCGATTCAAGGCTGCTGGATAAAGAAGGGTTGGGAAGACTGAGTCTATGACCTGGTCTCTCCTCCTCAGATTACTGGCCTGGCCCCGGCAAGTTCCCCCGCACAGACTATGTGGCCAGCAGCATCCAACGTGGCCGAGACATGGGGCTGCCTAGTTATAGCCAAGTCCTGCTGGCCTTGGGGTTCGAGACCCCGAGGAACTGGAGTCACATCAACCCCAGTGTGGACCCCCAGGTCAGGAATAGTAATGATAATAATAGCTGCTAAATTTTTCTTCTGGCATAACTACGTAACTATTCCAAGTCTTTTACATATATAACTCACTTAATCTGTGTCAAGAACATCAGAGGCTAGATACTATCATTATCTCCATTTTACCAATAACACAAGTCAGTCAGTCATAGAGGCAGGATTTAAATTCAGCCATCCAATTCTAGACTAAGTTTTCACCACTACACTGTGCAATTCCGCAGGGTGGCCCCTATACTGGGTTCTGTTGTCCTATTTCTGCAAGGTCCCTCCCCATAAGCTGGATGACCCTGAAGCTGCTAATCACTTGGGCCAGGCAGTCTAGGTAGCAATGGTCACAAGATATGCTTCTCAGGCAGCTAGCCGTGGTTTCACCAAGGGCAGAGACACACTGGTCCTCCCAACAGACTTGCCGCCACCCGAGGGGGCTGCCAAGAAATAGGAGACTCCCTCAGGCTGAGCAGCCAGCCAGGCAGCTGATGGGGTCCAGTGTTTGAGGGTTCGGGCAACAGCGGCTGCTCTCCCCAAGACACACACACATGCACACACACGCCTTACCTCCTGTGGTGCCCCAGGTGCTGGAGGCCACAGCTGCCCTGTACAGCCAGGACCTGTCCCGGCTGGAGCTGCTCCCCGGGGGCCTCCTGGAGAGCCATGGGGACCCTGGGCCCCTCTTCAGCACCATTGTCCTCGACCAGTTTGTGCGGCTGCGGGATGGCGACCGCTACTGGTTTGAGAACACTGGGAATGGGTAAGGCCTGCTGGGCCCCTGCCTCAGACTCCATGTTGGCCTGGACCCCAGACCCTCCCCCATAAATAGCCCCCAGGGGCCCTTGATTCCAGCTGGCTCCACTCCCTCCACAGTCCCTCTGGGTCTCTTTCCTCATCTGAGTCCCTGAACCTGATGCTGCTGGAGGTCTTCATCCCCTTCCCATCCCAATAATTTCTTTAACTTAGGCTGTTCTCTATGGAGGAAATTTCAGAAATCAGAAACACCACTCTGTGGGATGTGCTGGTGGCTGTCACCAATGTGGACCCCAGTGCCTTGCAGCCCAATGTCTTTTTCTGGCATGAAGGTGGGTGGGGTGGGAGCACACAAGCCATGGCAGCCAGAGGGAGGACTAAGGTTGGGGGGAATGGCGTGGTGCTGTCCAGGGAGCCAGGCACCAGGCAGCCCCTGCTGTGTCAGGCTGGGAGGCCTGCATTAGGCTGCCTCCCCCAGCAGGACTGAACTGGCTTGCAGGTTGCACCCTGGTGTCAAGCTGGAATGCATGCTGAGAGACAGGCTATGGAAGGGGCCTTTCTGGGGGCCAAGTTCCAGGGAGGTGGGCCTAGAAGGGAGGAGGGCACCTAGTCATTTACTGAGAGAGAGGAGGGATGCTTAGCCAAGGAGTGTGTTCCTCAGGCTTCTGGGTCTTCTGTGCTCTCCCTCAGGTGCACCCTGCCCTCAGCCCCAGCAGCTCACAGCCAAAGGCTTGCCTCCCTGTGTGCTCCTGACTGAGTCTGACTACTTTGAGGGCAGTGGTCCTGGTTTTGGCATCACCATCGTAGTTCTCTGCTGCCTTCCTTTAGGTGAGCCCTTCACCCCTTGCCAATCTCTGTTCTCTGGGCTCCCTGCCAGGACTGTCCCTGTTCCTCCTTACAGGCTGGTCTGGAGGACTAGCTCCTTGGTAGAGTTGAACCAGACTCAGGGGGCCTTGCGAAGGGAGGGGGAGCAGCCAAAGCCTCAGTGAAGCTGCAGGCAAGGGGTCCCCTCCCACTCCTTCTGACCCTCTCCAGTCAGTCTGCTTGTCTCTGGGGTGGTGGCCTATTTCCGGGGCCGAGAGCGCAAGAAGCTACAAAAGAAAGGCAAGGAGAGTGTGAAGAAAGAGCCAGCCAAAGATGCAGTGCCGGGTGAGATGGGGCTGAAGGGAGGGAGGAGAGGGAGAGGAGGGAGCGGGAGGGCGGAGGGACAGACAGAAGGGGGAGGAGGGCAGACGGAGGGCCCTGGCGGAAAGAACCAGGTTACAGACACACGGAGAAAGCCAGGCTTTGGGGTGTCTGCTCAGGCTGGCTGAGTGGACCTGGCCCAAGGGCAGGGGCCTGCACACCGCTGCGTGACCAGTCTCCCCAATCATCCCTCCTGCAGCAATGGAGTGGCTGGGCCCCAAACAGAGGAGTTACCCCATCGCCATCCAGCTGCTCCCAGACAGGCGTCTGCAGGTCCTAGACAGGTGTCTCTCAGTGCTCCGCACTGTCCAGCTGCGGCCGCCACAGCAGGTCAGCCTCATCCTGTCCAACAACCGTGGAAGCCATGCCCTGCTGCTCAAGATCCCCAAGGAGTATGACCTGGTACGGCCCATCCCCACTAGCCCACCAGGAACACCTCACACATCTGCCCTTGTAGCGAGTCCCCTCAGGTCACACTGTCCTCAGCTGCAGTGCTCACCTGCGAAGGCTGAGACTGGGGAGAGGCACTCCTCTCAGAGGTTCCCAGACTCAACCTGACCCTCCCTCCAACCCCCTTAGGCCAGTAGCTTGGCTCCACCCTGGATGAACAACTGGGGCAGCTTTTCTCTCCTTCCCCAACCCAAGGCCCTTTGAGGAAAGGCTGAACCAGAAGCTTGAGCTCTGAGCCTTAGCACAGGCTTCCTCCCACCCAGGTGCTGCTGTTTAAGTTCCAAGAGGAGCGGGATGCCTTCGTGCAGCAGCTGCAGGGCTTCTGTGAGTGCTGGGCTCTGGGCCTCAGTGTGGCTAAGGTGGATGCGAAGGAGCTGTTCAGGAAGGCCGTGACAAAGCAGCAGCGGGGCCGCATCCTGGAGGTCTTCTTCAGACACCTTTTTGCTCAGGTGCCATGGCCGTGCCTTCTGGAGGTGGGACCAGCCCAGGGGTTGGAGGGAACCTGGGCCCTGTGTGGGATGAATAAGCTTGCACTCTGTGGACTGGACACAGGCAGCCCTGGTGGAATCCTGGCCTTGTCACTCACTAGCTGCACGCTCTTAAGCAAGGCACGCATCTGTGCCCTGCACCTGTTTGCTTGTCTGTAGAACAGTGATTAAGATAGGATCCATCCCATTGGGCTGTTGTGAGGACTCATGAGATAGTCCACATCAGTTGTTCTCAGAGTTTGGTCCCTGGACCAGCAGCAGCCTCACCTGGGCATTTGTTAGAAATGCAGATTCTCAGTGCACCTCCCAACCCAGATCTAGTGATTCTGGAACTCAGGGGTTGGGGGCTGCAAGCCCTCCAGGGGATTCTGATACATTGTAAAGTCTGAGAAACACTGTTCTATGTACAGTGTTTAGCCCTAGTGCTTGGTACATACAGACATTTAATAAATGTTAGTTATATTTATATGACTTTTAAATCTTGCACAATGGGCAGATACAAAATCAGGGACATGCAGCCCTTTCTGAACTGACAAGAGGACATAACCCTAGCCCCTTCTTGCCTGTCCACCCATGTCTACTTCATCTTCTGTCCCCAGTGTAGGCTCTCTCATTTTGCCTTCCCAAACTTTGCCCCTTCCTGCTCCCACCTCTCATTCCCTACAAACCTACACAGTTCCTACTGTATAAAGCTCCTGGTTCTTGGGTCCAGGGAGAAAATGCAGCAGCTGCTTGAGATTAGAGCCACCGCCTCTGCAGGAGAGCAGAGGCCCAAGTCAGAAGTATATCTTAGAGCCAGAAATGGCCACCAGGGCTTACCCTTTCTGAGCTGGACTTTGGGGAGATGTGAGGAGTCATTGAACTGCTTCCAGCCCAGGCCTCACCTCCTTCTCTCCTCCCCGTGTCGGTGCCCAAGAGCAGGTGCTGGACATCGGCCAGGCGGACGCAGGAACCCTGCCCCTGGACTCGTCACAGAAGGTGCGGGAGGCCCTGATGTGTGAGCTGAGCAGAGCCGAGTTTGCTGAGTCTCTAGGCCTCAAGCCCCAGGACATGTTTGTGGAGTCCATGTTCTCTCTGGCTGACAAAGACGGCAATGGCTACCTGTCCTTCCGGGAGTTCCTGGACATCCTGGTGGTCTTCATGAAAGGTGGGCGGAGGGGATGATGGACCATCCCAGGAATCAGGAGTCTTTCAGAAGAGAGGTGACCTGCCTCCCTCTTTCTCTGCCCAGGCTCCCCAGAGGATAAGTCCCGCCTGATGTTCACCATGTATGATCTTGATGCAAATGGCTTCCTCTCTAAGGACGAGTTCTTCACTATGCTGCGGTATGGGGTGGGCCCTTCCTGTCCTGAGACTTCCTGGGGAGTTAAACAGGAAAGTAAGTCAGGTGAGAGGAGGGCGGCCTAGATACTGTGTCCGAGACTCTCACAGCATTCAGCTTCAGAAATTTATCTGGCCAGGACCCTGCCTCCAGGAGAGTCTGTATCTGCACTGTGAGCACCAGCCAGAATACTCTCCCTCCCTAATTGAAAAAAGCGAAACGAAAAACACCACCACCAATATGACCAATAACAAAAGTGCACGAACCCCTCTTGGATGCCTTTGGACGTTTGTTAAGTTCTCGTCCAGCATGCCTAACGCTGTGCTTCACACAGTGAGATAATGGATGGAGGATGGAGAACCTTGCTTGCTCTTCCAATGTTAATCACCATGACAGACAGGAGGAGAAACATGGAACATTCCTCTATCTAACCCTTGCCTCTTCCTGCTTCTTAAGCCTTACTGGTTGTGGTGTGCCAATAAAGACCAGTTTTGAGCTCATAGACTTCTTATTCCTGAAGACACTACTCCAGTAATAGAGTCCCCTTCAGCTCTGTAAGGACAGGGTTCACCTCTCTCTGATTCCTGCTGAATCCACCTTCTACTCCCCATGACTGGCACATAGCAAGCATTCCGTACATAGTTAACTGAATCAGAGAAATAAAGGAGGAAATGAGTAAATAGAATGCATAAAACAGCCCAGAATCTTTTCACTTTTCTACCTCTTTAGGCCCTCCCAATGCTCTTAGCACTCCTTTTAACTGCCACATCACTCCTACAGTCTAGAAACCACAACTGGACATGGGTTCTAGAAGGGCTAGAAAGATGCTAACTGCATCCATAGCTCTCTGGGTGTGCCATGGCAGGCCAACCAGGGCAGGTGCAAGGGAATCTAAGAGAGGGTCCCTGTTCCCAAGGGCTGAGGTCCCAGCTGCTCACCATATACTCGGTGTGAATTTTGCTCAGTCTCACTGGGATGATAGTTTTTTTAAATGTGGCAGCTCTTGCTATGCCACATGCACAGAGATCTTTTTCTGCTGGACTCATGCAACCTTGCATGGTTTATTTATTTTTGTCTCAAAGCACAGCCTAAGAGAAGTGTATGGCCACTGCAACTGCCACTGTAGGTGCTGTCAGATGGGGTCCCTCCTGTTCCTGCCCTGGGGTGTTGACACAAGGAAGCAACAGCCATAGAAGCTACAGTTTCCTTCCCTCCCCTGCCCCAGCCTCCCATTGGACTGGGAAAGGGGGAGCCCCGCAGTGATGGGGGGGTCTCAGTATGAAAGCTTGGGGAGGGAGCCTGCCACCTGAGGGTCATGGCAGGCCTGGACCCTTCTCTACACCAAGCCGACCTTCACCCCAGCTGTCGGTGCCCCTCTGTTTGAGGGTTGCTCTCTCTAAGTGGGCAAGGTTACTTTCAATTTTGTTCAGCTTTTTGAGCCCGAGGCCACCCCACCCAGTTTAGAGTGAGCTGCAAGCTGGATGAGCGCCTTCTCTGTGCCATTTCCTGGGTCACTAGTAACCACATATAATCCACGGCCCATCCCACCCTGCACCTGACTGAACCTGACTTCCCTGGGTGACAGGCTGCCCTGTCTCTGGTCCTCCCCCAGGTCCTTCATCGAGATCTCCAACAATTGCCTGTCCAAGGCCCAGCTGGCTGAGGTGGTTGAGTCCATGTTCCGGGAGTCAGGCTTCCAGAATAAGGAGGAGCTGACGTGGGAGGACTTCCACTTCATGCTGCGGGACCATGACAGCGAGCTCCGCTGCACTCAGCTCTGTGTCAAAGGTGAGGGTGGAGGCTAGTGAGTATATAAGGCACAGTTGGAGTCAGGAGGGGTGCGTCTTCAAAATGAGAGTCCCTGGTGGACAGGCCCCAGGTCTTACTTCCCTCTTAGTCTTTGATGAATAGCATGAACTAGGCATGTGGAATCAAGGGTGTCACACACAGCTGTGCAATTTGTGCACTGCACAAAGATGCCCACTGAGGGGCCAAGGGGCAGCTGAAATCCAGCTTGCATGCTGCCGACCAAGCTGTGTACATTGGTCTGGGGTATATCTCGTCAGAGGAAGAGGCACTATTTTCTTTTCACAAAGGATCTGTAACAGCACTGCATCCACCTGGAGGGGGTCCACTTTACATTGCACATCTTGTCTAGCAGTGGCTGCCCTGTGTGCAGTGGGTGCTCAGTGTGGGCAATGAGGCAACAAGGCTTGGGCAAGAGATGAGGACATGACCAAGGCACTGGCATGTGTTGTGGCAGCCTTCCCAGAAGGGGAAGGGACAGTTTCCCACCCTACTACCCTGGGGGGAAGCCTGTCCAGCCTCTTGTTCTTCTCTCCAGGTATTGGAGACATCTTTAAACCAAACACCAGTGGTCGAGTTTCATTCATCACTCGGACTCCTGGGGAAAGGTGAGCAGGAATGGGGTATTGGGAGATCCCCTGCAGAGAAATGAAGGAAGTAGGGCTGGCTGAATCAGTACCTGGAGCAAAACCTTTGACCTTAGACAGTAGCCCTTAGCATATGATCAGCCCTGGTCCAAATTCCAGCTGCCCCCCACACCCCATGCTGCCTAGAAGCCTGGCTCTCTTCCTGCTACTCCAGAACTGAATCATTCTACAAAAGAGATGATCAGATTGTATTAATTCATTCTGCCTTGCCTCCTGCCTGGCTTCTCTCTGACCAGTTTTATGGGCAGGTTCTGTGGGCAGGGAAGGGTCCCAGGACCCACCCCCTCCCCTAAGCTCTGACCTGGTGGTTTTTCCCCTGGATTTAAAGACAAGGGAAGACTGAGTCCCATTTTCCATTTCTCAGCACCTCTCCCCAGAGAGTGGGGCTCCCTGCCTCAGAAGCCCCAGAGACGGGAGGTCCTGGGCTGAAGAAGAGATTTGGCAAAAAGTGAGTGATTCTCAGATCCCTGGGCCCAAGGAGACATGGGGAAAGGTCTCAAGGCTGTGCTCACACCTCCTTGACCCACAAGGGACTATCCTGAATCTTATTTCGTGCATCTTTGACCTGATTAGTGATCCATAGAGTCAAATGACTTTTTGAACTTTTCCAACCTCTGCACCCCAGTCTTCAGAGCTGGTGCTCAGATGTAACACCAAGATGGTGGTAAGGGTCTCCTGGCTCCTTCCTGCTTTGGACCCAGCCGTGAGGCCTGTGCAGCAATCAGGGAGAGGGAAGGACAGAATAGAAAAGAGGAAGTAGAGGTGGAGTAGTGGGGAGGCAGAAGTGTGGGTGGATTCGGCAAATAAAGATGAGAGGTAAAGGTTTGAGGGGTGGGAGTCCACCTCCAAAATGCCTTTCCCTTTATCAGTTCTGGTGCATCCTGACTCCTGCCAGGTCACCAGTCCCCTTCATGGGGTTAGGGTACTCCAGCCTCAAGGCCGCCTGCCTCCCTTTGCTGTAGGGCAGTGGTGGCCCCTCCCCGACTGTACACAGAGGCGCTACAGGAGAAGATGCAGCGGGGCCTCCTGGCCCAGAAGCTGCAGCATTACAAGCGCTTCATGGAGAACTACGTGCGGCACGTCATGTGCATCTCAATCTTCTCAGCCATCTGTGTCGGCCTGTTTGCAGAGCGTGCCTATTGTAAGAGCTCCAGGAGGGCGCAGGAAGGGCCACATGGAGGGCCCTCCTCTTGCCCTTCCTGCTCCTCAGCATCTGCATGGGGGAGCCCAGGGCTCTAGCCTGGGTCCAGGACCCCGGGCCCTGTGCTGTGCTGATCCACCCCCACTCTGTCCCCAGACTATACCTTTGTCTCGCCACCCTCCGGCATTTCAGAGACCACCCAGGTGGGCATCGTCCTGTCTCGGGGCACAGCTGCCAGCGTCTCCTTCATGTTCTCCTACATCCTGCTCACCATGTGCCGCAACCTCATCACCTTCCTGCGAGAGACCTTCCTCCACCGCTACGTGCCCTTCGACGCCGCGGTGGACTTCCATCGCTGGATCGCCATGGCTGCTGTGGTTCTGGCTAGTATGTGGCTCCTGGGCACCCTCCCCATGGCCGCAACCCCTGCATCTGGCTTTGGGGGAGACAGTGAGGAGAGTGGAGCTGTTTATACTCCCATCTCTCTTCCCCTTGCCTCCTCCTCCCTTCAGGATCAGAGGTACATGCCCCCGGTGGAGTCTCAAACAGAGTCTGTCTCTTTCAGTTTTGCATAGTGCTGGCCACGTGGTCAATGTCTACATCTTCTCAGTCAGCCCCCTCAGCCTGCTGGCCTGCATCTTCCCCACCGTCTTTGTGAATGATGGGTCAGTTCTGGGAGCGTCCCCCTTGGGACACCTGGGGAAGGCCTAAGGTTATAATAGAAAAGAAATAGATGCCCTAGACACTCCACTCTCACTGAGAGCAAGAAGCTATCCCCCTTGGGGGAAGCTGAGAGGTGACTTCCTTGTGTAAGGAGGAAAACTGGCCATGATTGGCCCGGAAAGGTGTTTGGGAGATGAAGCTGGAGACTCTTTCCCACATGAATCTGACACACAGCTTGCCATCTCAGCCTATATCCACACACACAGGACAAACGTTACGGAGCATGTCTTTTGCACCCATCCAGATGCAGAGAGGAGGGATGCCAAGACACATGCAATCATTCAGCTAATACTCATGGGGCATTTACGGTGTGTCTGACATTGTTTGAGCACAGGGATAGAACAGTAAACAAAACACATGCCCCTGCCCTCACAGAACTTAGAGAATACACACTAAGCACTCAAGGAAGAAAAGAGCAGCTATAGGATAACACAGGAGAAAGACTTACCCTGAGAGCAGAGGGTAGAAATGCAGGGGACTGGGTGCCATGTTCCTTGGAAGGATTCATGGCCATGTGGGTGGAGGCCCAGTAACCTCAGCAGTCAGGGCTGGCAGGAACAGAATCACACTGTGATGGTGGTGGAGTCCTCTGCCCCAGCCAGAGGCTCCATGCGTCTTTGCCCCACAGGTCCAAGCTTCCCCAAAATTTCTACTGGTGGTTCTTCCAGACAGTCCCAGGTAGGGTGTGGGGCTGCGTGTGGGGCGTGGGGATTCTGTCTGAGAGGTTCTGCTTTTGTCTTCATCTTCCCATCAATACATACTTGTCTGTGGTGGTCATAGTTTCCCTTTCTGGCCTCCAGGATAAGCCCCAGCTGCAGCCCCTTCAGGCAAGCTGTTCTGGAGGCCAGGGAGGTCAGGAAGGAGGGCAGAATGGGGGGAATGCTCTGTTGTAGTCTCAGCCCAGGCTGAAGTCCTGAGACCCTTCCCTGACCCCCATCTCCCCTGCCCCAGGTATGACAGGGGTGCTCCTGCTCCTGGTCCTGGCCATCATGTACGTCTTTGCCTCCCACCACTTCCGGCGCCGCAGCTTCCGGGGTTTCTGGCTGACCCACCACCTCTACATCCTGCTCTATGTGCTGGTGAGGGACTTGTCTGGGCAGGGCCAGGCCATGGGCCAGGGATGAGCACTCATGGTGGAGGGAGGGAGCACACGGAATTGGACCAAAGATCTCAGATCTGAGACCCCAGTCTCTGAAAGCCTATGCCAGCCCCATCCACCCCACCAGGCCCAGGGCCCCGGCAGAAAGTATCTGTACAAGGGGGGGTGTTCTCAGGAAGGGGGCCTGGCTGGGTCTGAGCTGTACCCATCGCTCCATCCAGCTCATCATCCACGGCAGCTTCGCCCTGATCCAGCTGCCCCGTTTCCACATCTTCTTCCTGGTGCCGGCACTGATCTATGTGGGGGACAAGCTGGTGAGCCTGAGCCGGAAGAAGGTGGAGATCAGCGTGGTGAAGGCGGAGCTGCTGCCATCAGGTGCCAACCCCAGGGGCTGCCAGGGACCAGCCTGGTGGTCCTGGGGAAGCTGACAGGGCAGGGGCAGGGACTGGGCTCATCACTTCCTGGCCTGGACCAGTGGAGTTGGCAGGGGCCTTGGCGTGGCAGGGACAAGGGAGCTGGTAAAGCAGCTCTTTGCCAGGGGACCCATGCATCTCCCACAACACAGAGAGGAGCTCAGGCCAGACTGCCCCCTGCCCTGCTGCCTACTGGCCTCAGCCCTGCCCAGCCCCTCCTCAGGGTGGTCGTGACCCTAGAGCAGTAAGGCCTTCTGATGGGGGGCGGCCTCCTCTGTCATCACCCAGAAGCAGAGCTGAGACTGCAGGTGGGGGTGTTCTCTGGAGGCCACACTGGTGCTGGGGACATGACAGCAGCCTCCTGCCCACCTTCCTTCCACAGGAGTGACCCACCTACGGTTCCAGCGGCCCCAAGGCTTTGAGTACAAGTCAGGACAGTGGGTGCGGATTGCCTGCCTGGCTCTGGGGACCACTGAGTACCACCCCTTCACACTGACTTCTGCACCCCATGAGGACACACTCAGCCTGCACATCCGGGCAGCAGGGCCCTGGACCACTCGCCTCAGAGAGACCTACTCACCCCCGACGGGTGATGGCTGTGTCAGATACCCAAAGGTGCCCATCACAGAGAACCACTTTTGGGGCTCTGGTATTGGCAGAGGGTCCCCACCCTTCCCCACCCTGAGACTAGAAGCTCCGGCCACCCAAGGCCAGGCTGGGAGCACTAGGGTGCCTCAGAAGAGGCTAGGATGTTCCCATATCCTTCTTCTCCCCGTTTTCAAGCCTCAGAGAAGGGGCAGGGCCAGGCACAGGTCCATCTCATCTCCCCATTCTTTTGGCAGCTGTACCTTGATGGACCATTTGGAGAGGGCCACCAGGAGTGGCATAAGTTTGAGGTGTCAGTGCTGGTGGGAGGGGGCATTGGGGTCACCCCTTTTGCCTCCATCCTCAAAGACCTGGTCTTCAAGTCATCCTTGGGCAGCCAAATGCTCTGTAAAAAGGTGAGTGTCTCTCTCCCATGCTTTGAAGGAATGGGGACAGAAGGCCTGACTGTGTTCTTGCTCACAGCAGAATAGCAGAGAAAAAGCCTTTGGCTCCTAGGCACTGAGTCTGCTGGGACCATACATAGCCTATTATTCAGATGCCCAGCATTTGAGGGAGGGTAGGAGGTATAGCCAGAAGGGCCTCTGCTTGATCTGTTAGTAGAAGCCTTGGATCAGACTTAGGGAGCCTGCCGGAGGTTTGGTGTCTGGGTGTGGTATTGGGCTTCCCAGCCTCTAGGTGAAGGCATTTAGGGTGGAGGAACCTTGAGCTGAGTGAGTCCTAGCTCCAGCCATGTGTCCCCAGATCTACTTCATCTGGGTGACACGGACCCAGCGGCAGTTCGAGTGGCTGGCTGATATCATCCGGGAGGTGGAGGAGAATGACCACCAGGACCTCGTGACCGTGCACATCTACATCACTCAGCTGGCTGAGAAGTTTGACCTCAGGACCACCATGCTGGTACGTCAGGGCTGGCCAGGCACGGTGGGTGGGCCGCCGTTGGGACTGAGCTGAGGCTGGCTCTGCCTGGCTGTGACCTTCCTCCTCTGCTCTGCCACCACCCTCATCCAGTACATCTGTGAGCGGCACTTCCAGAAGGTGCTGAACCGGAGTCTGTTCACGGGCCTGCGCTCCACCACCCACTTTGGCCGCCCGCCCTTTGAGCCCTTCTTCAACTCCCTGCGGGAGGTCCACCCACAGGTCAGCCCCCACCCATCCCAGACTCTGGCCTTCCCCTGCCAGGGCATCCTGGCTCTCAAGCACCCCACAGTTCTATCCTGAGTGGAGAACCACATCCTCCCAGCCCAGGATGGCGTCATGAATGGGAGGAAAGCTTCAAACCCTGTCCCTGCCACCCCCAGTCCAAGCCTCCTCCAAAGAGACCGGGACTGATACCCCTAGTCATCCCAGGCAAGCTGGAGAAGCAGCTTCCTCCAGGGGAGTGAGTGTCTCCCGCCTGCAGGCCTCTCTTCTCTGAACCCCTCCCCCCACCCCCACTTGACAGGTGAGAAAGATCGGGGTGTTTAGCTGTGGCCCTCCAGGCATGACTGAGAATGTGGAGAAGGCCTGTCAGCTCATCAACAGGCAGGACCAGGCCCACTTCGTGCACCACTATGAGAACTTCTGAGCCCACCTTCCCTGGTTCCTCCTTCCCCACTGTAGACCAGCCCTGCAGCAGCTTCTCTGCCAGAACCCACTTCAGCCCTCAGCTGGGAAGCTGGGAAGAGCTTCTCGCTCATTGTCCCATCTGTCCTCTGCTCTGAGAAGGTTCAGAAGAGCCCTCCAGCTCAAGCCACACTGCGTTGTGGCAAGCAGAGTTGGGGAGGGACAGCCTTTGCCTTGAGTCAACTGTGGGGATACAGTTCTGTTTGATAGGTCCACAGAATTGATGTTTTGCTTTGCTATTTTCTTGGCCTAGGCCTTTGAGGGAGGATAGGGTGGGGATACCTGATGTGAAAAGAGGGCTGAGTGACAATCTCCTCTGAGCCCAGCTCAGAGGCTGTGATGCTGAGAGCTTGGACAGCCCCACTGCCTCAATTCAGTCTCCTAGGCCTTTTCCCTCCATCTCCAGCCCACACCCCTTCCTGCCCCTAGAGGATCAGGAACCCTGAGGAGGAATAACCAAAGAACAAAGATGCCTCCCCAACCCTGATGTTCTGAGTCTCAGACAGCAATGCCGCTGCACTGACCTCTTGGTGGCCCCTGGAGCTTCCCCTGGGCTGTGGGACCGAGGGAGTGCGGCCTGTCTGCCAGACTCTAAAGCCCCCTCTCAGTGCCTCACTTCCACAGGAGCTGGGGGGCCAGCTGTCCTGGTTGGCCCAGGATGCTCTACATTTCAGCGCAGGAAGTCTCTTGTCCTAGGAAGCCCCCCAGTCCTAGTCACATCAGAACAGTAGGTCACCTTCTGCAGGAGCCAGCCTGGGACATCCCCTCCACACTTTGCTTTTAAAGACACTTCTTTTTCCTTCTTCAACTGGCTCTTTTCTAAAACGCTGAGCTTTAAATTTTTTAAAATTTAGGTATAATTCACATATGGCAAAGTGAATAAATCTTAAAGTTACCATGTGCATGTGTTGTTACTACCCAAGACAAGATATAGAATGTTTCCCTCACTGCAGAAACTTCCTTTGTACCCCTTCCTGTCAGTCTCCCCAAGGGCGGGGAAGCAACCATTCTGATGTGATTCTTACCGCTCCAGATAAGCTTTGGTCATACTGAATGCACTCTTGCTTTTTTCACTCCATACAATGTCTTTGTGATCCATCCAAGTTGTTGTGTGGGTCAGCAGTTAATTCTTTTTCATTGCTGAGTCATATTCCATTGTACAAATGTACCAGTTTGTTTATCCATCTTCTGTGGATGGACATTTGGGTTGTTTCTAGTTTTCGAAAATTTGAATAAAGCTGCTATGAACATTTTTTTACCTGTCTTTTGGTGGATGTAACGTATTCATTCCTCTTGGGTATATGTCTAGGAGAGGAATTGCTAGGTCATGGAGTTCTCCAGACAGCAGGACTTGTGGCAGGGAGAGTTGCAGGCCATCTCCACATCCCTGCTCCAGGCCCTCTCCTCGGTGGTCCTACCCTCTTC
Organism: Manis pentadactyla; assembly: GCF_030020395.1. Lineage (NCBI taxonomy): Eukaryota > Metazoa > Chordata > Mammalia > Pholidota > Manidae > Manis > Manis pentadactyla. Next base: position 94,272,249 of record NC_080029.1, on the reverse strand, counting down.
TGACAGGCCAAATGCTTTGACTCCCAATACTCTGCACCAAAGGAATCTCTCTGAAAGAACCGGAAGGGTGCTGGACCCAAAACTGGGATTCTAGTGGCAACTTTACCCCAGAGTAGCTGCGGAGGAAAATATTTTAATTGCTATGAGCCTTTTTCCTCATATACTAAAATGTCTATGTGGGAAGCAAGATAGTGATACTGGCCCAGAAAATTACACAGGGAATGAGGAGATGTATGTGTTGTGTTCTGGTCTCAGCCTATCAATAACCAGTGTTGTGGCTGGACCTGCCCCGTGGTTCTTACTCTGACTGCAAGATGGCCTCAGCAGTAACTATCAGGAAACTTTAAAAGAGATAGATTTGTTATTTACAAGTCTTGGAAATTACACGGCACACCTGGGGCCACACAGCAAGGTCACAGGCAGAGAGAACTGGGGGTGGGGGAGGATCAGGGCCTAGGGTTCTGCTTTTGTTGAGGTAAAGTGTGGGGCCCAGGGTTTTATGATCTCACTCTTCATTGGTGAATTTAAAACAAAAGAGTGGGAATTTAAAGCTCAGAAAGAGAAAAAACAAGTGACCCAAATAGTCAGTTATCAAAATCAACCAAGACCTCTATAACAAAGGAGCTTGTGGGACAGGGGAAGGGCACGTGGGGCCTGGCTCTTCTTCTAGCCCTGAGTCTGGCAACCTCAAGATAGTTTTTACTCAAGTGTTTGCTCAAGATAGCCGTCTTCGAAGTGATGCCTCTTTTTTTTTTCCCTCCAGTTTTATTGAGGACTGATTGACATACCTCACTGTGTAAGCATAAAGCATCCCGCATGATGGTTTGGTTTACATATATTGTGAGATGATTACCACAGTAGGTTCAGCTCACCTCCGTCATCTCATACACACAACAAAAAGGAAAAGGAGAAAAAATTCTCTCCATGCAATGAGAACCCATAGGCTTTACTGTCTTAATATCTTTTCTATATATCATAGAGCAATATGAGCTACAGTCGTGCTGTCCATCATATCCCTTGTACTTACTCATCTTATAACTGGACCACATATGGATCTTATAACTTATAACCACAAATCTGAACTCTTTTTCTATGAGTTTGGTTTCCAGATATATATGAAATCATATATAATGGTTTCAAAAAATCTGTTTTTCTTTCTCTCTCAGATCTATTTCATTTAACATAATACCTTCAGGGTCCATCTGTGTTGTCACATATGGTAGAATTTCCTTATTTTTATGGCTGAATAATATTCCATTCTCTCTCTATATTTTTGTTATATATATACACACACACACACACATATACATATAACAAAACTCTTTATCCATTCATCCACTGATGGTTATTTCCATGTCTTGGCTATTGTAAATAATGCCTCAGTGAACAAGGAGATGCAGATAACTTTTCAAGTTAGTGTTTTAATTTCCTTTGGGTATATTCCCAGAAGTGGAGTTTCTGGATCATATGGTAGTTCTATTTTTAATTTTTTAAAGATCCTCTATACTGTTTTCCATAGTGGCTGTACTAATTTGCATTCCTACCAGTAGTGCACAAGGGTTCCCTTTCTCCACCTCCTCATCAGCATTTGTTTTCTCTCATCTTTTGGTGATGGCTTTTCTAATGGGAGTGAGGTGATATCCCATTGTGGCTTTAATTTGCATTTCCCTAATGACTAGTATGTTGAACATCTTTTTATCTATCTGTTGGCTTTCTGTATATCTTCTCAGGAAAAATGTCTATTCAGGTTCTTTGCCCATTTTTGTTGCCTCATCAGTCAAAGCTTAAGTCAGGTACTTGCATACAAAAAAAGGAAAAACCAACCATCAGTGCTTATACTGCAGTAGTATGAGAATATATTATGTAATTGCAACATGTGATGATTATTAATCCACCTATTTATTATCAGCATCCTGACTGCGGGCCTCCAGGCCTCTTGCCCCTCACCAGGTATACAACCAGTTATTGATCCTAAACTACAGCCCCTTAAATTTTGGCTTTAGCTTTATTCCCAAATTCGGCCCACTGATGCCTTCCTTATTCCTTTCTAGTGATTGCTCAAAATATTTATCTGTCCCATCCTAATTCACCTCTCCTTGCTAGACGAGAGAAAGTCGTTAACATAGCTGTCATGATTATCCATAATCTCTGCCTTGCCAATGGGTTTTAGCCCCGGGCAAGTTCACTATGTATTCAATGTGACCAAAGAAATTGACAGCAAAATGTTTGTTCTTGGGGTGAAAGGGTTATACCCAACTTTATTTCCAGGTGGCAGGTCAGTCACTGAAATTCCGTTCACACAAAGTGAGTCTGCATGCAGCAAGTCGGTCTCTGCCTCTGGGCCCCTCTGTCTGCACAGCCATCCTCTCGGCCTCTCTGCACAGTCATCCCGCACAGCAGTCCTCTGGGCCTCTCTGTACAGTCGTCCCACATAGCCGTCCTCTGGGCCTCTGTTCTCAGTGCTGCCACCACTCCAGCCTCTGCTCTGCTCTCCTGCAGTCTTGCAGCCCTACCACCCTGTCAAGCCCAGAGCACTGGGTGGAGCTCTTTACATAGAGTCAACAGCCATGTATTGCCACAGGTGTGCCCACTCCACCCCTCCAGGACTCTCTCCTCTCAATATGTGCCCTTAGTCCTCTGCAATGGTTCCTGTGCAAGGAAGCTCGAACATTGTTCTCCAGCCTCTCCAGCAAAAAATCTTGCAGACACACAGGCCAGACTTGTGGCTCTCCGTCTGACCTCTGCCTCTTTAGTTTTAATGGCTTGAACTGCTGCACTGGTTTCAGTTGTTGCCATAGCTCCAGTAAGATCCTATTTGGCTTCCCGTCTAATTTCCTTCCATCTACTCCTGCCTGTATTAAATCAACCCACATCTGGGTCCTTGTAACCTTCATGGGGCCCCTTAAATTCTTCTTGTAAGTCACCTTGCATTTTGTAATCACTGCCTCAAGGCGGGCTGCACTGTCAGGGAAGACAGCTTTCCCCTCTCTGATCCCGACAGAACAATTCCATCCACTCCTAAGTCCCACAGCCACCAGCTCAGCCTGAGTACAGGGGCAGACCATAGAGTGCTCCCCGACCTGGGGAGGGGGCTGCTCCTCTCCCTGGGGAACTTTCAGCTGCTGGGTCTTTATTTTCTTTACAACCACTGTGCATGCTTTCAATACAGGAGGAACCAGTGCCTCCAGCACCTCCCCTTCATCCTTCCCTAGCTCCTCCATTTCTGGGGCTGATGGCACCTTTCTCTCCACTCCCCCAAGTGCCTCCTCTGTTACTATGCCCCGCAACAATGCCAGCTCAGTCTTCAGAATCTTTTACCTTCACCTCAATGCTTCGCAGCTGACGTTCTCATGCCACCTCCGCCTGTGCTTCCCTCAGGAGTTCGTCTTTTTTCTTGATGGCCTCTTCCTCTTTCAGAACACCTGGCAGTGCTGCCATCTCATCACCAATGGCACCTTGCTGCTGGCGCTCTCGGGCTGCCTCCTCCCGCATCAAGGCCATCTCCTTCCTCAGGGAATCAATCCACAGAAGTTTGCAGCTTGGGTTCTCATGCCGCCATTTCTTGGGTCTCCTCTGTAGACTTTTTTAATACTGTGAAAAGTAGCCAACCCACAGTCCCCACTGCCTCACAGGCACTCTGCTTCTCAAAGGATCTACTTACTATACCAAGAGCCACCCCTACTGCCTCAGGTGTCACCTTCACTTGCCTCCAGTCCTGGGGTGGGGCCCAGTCCTCTAGGAGGCAAGCCACCTCAGACCACAGACCCATTGGGGGATGATCCACTGTCTCCCAATTCACAGGGGCAGCCTGCTGAAGCACCCCTCCCATAAGGGCAGCCTGTCTTTTTCCTTGGTCAACAATGAATCCTGCTGACTATGCCAATTGTCTTGCCAATGGGTTTCAGCCCTGGGCAAGTTTGCTATGGATTCAATGTGACCAAAGAAATTGACAGCAAAACGTTCTTGGGGTGAAAGGATTATACCCAACTTTATTTCCGGGTGGTAGGTCAGTCACTGAAATCCCATTCATCAGAGCAAGTCTGCATGCAGCAAGCCAGTCTCTGCCTCTGGGCCCCTCTGTCCACACAGCTGTCCTCTGGGCCTTTCTGCCTGCACAGTCATCCTCTGGACCTCTCTGCCTGCACAGCCATCCCGCACAGCCATCCTCTGGGTCTTTCTGCACAGTCATCCCACACAGCCATCCTCTGGACCTCTGTCCTCGGTGCTGCCACCACTCCAGCCTCTGCTCTGCTCTCCTGCAGCCTTGCAGCTGTGCCACTGTGTTGTGCCCAGAGCACTTGGCGGAGCTCTTTATATAGAGTCAACAGCCATGTATTGCCCACAGGTGTGCAGTGAGCTAGTCAAACAGGGCCAGGTGAGAATCCTGGCCACAGGAACTCTCATTTTATCCACAATCTCTCTCTATGCAGCCCCACCCTCCCTGCCAAGCTAGGGTCATGTGAGTCTCCTGAAGACTCCATGATCACTAGTGACCAGACATCAGACAATGCCACGTGCATGCACCTGGACAGAGGACCATGTTATCATGGTCTTGAGTAGCCTCAGGTGGCACTTGGTCTGCCTGACCTCAGTCCTGACCCCACAGTCTAGGCAGGTTCTGGATGTCAGCCCTAGGAATAAATTAATGTGATCTGGATGCTCTGCATAGCTTTGCCCAAATTCCCAGAAAGCCCAGATAAAAGTCAAGAACTTGTAGAGAGTAGAGGTGTCTGCAGTCCAGGGATTCATCAAGATCTTCAACTGCTCCCACCCTCCTTGGCACTTTGTGACCAACTCTTCTTGGAAACCAGATTGGAAGGCAGGTTCAGGCAGCCATCAGGCAATGTGCCTTTGCATTGAGAAAAGAAGGTCAACAACCACACAAGCGGATGTCGGGGAGAGGTTAGACTTGGAAAATATGTAAACAAGGGAGGCCACAAAAATGTCTCAGAGAAAGAGGACTGGGAAAAGATGACTCAGAGGAAATTTGCAGAAACCTTTATATTGACAGTGTAAAAGAAAGCAAACCTTCTCTACTTTAGATCAAAGGTGTTGATAATAGGCCTTAGGACAAAGCCCAGCCCAGCTCCTGCCTCACAACGATAGTGATGATGCCAAGAATGGAACAGGGATGGAGATGGAATCAGGGAGGGTTAGATGGCAATGGGATTAGGAGAAGATGAGGATGAGGATGAGATTGGATGGAAGGGCTTTGGAGTCAGGTGGGAAAGGAGTGGAAGAGGCTGGGGAGTGCAGAGGCTAAGTTCAGAAGAAGAGGAATGAAGGCCTGCTCTTTGTCTTTTTTCCTAATTTTCAGACCCAGCTTCTGTCCTGATTGAGAGGGGAAAAAGTTGAAAAGAAGTGGCAACATTCCTACCCATTTGCTAAGAATTTTTTAGCAAGAGCCAATCTAGCATAGTAGTTAAGAGTAAGGCCTTTTCAGTCAAATATGGTTTTGAGTCCCAGTTGGGGGACCTTGAGCAAGCAAAGAAAATTCTTGGTGCCTCAGTTGCTCCTCCATAACATGGGGATAACACACATCTCTGCTTCATAGAATTTGGGAAGCTCCAGTAATATCATTCTATTCAACAAATACATGCTGAGTTTCTGTTATGTCCTATGCCCAGGTCCAACTCCTATGGACCTCACAAACAAATAAAAAAGAAAAAGAAGATAATCCCAGATCATGATAAAAATAATAAAACAGAATAGTGTTACAGCAAATGACTAAGATAAGATGATTAAGGGAAGGCCCCAGAGAAGGTGACTGTAAGATTGTAACAACTAATGCACATAGAGTTGTGTGCCTAGTACTATAGTAAGTGCTTAGATGTATTAACTCATTTAGTCCATAGAACAACCTGTGAGGTAGGAGCTACCCTTCTCCTTATTTGACAGACAAGGAAACTGAAATGGAAAGAGATTTAAACAGCTCAACCAAAGTTGCCTAGAATATAAGTGAGAGGACTAGACTGGAGCCCAGATAGCTTTAAGCAAAGACCAAGTCCTTAACTATCACTTTATGTTGCCGCTCAAAAGCAGGTTGCATGGATTCAGGCAAAGATAATACATGGAGAGCCCTTAACTGTGCCTGGCACCTAGTAATATTGTTATTACTGTTACTCTCATGAAGAGAAGTTGAGGATCCAGAGGCAGAACTCCATATTCCAAGGAGTTTGGAGTGTTTGGGGCTTGAGTGATAAATGACTTCTTTCTAAGCCAGGCAGGTCCTGTGCTGGCTTCCCACCCCCATTTTCATCTCCCCAGCAGGGAGGAGGAGGAGGCCTGCCCTACCTTCTAGGGGCACCGAGCCCCCAAATCATCTGGAAGTCACTTCCTCCTGGCCGTGCCTGGAATGGTATGTGACAGATGACCTGCTCACCTCCCTGCCCAACCTCCAGGAAACTGTAACTGCCTGGGAGCCTCTCAGCTGATTTCACAGGAATCCTTGTCCTCTCAGGAGAATGACCTCACATGAGCTGTCACATGAAGGCACTCCCTTTCCTGAGAGTGAGATGCTGGCAGTGAGATTCTAGGAGAGGCTGCCCAAAGCGCACTGGAGCCTGGAATCAGGACCTGGGTACTAGTTGGAGCCCTCCTACTAAAATCCTACTAAAATCACTGCATGAAGGAAGTCACCCAGGTTCTCCGGGTCTCAATTTTCACACCAAGAAAATAAAGGGATTAGACTAAGACTCCTTCTAGACCTAAAATTTCACTGTTCCTTTTTTTACTGAATGTCCCAAATGAATGGAAGCCCTGTATTAGGAAAACATCTTTGACCTCTGATTCAAAGTTTGATTTGCTAGGGGAAGGGAACTAACATTTAAGGATTTATATGTGTTAGAGCCTATGCCACATTTACATAAATTGCTTCATTTACTCCTCACAGTAACTCCTTGGAAGAAGTACTGTTGTCTTCATTAGAGGTGCACTGGAGGCTTAGAGAGCAAATTGCCCACAAGCATCCAGCTAGTAACTGGCAAAATCAGGATTCGAACCTGGCTTCCTTGAAAGCTCAGAATCTGTGCTCTCTCCATCCTGGTGCCCCTAACAATATTGAAAGAGAAGGCAAGCAAGAAGAAACAACTATAGCATGGTGACTGTAGTAAATAGTCCTGTATAGCATTTGAAAGATGCTAAGAAAGTAGATCTTAAAAGTTCTTGTCATATGAAAAAAATTTTGCAAGTGTGGTGATGAATATTAACTAGACTTACTGTGGTGATCATTTTGCAATATATATATATATAAACCATTGCGTTGTACACCTGAAACTAATATAGTGTTATATGTCAATTACACCTCAATAAAAAGAAGCAAATATTTTCATAATTTGTTTCTCATTGTTAGTTGTTTAAATGCTGTTGATTGAGCAACTGCTCTGAACAATCACATTAGATCCCACAGGGCCCAAAAGGAATGCAGGACACACTCCCAGCCCTCCAGGAGTGGAAAATCAGTCCAGCTCTGGACAGAAGTGCAGTAACTCATTGAGCTTGCAAGCACAGTGTCTGTTCAATGTTCCTCTTCTGTTGCACTCTAAGCTGTTAGAGGGTAGGACCTGGGCCTTTGCTGTTCAATGTTGTTTCTCCACTGCCTGCTCATACTGGCCACAAAGCACATTCTCTCTGGGTATTTCATGAAAAAAATTAATTACATAAGTGATGGATTAAACGTCAAAATGAGTGGGACAGCTGTGAGGGTTAGAGGAGTTCTGAAAAGGTCTCTGGAGGAGGGAGATTGTGAGCAGAATCTTGAAGGGTAAAGAAGGTCAACTGCACGAGCTCATCTCTGGGTTGGAGTCCACATTCTACAGCTCATCTCTGGGTTGGAGTCCACATTCTACTGCTCCAGACCTGAGCTGTGTTCCCCTTCCACAGCCAGACTTTCCTCAAGGCGACATCTTCAGAAGAAAAGAACGTCTCTGAATTCCTATTACCTTTGCATCTGCTGACACCCAGTGTGATATGGCCACCTTGTAAATGTCAGTGACTCCACCCCCGGGCCCCGGTGAAGGGTTGTCACCTCAGTGCATCACTTTATTGGAAACAAGAGTCTATCCTAGTCTGGGTTCAAAAGAGGTTGGCACCTTTGGAAGGCACAGGCTTTGGGGTAACAAGACAAGGGCTGAGGTTTCTGGGGGACAGGAATGCCACCACCTGGAGTGGTTGAAGAGGGAGTAGGCAAACAAAAGCAATGGAGCCCCCCTCTGAGTCAGGTCCAGGACTGGGTTCCCTAACATATTCTCTCATATAATTCTTAGCAACTCTATGAGGCAGCCATGATCCTCTGGATGGCTGACAGTAAGAGAACGGGTAAGCAAGCAACACAGCCAAATGGAGTATCATGCAGACACAAAGGAAATTACTAGATGGGCAATCTCATATTCAGGAAACAGGTAACTGTTATTTCTAGGTGATAACATGGTTGATCTTATTTTCCTCCTTGTAATTTTATACACTGTTTAAAAATACAAAATATTTATAATAAGAGGGAAAAAATGTTAAAAATGTTTCCATTCCAAACAAAAATCTTTTTGAAAAAACTGTAATTACAGTTTAATTTATAAGTAATTTATAATACAAAAATGTTTTAGATGTATTTTTAAGTGAAAATATATTGTAGCTGTGTTTTGAAGGTAACTATGAAAATATAAATTGTTAACGGTACTTATCTCTGGGAGTGGAGTAGAACTAAGAATGACTTTCATTTTCTATCTTACACATTTCTGTGTTTTTTAAAATAACAAGCATGTATTACTTTCACAATCTTAAAAAAATAGAGATTAAAAAAATTATAATTATATATATGCAAGGACTGGCAGCCAGCACAGAAAGATTCTAAGTTAATATGCTACAGGATGTCAAATCAAAAATTGTATTATGGATGATTGTATCAAAAGAAAAAAGTTTTTAAATCACTGCTTCAGTTTAAACCCACTAAATGCGGTTTTGTGCAGCAATAGAATAGTGGAACATTCTCTAATATATCACCCTGTTCATTTTACTTTATGTAACATATCAGCCTGCAAGGATCTTGTTTATTATCTCTTTTCTCCCAGTCACCACCTTCAATTAAAGGTGAACACCATGTCTGTCTTACTCTCTCCTCTGAATGGTACCTGGCATAGAACAAATGCTTAGTAAAGAAAAAAAAAGAGAAAGAAATCAATATTCACGACCAAAAGAGAGAAGGTGATTAAGAGGAACCTGAAGAAGAAAGAAACAATGGGAGAAATGCTGAAGTATTATAAATACACAAATGATGAGGTAGTACTTATTCTGAAAGAAAAGAGGAAAATACTTTTGCTTTCCCAAGAGAGCATATGAGTGATGCTTGAAAGTTGTGTTAATATCCTTCAGTACAGAAATCCTACTTCTAAGAATCCTACAGAAATAGTTCATGTATTTTTGTGGATACATGTACAAGGAAATTCATTGTATTTATAATAGCAACATACTGGAAGAAACTTAAAGGCCCACTAACAGGAGAATGGTAAAGGATAGATGATGACATACGGGACATCCATACAATGGAATAACGTTACCTTTAAAAATAATGAATATGATCTACATGTACTGCATGGAAATACAGTGCAACCAGGATATGGTCCCATTTTTGCAAAATTAAATCTATGTGTGTGTATGTATGAAATTTGTGTATTAAATATGCATCTATGTGTACTAAATCTATACATAAACACACATTCATAGCACATGTATGGTGTTTGGGATATTCAAATCATTAACAATGGAGGCTTCTAGGATAATGGGAGTTGAGGTAAGGTAGGGACATTTTGTTTTTCAGCTGAGTTAAATCTCCATTATAGAAGAGAGCAAATAATTAGTAATGCCAGGAATACTGGCATAGAGAGCCTGCATAGAGACAAATTACACAGAGCTGATCATGACGCAGAAAAATCCTCAGTGAGCCTAGCAACTAAAGAAGACTAACAAGGCACAAGGGGGAACACAGTGACCACGAATATCATAAAGAAAAGCCAGCGTCACTGTGGTTGAAGGAACTGCCTTTGGAGCTCAAACCCCCATGTGCCAGTCACCTGCATTCAGGTTCCATCACTGCCCTGAGCTTCGTTTCCTGCCAAACATGAGAGTAAAGTGAGATAATGTTTGTAATGTTCAGAGAGCAATACAATCCCTCCGTAACATTTCCCTACACATCTCCTTACCAGTTCTGTAAAATCAGAGACAAGATCAAGCAGAATCACCTAAATGTGGATGCAGTTCTTGGTAAGTGGTTAGGGGGGGATGAAGATTTTTTTGAACCTCACTTCTCAAGCCAGGGAAAGAGGAGCGCCTGAAAGAAAAGCCACCACCTAAAGGAAAAAGAGCAGCGTAAGAAGGATCCCAGCTGATGTTACCTTTGGGAGAACATTTCAAGAAATGGCAGGAAGCCTTGAAAGAATTCAACGGAGGTTGTGAGCTGTAGAAGTCATCACTGGTTAACAGAGGGGACAGGAATGCAGAGAAGTGATCTGAAAGACTGAGGGCATGTCTGATGGCATTAAGTCTAATTAAACACTTTATCACACACACTATTCCCAGAGCTACGGCAGTAAATAGGGAGGTTCCACAGGGTTTTTAGACAGCAATATAATACCAATAGCTGAGAAAGGCTGGGGAGGAAAGAGTTAAAATTAATCCGTATTTCTCTAAAGTGAGATTAAAATATTACTTAATTGTTCATAGAAATTAATAGTAGGAATGAAAAAAATTTTCCATTAAAGCTTCTTATGGTAAAAACAAGTTTTAGAAAACTAGAAAGATGAGCTAATGTTCTCTTCTGACCTAATTTAAAAACACTCAGAAAACACAAAGTCCTCTCCAGAAACCACATGACAGGGGTGGAGAAGCAAAGAAGGACGGAACCAAGGCAAGTGTAAGGAATGGGAGAAGCACAGCCCCATGTTCACAGCCATTAAGGAGCACCGACTGAGTAACTATGAAAACTGAAGGGGTGATTAACGATCAAAAAACAAATGCAGTAACATGGAATCCCCAAAACATGACAGAACCTGAAAGATGCAGCCGTGTGAGAATTAAAGGGAGGTGCCAAGGACTGACCCACTGCCAGCAGTTACTCTGCTGGTCATCAGACATATGAGGTGATGAGTTACAAAGGCCAAGAGTGCAAGGAATCAACCTTATGGCTGAAGCATGCAAACAGCTGACTGTGCAATCAACAGTTTAACCCCACAGCCCTTGAAGCTTCACAACTGCCCCCTTGGGCCCATGACATAACGGAACGCCCTGCCCATGGTGCCCAGGAGTCTGCTGGAGGTCGGGAGTGGGGTTTTAACAGTTTGCAACTGGGCAGCTCCCTTCCTCTCCTTGTTCCTGGGAACTGGCTGCAACCATGGCTTTTTGGGAATGGGGTGTCCTCTGTGTTGTGAACCTGCGCTACCTACCACATATATGCTCCTGCATTTGAGTCTGAAAAGCCACAGTGAGTTGTAACATCCTTATTCATATATTTTTTTAAATTTTTTATTAAGGTATTATTGATAAACATTCTTATGAAGGTTTCACATGAAAAAACAATGTGGTTACTAAATTCACCCATATTAACAAGTCCCCACACATAACCCATTACAGTCACTGTCCATCAGTGCACCAAGATGCCACAGATCCACTATTTGCCTTCTCTGTGCTACACTGTTCTCCCCGTGATCCCCCACACCATATGTACTAAACATAATACCCCTCAGTCCCCTTCTCCCTCCCTCCCCACCTGCCCTCACAGAATCCTCCCCTTTGGTAACCACTAGTTCCTTCTTGGAGTCTCTGAGTCTGCTGCCATTTTGTTCCTTCAGTTTTGCTTCATTGTTATACTCCACAAATGAGGGAAATCATTTGGCACTTGTCTTTCTCAGCCTGACTTATTTCACTGAGCATAATGTCCTCCAGCTCCATCCATGGTGTTGCAAATGGTAGGATTTGTTTCTTTCTTATGGCTGAATAGTATTCCATTGTTTCTATGTATCACATCTTCCTTATACATTCATATACTGATGGACACTTAGGTTGCTTCCATATCTTGGCTATTGTAAAAAGTGCTGCGATAAACACTGGGGTGCATATGTCTTTCTGAATTTGAGAAGTTGTATTCTTTGGGTAAATTCCAAGGGGTGGGATTCCAGGTCAAATGGTATTTCTATTTTTAGTTTTTTGAGGAACCTCCATATTGCTTTCCACAATGGTTAAACTAGCTTACATTCCCACCAGCAGTGTAGGAGAGTTCCCCTTTCTCCACATCCTTGCCAGCATTTGTTGTTCTTAGTCTTTTCGATGCTGGCCATCCTTACTGGTGTGAGGTGATATCTCACCGTGGTTTTAATTTGCATTTCCCTGATGATTAGTGATGTGGAGCATCTTTTCATGTGTCAGTTGGCCATCTGAATTTCTTCTTTGGAGAACTGTCTCTTCATATCCTCTGCCCATTTGTTAATCGGGTTATTTGCTTTTTGGGTGTTAAGGCGTGTAAGTTCTTTATATATTGTGGATGTTAACCCCTTGTTGGATATGTCATTTACAAATATATTCTCCCATACTGTATGATGCCTTTTTGTTCTGTTGATGGTGTCCTTTGCCATACAGAAACTTTTAAGTTTGATGTAGTCCCACAAGATCATTTTTGCTTTTGTTTCCCTTTCTCGAGGAGATGCGTTCAGGAAGAAGTGGCTCATGCTTATATTCAGGAGATTTTTGCCTATGTTCTCTTCTAAGAGTTTTATAGTTTCATGACTTACATTCAGGTCTTTAATCCATTTTGAGTTTAGTTTTGTGTATGAGGTTAAACAATAATCCAGTTTCGTGCTCTTGCATGTAGCTGTCCAGTTTTGCCAACACCAGCTGTTGAAGAGGCTGTCATTTCCCCATTGTATGTCCATGGTTCCTTTATCATATATTAATTGACCATATATGGTTGGGTTTATATCAGGGCTGTCTAGTCTGTTCCATTAGTCTATGGGTCTGTTCTTGTGCCAGTACCAAATTGTCTTGATTACTGTGACTTTCTAGTAGAGCTTGAAGTTGGGGAGCATAACCCCACCCCTGCTTTATTTTTCCTTCTCAGGATTGCTTTGGCTATTCAGGGTCTTTTGTGGTTCCATATGAATTTTAGAATGATTTTCTCTAGTTCATTGAAGAATGTTATTGGTATATTGATAGGAATTGCAATGAATCTGTAGATTGCTTTAGGCAGGCTGGCCATTTTGACAATATTAATTCTTCCTATCCATGAGCACTGGATGTGTTTCCATTTATTGGTATCATCTTTAATTTCTCTCATGACTGTCTTGTAGTTCTCAGAGCATAGACCTTTCACTTCCTTGGTTAGGTTTATTCCTATGTATTTTATTTTTTTTGATGCAACTGTGAATGGAATTGTTCTCCTGCTTTCTCTCTCTGCTAGTTCATTGTTAGTGTATAGGAATGCCATAGATTTTTGTCTATTAATTTTGTATCCTGCAACTTTGCTGAATTCAGATATTAGATCTAGTAGTTTTGGAATGGATTCTTTAGGGTTTTTTATGTACAATATGTACATGGATTGTACATAAACAGGGACAGTTTAACTTCTTCCTTGCCAATCTGGATGCCTTTTATTTCTTTGTGTTGTCTGATTGCTGTGGCTAGGACCTCCAGCACTATGTTGAATAGAAGTGAGAGTGGGCATCCTTGTCTTGTTTCCGATCTTAAAGGAAAAGCTTTCAGCTTCTCACTGTTGAGTATAATGTTGGCTGTAGGTTTGCCATATATGTCCTTTATTATGTTGAGGTACTTGTCCTCTATACCCATTTTGTTGAGAGTTTTTATCATGAATGGACGTTGAATTTTGTCAAACGCTTTTTCAGCATCTATGGAGATGATCATGTGGTTTTTGTCCTTCTTTTTGTTGATGTGGTGGATGATGTTGATGGATTTTTGAACGTTGTATCATCCTTGCATCCCTGGAATAAATCCTACTTGATCATGATGGATGATCTTTTTGATGTATTCTTGAGTTCAGTTTGCTAATATTTTGTTGAGTATTTTTGCATCTATATTCATCAGGGATATTGGTCTGTAATTTTCTTTTTTTGTAGTGTCTTTGCCTGGTTTTGGTATTAGAGTGATGCTGGCCTTGTAGAACGAGTTTGGAAGTATTCCCTCTTCTACTCTTTGGAAAACTTAAAGGATGATGGGTATTAGGTCTTCACTAAATGTTTGATAAAATTCAGTGGTGAAGCCATCGGGTACAGGGATTTTTGTTCTTAGGTAGGTTTTTGATTACCAGTTCAATTTTGTTGCTGGTAATTGGTCTGTTCAGATTTTCTGTTTCTTCCTGTGTCAGCCTTGGAAGGTTGAATTTTTCTAGAAAGTTGTCCAGTTCTTCTAAGTTATCCAATCTATTAGCATATAATTTTCATAGTATTCTCTAATAATTCTTTGTGTTTCGTGGTGTCCTTAGTGATTTTTCCTTTCTCATTTCTGATTCTGTTTATGTGAGTAGACTCTCTTTTTTTGATAAGTCTGGCTAAGGGCTGATCTATTTTGTTTATTTTCTTGAAGAACCAGCTCTTGCTTCCACTGATTCTTTCTACTGTTTTATTCTTCTCAATTTTATTTATTTCTACTCTAATCTTCATTATGTCCCTCCTTCTTCTGACTTTGGGCCTCCTTTGTTCTTCGTTTTCTAGTTTCATTAATTGTGAGTTTAGACTGCTCATATGGGATTGTTCTTCTTTCCTGAGGTAGGCCTGTATTGCAATTTACTTTCCTCACACGGCCTTCGCTGCGCCACCACAGATTTCGTGGTGTTGAATTATTGTTGTCATTTGTCTCCATATATTGCTTGATCTCTGTTTTTATTTGGTCATTGATCCATTGGCTATTTAGGAGAGTGTTGTGAAGCCTCCATGTGTTTGTGGGATTTTTCATTTTCTTTGTGTAATTTATTTCTAGTTTCATACCTTTGTGATCTGAGAAACTGGTTGGTACAATTTCAATCTTTTGGAATATACCAAGGCTCTTTTTGTGGCCTAGTATATGATCTACTCTTCAAAACGTTTCATGTGCACTTGAGAAGAATGTGTATTCTGTTGCTTTTGGGTGTAGAGTTCTGCAGATGTCTGTTATTTCCATCTGTTCTAATGTGTTGTTCAGTGCCTCTGTCTCTTTACTTATTTTCTGTCTGGTTGAGTGAGTAGAGTGTTGAACTCTCCTAGAATGACTGCATTTCATTCTACTTCCCCTTTTAATTCTGTTAATATTTCTTTCACATATGTAGGTGCTCCTGTGTTTGGTGCATAGATATTTATAATGGTTATATCTTCTTGTTGGATTGACCCTTTTATCATTATGTAATGTCCTTCTTTGTTTCTTGTGGCTTTCTTTGCTTTGAAATCCATTTTGTCTGATACAAGTACTGCAACTCCTGCTTTTTTCTCCCTATTAGTTGCATGAAATACCTTTTTCCATCCCTTCACTTTTAGTCTGTGTATGTCTTTCAGTTTAAAGTGAGTCTCTTGTAGGCAGCACATAGATGGGTCTTGTTTTTTTTTATCCATTCAGTGACTCTATGTCTTTTGATTGGTGCATTCAGTCCATTTACATTTAGGGTGATTATCAATAGGTATGGACTTATAGCCATTGCAGGCTTTAGAATCATGGTTATCAAAGGTTCAAGGTTAACTTCCTTACTATCTAGGAGTCTAACTTTACTCACTTAATATGCTATTACAAACACAAACTAAAGGTTCTTTTCTTTTTCTTCTCCTTTTTCTTCCCCCTCCATTCTTTATATAAGGTAAGGTATCATATTCTGTACTCTTTGTCTATCCCTTGATTGACTTTGGGGATAGTTAATTTAATTTTGCATTTGCTTAGTAATTAGATGTTCTACTTTCTTTACTGTGGTTTTATTACCTCTGGTGACAGCTATTAAAACTTAGGAACACTTCCATCTATAGCAGTCCCTCCAAAATACACTGTACAGATGGTTTGTGGGAGGTAAATTCTCTCAGCTTTTGCTTATCTGGAAATTGTTTAATCCCTCCTTCAAATTTAAATGATAATCTTGCCGGATAAAGTATTCTTGGTTTGTGGTCCTTCTGCTTCATTGCATTAAATACATCATGCCACTCCTTTCTGGCCTGTAAGGTTTCTGCTGAGAAGTCTGATGTTAGCCTGATGGGCTTTCCTTTGTATGTGATCTGATTTCTCTCTCTGGCTGCTTTTAACAGTCTGTCCTTATCCTTGATCTTTGCCATTTTAATTACTATATGTCTTGGCATTGTCTTCCTTTGGTCCCTTGTGTTGGGAGATATGTGGATCTCCATGGCCTGAGAGACTATCTCCTTCCCCAGATTGAGGAAGTTTTCAGCAATTACCTCCTCAAAGACACATTCTATCCCTTTTTCTCTCTTTTTTCCTTCTGGTGCCCGTATAATGCAAATATTGTTCCGTTTGAATTGGTCACACAGTTCTCTCAATATTCTTTCTTTTTTAGAGATCCTTTTTTCTCTCTGTACCTCAGCTTCTTTGTATTCTTCTTCTCTAATTTCTATCTCATTTATCGTCTCCTCCACCATATCTAATCTGCTTTTAATACCCTCCATTGTGCTCTTCAATGATTGGATCTCTGACTGGAGTTCATTCCTGAGTTCTTGAATATCTTTCCATACCTCCATGAGCATGATAATGATTTTTATTTTGAACTCCCTTTCAGGAAGATTCATGAGGTCTATGTCATCTTTCTCAGGAGTTGTATTAATAATTTTACTTTCAACCAGGTTCCTTTGGCATTTCATATTTGTATATGATGCCCTCTAGTGTCTAGAAGCTCTACCCTCCGGAGCTGCTCAGCCCCTGAAGCAATGTCGGGGGTCACAGGGGAGCGGTATTGGTGCCTGAGGGGAGGAAAGAGCTGTTTTCTGCTTCCTAGCTGCTGTGCCTGTCTCCACTGCCTGAACCAGTGGGCCGAGCACACAGGTATAAGCCTCTATGCTTTGCATTTGTAGTTGCTGTAGACAGATATTCCCTCTGGCTGGCCTAACACCAGGGTAGGGTTTGCCAGTTTGCAAGTCAGGTGGGCTGGCCAGAAGAAAAGTGCAGTAGGCTGCCTATCATGGAGGGTGTCCTTGGAGCTGTGCAGTCAGCCAGGGAGCTGGAGCACCTGAAGATCATGAAAGTTCTCAACCTTCTGGGCAGAGTGCCCCTGGACAATTTTGTCTACCTGTCCTTTCTCCTGAGCAGTAAGCTCTGTGCAATCCTTGCCCCTTTAGCAGCCCTCTTGCTAAGGGCTTCCTTGTTAGGAAGTCTCTCAGACTGCCTGCCTTTCTTTTATCCCAGAGCAGCTGGATATTGATCCCTGCTTTCCACATGTTGTTGGAATCTCAATCTCTCCAGGAATTCTGCCTATCTTAGCTTTCCAATCCCCTAATCATGAGAGTATCATGAAAGCACCATGAAATGTAGGTTTGAGGTACCAAAGGGAAAGGGACTGGGGAGGATGGGTGGGTAGGGAGGGATAAGGGGGGGAGAAGTAAGGGGGTATTAAGATTAACATGCATGGGGGGGGTAGGAGAAAAGGGAGGGCTGTACAACACAGAGAAGGCAAGTAGTGATTCTACAACATTTTGCTATGCTGATGGACAGTGACTGTAAAGGGGTTTATAGGGGAGACCTGGTATAGGGGAGAGCCTAGTAAGCATAATATTCGTCATGTAAGTGTAGATTAGTGATAGCAAAAAAAAAAAAAAAAAAAAAAAAGGGCAGTTCCTGTGTGGTAACCTCCAACGAGTTCTACACAAGGGTATAAAGGGCATATAAAAGTGTAGGCAAAGGGTCTGTTTGTGTTTATACAGAGGATCAAAGCCTAATTGGGCTACCCCGAAAATGAACTAAGATACGATATGAAAAAGAACTTCCAACATCTGCACTCTCTGGAAGACTCATGCCAGAAGATGATCATCAAAAAACCCCAACAAAGATCCACGCACTGCTACAGCTGTAGATGCACTCATCCCACCAGTTCCTGGACTTGCCATGGGAATGAGGAAGGAGATATCTAAGCTGACCTGTACATACAGTAAAACAACAAAATTGGACTGGATCTATACTGTTGGAACTCAACCAAGAATTTGGTGAAGTGCAAATTGTAGCGCTCCAAAGTCTTACAACTACAAATTATTTACTGTTAAAAGAACATATGGCATGTGAACAGACCCCAGGAATGGGTTGTTTTAATTTGTCTGATTTCTCTCAGACTGTTCAAGTTCAGTTGGACAATATCCACCACATCATAGATAAGTTTTCACAAATGCCTAAGGTGCCTAACTGGTTTTCTTGGTTTCACTGCAGATGGCTGGTAATTACAGATATGCTTTGGTTATGTAACTATACTCCTATTATGTTAATGTGTGTGTGCAATTTAAGTAGTAGCTTAAAACCTATACATGCTGAAGTTACTCTACAAGAAGATATGTCAAAGAAATAATCAATCTTCCCATGTTTTCTTCCGCCTGCTACTTCTATAGCTTTTCTTCTTCCTTCCTAATTACAACCCTTAAATAGAATTCGTGCCTCATATCAAATTTACCGAGTATCATAATTCTTCCAAGTGGTAAAGATACCTCAAGACAAATGCTGGGCATAGAAGCCACAGGGCATAAATATGCAAAGAAGTAAAAAGCTAACTTTTTCAAACAATAAGGCTTCTCTCTCACTTACCAACTTCACATTTCCCTGTATGGCCCCGGAAGATGACTGGTTAGCCAGAGACGGGTAAGATTCCTCAAGGGAGGAACAACCTAAGACAGGCACAGTCGCAGGGGGGCCATCAGGTGAGAAATTGGGGATCAACAGAGGTGAGGCTTAGAACCTCACCCCCCCGTTCTGAGAGAAATCTTCTGCATACGTGGATGTTTTATTGCCCTGGTCTAGCTTGGATTAACACATAGTCTACAGGCACACACCTGATCATCTACATGTGCTCTCTTACAACACTAAACTATGTTTTCTACCTTTATCTTGTATCTACCTACCACTTCAGCATTTTATTAAAAATAATAATAATAAAGAGAGAAATGTGGTATCCACATATAAATCAAGTATAAAAACCAAATGAATATTCATATTTGAACTGACTGTTTAGAGTTCATAATGCATGAGCAAAACCGAAAGTTTCTGTGATGACTGCCCTTGTACTGCTCACTATGTAACTTATTCATTATGTAAGAATTTGTTCTACATGTAAAAACTTGTTTGTTATGCCTCAGAAGATTGGAGACTGACAAAAATTAGGCTTGGGGTGGAATAATGATTGTGCATTGAGCATTGACTCCCCTATACAGAATTTTATTGTCGTTAACAACCATTTGATCAATAAATATGAGAGATGCCCTCACAAAAAAAAAAAAAAAAAGGACAGACTTCCAATGGTAAAATAAATTAGTAACCGGGATGTAATGTATAGCATAAGGAATATAATCAAGATATTGTAACAGCCTGGTAGGGTGATAGCTGGAACCTAGAATTATATATATAAATGTTCTACCACTGTGTTGTACACTTGAAACTCATGTAATGTAATACTGTGTGTCAACTACCCTTCAATAAAAAATAATTATTAAAAAAAAAAAAAAAAAAAAAAAAAAAAAAGAAATGTAGGTTTGTGCTCCCAGAGCAGATCTCTGGAGTTAGGTATTCAGCAGTCCCAGCCCTCCACTTCCTCCCTGCTCTGTTTTTCTTCCTCCCACCATTGAGCTGGGTTGGGGGGAGGGCTTGGGTCCCGCCTGGCCACAGCCTTGGTATGTTACTCTGTTCTGTGAGGTCTACTTTTTTCTCCAGGTGTATGCAGTCTGGTGCAGTCCTCTTTCCTGTTGCTCTCTCAGAATTAGTTGTATTAATTATATTTTCGTATTATATGTGCTTTTAGGAGGAAGCCTCTGTCTCACCTCTCATGCTGCCATCTTTAATCCTCTCCCCTTATTCATCTTAAATTACAAACATGATACCTTATTACAGTAAAAAATAGAGGAATATATACAGTAAAAACAAAGAAAGCTTTCCTGGTCCCCTCCCCTCAGATAATGAAACCTCAAAATCCTCTACTCCAGAATTAACTACTAGTAATAGTTTGATGTCTATCCTTGTAGACATTATTTTCCAAGTAATATTCTAACATAAACACATCTATGTGTGTGTGTGGAATCTGGAGCAAACTATGTAATCTCTGTACTTCAAGTTTTTCTCAGCTGTAAAATGGGAGAAACAATCCATAGGGTTGTTTGAGGGGGAAATTAACTAAGATACCTCTCATTCTCAGCAATGTCTGGCCCATAGTAAACATGCACAGGTTAGATATTATGATTATTCCCCCATACTTTTTTCACAACAATTTAGTATTCTATTATATAGATGACAATAATAAAGAAAGAGGTTTTACTGACCCCATTGCAGATGCCCAAGAACACACACAATTAAATGGCTCTCCTATAATTAGTGGGGGTTAGGCACAGAACCCAGGACTCTGCCTCTGCCTCTGGTCCAGTGTTGTTCTCACCACACCACAGGGCCTGCCCACAACCCCCTTTAAAGCTAAAGAGGTGGGGAGGTGGCAACTGGTCTCACTCCTTGTCCCTCAGTGATATCCAGGTTGGTTGCCCCACCCTCTGGACCCAGAGCAGGAGACTCTAGGCCCTCCAATCGCTGTGGTCTCCGGACATGCCCCTGCTGGTCCCTGGGGCTTGGCTCCCCTTCTACACAGCAAGTCATGCTAAGGACTCCCAGCTGCTCTGGGGTTAGCTCAGGTTGAACAGGATACTAATGGCTTGGAGCTGAGAGTGAGGACTGGCTGCTTATCAGGCTACAGACATTTCCAGAGTTCCTTCTGTGTATATCAGCCATGAGGGATACCTCAAAAATGTAGGTGTGAGGCATGGCCATAGCCTCTGGGAGTCCTGCCTTGTGGGGAGCAATCAGTCAGGGCTCCAGCATGCAGGGCTCCTCCGGGTGGTTGCCTGGACAGAGCAAGGTGGCTGGTAAGAGTCAGCTCCGGAGTGCCACTACCTGGTTCCTGTTCCTCCTCCCAGCCTGGCCTCCAGGCCTGCTGCCCTTGCATTTCCCTTGCCCTGATGAGTTTATGGAACAGCAGGGAATGCTGGGACATGGCCAGGCTGGGGCCTTTTCTGCCCCCTTGGAAATTTCTTACATACTTCCAAGCACCTCTGCAGACTCAGGCTCAGAGCTGGAAAGTCTTGGGGATCATCCACCCTGCTCATTTACCAGGTGAAGGGATAAGGTTTGGTGAGGGAGAGCTGGGAACACAAGCATTTATTAAGCACAATCATGGTGCGATTTACCATGCTAAGGACTTCAAAATCACTTCATTCTGTCCCTATGACAACCATGAGGTAGGTATTATTTTTCCCACTTAAAAGGATGGAGAACCTGAGGCGCAAAGAATTTAAGTGTGTTGTTCAAGGCCCTAAGGAGATGGACTAGTCTATTGTGAACCTACTTCTTTCTCACAGTAGGGAGCCCAGGGCATCCACTCACCCCACAGCTGCTGCCAAGCCCACGAGAGGACACACACTGGATGGCAGACTCCTCTGGAGCTGACCACACACCAAGGTCTGCTGGAAGCATCACTCCCTCTGGATCTCCATTCCAGGAGAAGGCAGCATAAGGTGCCTTGAGGGGGTCAATGAACAGAGCAATCCCTCAGGTTCTAGTTTCACCAGGTGTGCAGCAAGACATGGGAATTTTGTATGTGGTACAGGGGAGGTCAAGTCTGGGGTTGGCCCAGGAGAGCTCCAGCTGGAGGCTGTCTGTCGCTGTGCTGAGCTGAAAGCCCAGCTGCTCCCCAGAACCAGCAGAGCAGGCCCCCAGAGCCCATGGCAGAGGCACTCTCCTCACCCCACCCTGGATTCCCAGCTCCTTCACTTCTGACATTCTTCATTGGCACTCCCTCCGGTCACACGCTATTCTCCTCCTTACTGATAAGTTTCTCCAGAAGTTCTCTGGTCTCAATCCTTGACACTTCCAAACTGGCAGTCTATCCCATCCCACATAATGAATGACAGGGGAGATGACTCACTTTAGTGCTCCGGAAAGCACACAGCACAAACACGCAAGCAAACTTGGAAATATATACTATGAAGCCACAAAAGCACTGCTTTGTGTGTTTGTGTGTATATATATATATAAAGAGATTTAAATAGCACTGTAACAGTTGTATTTGAATCACTCAGTAAACAAAGTTCCTTAAGAGTCCTATTGTCAATTTCTTGGGGGTCTGAGAATCCAAGTTTTTCATCTTAATAACTACTCCAATTCATTCTCTAACACATGAATTTACATCTACTTGAGAGGCCAAACCCAAAGAAGGCACGTTCTACACACCCCCTAACTTCCTCCCAGTGACTTATCAAAGTTTGGTGAATGGTACCAAGTCCCTGGCATTGAGGTTTTGTGGGTGAACAGAGTCTTCCAGTACAAGTTCATCAACAGAGTCCACTGTTCCACCAGAACCCAGCCACAGTTCCCTAAGAACCCTATGCCAGCTCTTTACAGGGGCTGCTTGTTGTCAAGTCCTGGCAGGAGGCCTGGAGCCAGAGGGACCATCACATTTACTAATAAGGAAACTGAGGCCTGAAGAAGGGGTGGCCTATGCAAGTTCATAAATGGTGAAGCCCAAGCCTCCAGCTTTCCCACTGTTGGCCTGAGGCCAGAGATCCAGTGGCTCCACGGCTGCATTCTCAGCAGCCCCTGAAAGTTCCCCCAGACGCCAAAGTCCGCACACATGGCATGTGGCCTGCGCCATCCCCAGTCTCAGGTTTTCTTAGTTTCTGTATCATTATTTTGTTTTCTTGTCCAACCAAATCATCTCTAAAATGTATATATCCTTCAGTCCAGCTATTTTCATTCTCATACCTAACTTCAGCAAACAGTCAGGAGTACAAAAATGTCTGCACGAGGATAATCAACACAACCTTATTGCAAGCCCAGAGCCCTGTAGACTGCCCAAATACTCAATACTGTCATTTGTTTTATAAATGATCATATATCTACACAATTGGATGTGGTAATTTAAAATGATGATGTAATTATTCACACAGAACAACACTTAACAATTTATGAAATGAAAACAATTTGGTAAGTGAAAAAAATGCAAATGGCCTCGTTTCTCTGATGCACACAAATGGTCTTTAAACAAAAATGGAGGGGGGCGTCTAACAGATTAAGAGACTTCAGAGAAGTATCAACCATAGGCAATGTGCTTGAATCCTGATTCAAACAAACCAAGTGGAAAAGAGTCACAATATTTTTAGATAATTAGGGAAAGTTGTACTTAGATTTAGGGGTGTTAGGTGGTATGAAGGAATTGTTAATTTCACCAATGGAACTGTGGGTTTTTTTTTAAAATTTCTTATCTGTTAGGGGTGAAAATGGGGAAAAAGGTAGGTAAAATATGTTATTTCTGGTTTTAAATACAGGTACATGTTTTATGTGTACAGAAATGCATGGGAGAAAGCTGAAAGTACTCCAACTTATTCGCATCCTTGGAGAATAGGTTATGGCTGATTTTCTTTATTTAATCTGCCTTTATTTTCTTAACAACGTACAAGCTTGTGTGATAAGGGACCGTCACCATTATTTCCTGGTGAGAAGGGCACTGCAAACAGGGCCCAGGGACTTTCTTGGGATTTCTGCTAGCGGGGGGTGCGGGGGTGGGGGAGCTGCAGCAGGTCTGTGGGAGAGGCCTCCAGGACTGTGGGGTCCATGCAGCAGCAACTGGTGGTCCAGCACACACATAGCCTGTGAGGTCAGCTAGCACCTAGGGTGCCTCAGCACCATCCCCCTGAAGCCTGGAGTTGGTCCTGAGGGAGCTGCAGCCCCACCATGCCCCAGCGGTGCTAGGCCCAGAACAGGCCTCCTTGGGCCCAGGCTCACCTTCTCCCCACAGGAAGTAGGGAACTATAGATAGACTGCCGGGCTCCCCCATCCCCAGCCAGGCTGTGCTTCTGCCTCCAATCCCACGTGGAGCACAGAAAGGGCAATCAGTGCCCACCAGCAGGGAAGCAGATGATGTGGGCAGACCTCCCCGGGCCCAGCTTTGGCCGTGCAGACCCCCTCAGGACTATGCCTGGGAGCCTGAGGCCGAGGAGCAGAACAAGGTGATGCCCTGGACACAGATGTTTCTACAGGCAGCCCCCACTTCCTCCCGTCTCCCTCCCTCAGGAGGGCCCTTCACACACACAGCACCGGAACTGAAACCCACGAAAACCCTCATACCCCAAATCCTGGGAGACACCCCCGAAGGGTCCTCACTGTCCAGGCCTTGGGGTGATGGGAACCCTGTAGAGTATCAGTGCAGAAAGAGACCTTTAGATCATCAAGCCCAACCCTTCCATTAACAAGGGAGGAAGCCAAGGCTCGAACTGGAGAAGTGACTTGGCAAATCACACGAGTTAGTGGTGGGCCCAGGATTAGATAGACCCCAGGAATCCTGCCATCAAACCCTTTACAACAGGCTGCCTCTCGTGGGTCTGATGGGTCGGAGACCCAGAGGGCAGAGGCTTCTCCCCGCTCCGCCACTACCCCCAAGAAGCTCCCACCGGTGGTAAGACCCAACGAGCAGTCTCGGCAGGCACACCACTGCACTTCCGGGTGCCCTGGGAAGGAGTCCAGTATCTGACTCAGGGCTTTAAGGGAGAGGGCGGCCAGGAGGGAGGGCTGGAGGCCATGGGAGCTCTGCTGTGCAGCTTCAGCCAGGCGGCCGCAGGGCCAGGGAGCCTCTGTTGCCGTCTTGAAGGCATTTCCATAGGTGATGGACTCCTAGCCAGGCCACCTCACTGCTGCGCCTTCTCCGCCCTGCTCCCCTCTGAGCCCACAATGACCTCCGTGTGTGGAGGTAGATGGGGACTGGGGAGACCTGCCTGCCACCCCGGGATGTGGGCCCTGTCCTTGGCTTCTGTACTCTAAACCTAGGCTGAAATCGTGCAGAGGACAGTTCTGGGAAGAGGCAAATATGCAATAAATCCTATCTGCCTCCTCCTGCTCTAACTTCTGGCCCAACTTCTCCCAAGCCCCCTTTGCTCTCCCAAAGGGAGCAAAACAGAAGCCAGGAAGAGGCAGGACTGTGCTACTCAGAAGTGAGACTGGGGTGGCCTGAGAACCAGGATCTGAGTCCAGGAACACTTCACGGCAACGTCTGCTGCAGCCAAAGGTGGATGGTGAGACGGAGCTGCTCTCATCACCTTTTCACCCTCCAGGCTGCCCGCGGGGTCCTTCTTCCCAGCTCTCCGCCCTTACACCCCACCCTGCTGCTGGGAGTGCCAGCTGGGCGGGTGGGGTCCTCCGTGTTGACTGAGAGCAAACCAGGAGCCAGAGCACACAGGAGGCCAGCAGGGCCATCCAAGCTTGGGGAGCTCGTGGGGAATTCATAGTCTTGGTTCCGGGACTGATTCACTGAGTCAATCAATATTTATTGAGCACTTGGTGGAGGTGGTGGGAGGGATGAATTCCTGGGCTTTCTGAAGCCCCTTCCAAACAGTGGGGGAACATTTCAATATGGCAGTGGAGGCCAGGGAGCCCGGCACCAGCTCAGGAATTTGAGTGGGCCCTCAGGACCCACTGAACCACCAGCACCTGGAGGCCCCCCCACCCCCCTTCCTTTCCTGCCACTCTCTCTGACCCTGCTTGGGAAGCTGAAACATTACAGTTGAGAGGCATGGTGGGGGAGGGGGATTTAGAAATGGGTACTTCCTCAACAGCTATTTCCAGTTTCTTCACTTTTCATAATTGCCTGCATGGCAGGTATCATGAAGCCCATCTAACAGACCAAGAAACGCAGGCTCCAAGACATGCCTAAGATCCAGACAAATCAGTCATGAAATGAGCAATACACATCTTTGTCCGTAGTAGCCCCATCTTTTCAGGGCCCCTCTGCAGCTCCTAAATCCCTTTCAAGTTCAGTGGCCTCCTCTCTCCATCAAACACACAATCAGAGGAAAAGCAGTGACTCGTTAGTTTAACACAGTGAGTCCACCTCCCTCAAGAGCACTTCTGTTGAAAGCCTTCCAACTAGAAAGGGAAGGCTTTTTCACTCCACATTCAACTTTGGGCACCATTGAGCTGCAAGGAGACTTTCAAGAGGCAGCTGGCAATTCTAGCCCTAGAGCAAAGCAGGACTCACAGTGGGCTATGTGGCTGCCAAATGTGTGCATGTGTTATGTGTGAACAGAAGTCACAAAACACCCCCCTCTTCAGAGATAACATGAAAAAAGCTGCATGTGACCTTGAGCAAATTATTTGATTTATTTCCTTAGCTGTATAATAATTTTGTATTTGATGTGCCAAGAGGATTAGAGATCATTAATACAAATTTCCAATAGTCAACGAAATTATATTTGATGCAAAAAATGTGTCACTTGAAAAAATCCTGGGTCATTCCCTTAGTGAAATGGATAACCTAAGTCCATTCCTCCCTAAACAAGGGCACAAATGAGTTAGCAGTCAGGCACTACAGCCAGAATTCTACCCAAAGCAGTTCGGGGAATTCCAGGAATTGTTCACAGCCTTCCCCAGTCACAAGAAAACCAGAACCTCTTCAACTCATTCTCCACCCCCAGCTGAAGTGAGGGATTAAAGGCTGTAGCCCAAGTTATGTCACAGCTGCTATATCCTCATTCTTGATTAGTAACCTCAAAGTCATAAATGGACATAAAGTGATTTGGATCCAAATCTTATAAGGGAAAAAAACCCCATGATTAAAATTAAAAAGGTCAGAGCTATCATTCAAACAGATAGACAGCAAGAACTTTAACTGGCTATGAGAAGGGGAAAGGTTTGTCTGCCGATAATTACCAGTATTAAATGGAATTGTTAAACCATTAGCAAGTTTGAGCAAAGAAGGGGAGGCTGATCCTGTGGTGTGGGGAAGGCAACCACACTGCCAAACCTCCTGGGAGAGTCAGAGGTGCACTCCGAGACTCCACAAGGACTCCTGGGACTGTCTGCAGCAGGGCCTCCTGGCAGCCTCATGACAACGGAACCTGCAGTGGCTGCCCCTGAATGTGGGGAAGGAAGGGTGGGCATGGTCAGTGGTGGGGAGGTGGTCCTTCACCTTGCAGAGTAAGTTATACTGATCTCCCAGGAGTTCGAAACCTTCAAGCACTGTGAGATGTTCCTGGACTATTTCTGCCTTTGGGGAATGCAAGCTGGTTTGACCTCATGTGGGATTTTGGTTTTCTTTGTTTGTTCGGTTTTAAAATTACCTTAGACTCGGGAAGGTCAGTCCTTTGTTCTCCTTGGTCGTTAAACCAAAGAGCACTTAGGTCTAGAAACACAGCACTCTAAACTAAACCTGCTAACCCCTCCCACCAGACCCTAAGCTGCAGATTTTTGTGGAAATCAGCTTCTGTGTTGATTTAAGTTAAGTCTTGATAAAGTTGTCTCTTCATAACTCAGCCTCTCTCCCCCACCAGGCCCCAATAGCGGTGGAACCAGGAACCCAACAGGCAGATTTCTTTCCTTACTCATCTCAATCAATCCAGGAAGAAGGGGAGTTCCCCTCAACTGCCTGCCAATCTTTGCTCCACTGGCTGAACTCTGCTCTGCATGAACCAGTCATCCTGTCTATAATTTCCCCAAAACTACCTCTACTTTTGTTTTTTAAGGCACACCAACTCTTTTGTGTAAGGCTCTCTGCTTACAATGAATTATTTTAATTATTCGTACTACTCAAAAGAAACTTCTGCATCAAAGCCCATCCCGGCCCAACAATTCAGCTCTGAAATGTTGAAAGGGTGGGGATGAGGGCAGAACCCAATTAACATCAGGGATTCTGGTCATTGGGGTCACATTTGAGCATGACTTTCAATCCCAATCCCTTTTTGGATGTTTCAAAGGCCTCCAGAGCTTTCTCCAGAGGAAATCTATGGGTGACTAAGGGCTTGACATTCACAGACTTGGACGCAAGCATTGAAATCGCCATCGGCCACCTGTAAAAGAGTACAAGCATTACATTCAACCTTCTGGAGCGAAGAGCCAGGTCCCCAAAACTATCAACCACAAGATCAGCTTGGCCATATTTATTTATAGCACTGTGGTTCTGCAAGGTTACTTCTACAAACCAACAATGGTGGAAATGATTTTATGATCTATGATTCAAGAGTACAGGGCCTGTTTCCCAAATGCCCCCACCCCTCTGAAACATCTGCCACAGAGCCAGAATTCCTTTGGCATGAATACTTAAGCCATATGGCGGTTACTATGAAAAGCAGAGATAGTCTCAGGGAGGCAGCCCAGGATAATCCAGTCACACTCATTAGCAGCGTGGCTTGGCAGAGTTTACTGGCACTTTGCTGAGGGCATAGGTAGATTCTAAAGGTGGAAGTAAGGGACACTGGTGGGGAAGGTGGTCCTGGACAGACTTCTCCAGCCAGGGGAAGGGTGGGGCTGCAGAATGTGTGGTAGGTGGATTAAGACTCTATTACTCCCCAGGTTGGGCCCTGGGGCTCTAGAGTGGGAACCAAGGGACTTGAGTTCTAGATATTATTCCCCTTTCTCTCCTTCCCTTTAAAGGGGAAATGAAGACCTGGCCACTTAAGAAAATGGAATAGAATTTAAAAATAAATAAGAGGGGCGGAAGATGGCGGCGTGAGTAGAGCAGCGGAAATCTCCTCCCAAAACAACATATATCTATGAAAATATAACAAAGACAACCCTTCCTAGAATAAAGACCAGAGGACACAGGACAATATCCAGACCACATCCGCACCTGAGAGAACCCAGCGCCTCGCGAAGGGGGTAAGATACAAGCCCCGGCC
Source organism: Manis pentadactyla (assembly GCF_030020395.1). Lineage (NCBI taxonomy): Eukaryota > Metazoa > Chordata > Mammalia > Pholidota > Manidae > Manis > Manis pentadactyla. The sequence continues at coordinate 94,243,408 of NC_080029.1, read as the reverse complement.
CCGCGGGAGCCGAGCGCCCCTCCACCCAGCTCCCGGCGGGAGAAGAACAGGCAGAGCGGGAGGGAGACGGAGCCCAGGACTGCCGAACACCCAGCCCCAGCCATCCGGGCCAGAGTGCAGGGTGCTCGATACTGGGAAAACAGGGCAGCAAGAACAGTGAGCAGGCACTGGAGGCTGGGCGACAGAGGACATAAAAAAAAGCGCGCGACCATTTTTTTTTTTTTTTTTTTGCTGTTTTGTTTTGGCGAGCGCTTTTTGGAAGTCTTAAAGGGATAGGGATGGCAATACTAGGGAAACAGGGCAGAAAGACCGGTGAGCAGAGGCCTGAGGCTGGCACCGGAGAATAAAGAAAAACGAACGACCACCTTTTTTTTAATTAAAAAAATTTTTTTTTCTATTTTTTTTTGGTGGGCGTTGTTTTGTTTTGGCGGGTGCTTTTTGGAAGTCTTAAAGGGGCAGGGTGGGTCACTTAATCCAGAGGTAGGGAATCCAGGATCTCTGGTCACCCTAACCCCTGGGCTGCAGGGAGCAGGGAGGCCCCTTACGGAGATAAATAGCCCCCCAGCAGCTCCTGCTCCAACGCGACTCCACCGTTTTGGAGTAGCTGCCCGAGCTAGGCCACGCCCACAGCAACAGCGGAGATTAACTCCATAGCAGCCGGGCAGGAAGCAGAAACCCTGTCTGCGCGCAGCTGCGCAGCACAAGCCACTAGAGGGCGCTGTTCTCCCAGGAGAGGAGGGCCACAAACCAACAAGAAGGGAAGTCCTTCCAGCCGTCACTCGTCCCAGTTCTGCAGACTATTCCTATCACCATGAAAAGGCAAAGCTACAGGCAGACAAAGATCACAGAGACAACACCAGAGAAGGAGACAGACCTAACCAGTCTCCCTGAAAAAGAATTCAAAATAAGAATCATAAACATGCTGACAGAGATGCAGAGAAATACGCAAGAGAAATGGGATGAAGTCCGGAAGGAAATCACAGATGCCAGAAAGGAGATCGCAGAAATGAAACAAACTCTGGAAGGGTTTATAAGCAGAATGGATAGAATGCAAGAAGCCATTGATGGAATTGAAATCAGAGAACAGGAACGCATAGAAGCTGACATAGAGAGAGACAAAAGGATCTCCAGGAATGAAACAATATTAAGAGAACTGTGTGACCAATCCAAAAGGAACAATATCCGTATTATAGGGGTCCCAGAAGAAGAAGAGAGAGGAAAAGAGATGGAAAGTATCTTAGAAGAAATAATTGCTGAAAACTTCCCCACACTGGGGGAGGAAGTAATCGAACAGACCACGGAAATACACAGAACCCCCAACAGAAAGGATCCAAGAAGGACAACACCAAGACACATAATAATTAAAATGGCAAAGATCAAGGACAAGGAAAGAGTGTTAAAGGCAGCTAGAGAGAAAAAGGTCACCTATAAAGGGAAACCCATCAGGCTAACGTCAGATTTCTCAACAGAAACCCTACAGGCCAGAAGAGAATAGCATGATATATTTAATACAATGAAACAGAAGGGCCTTGAACCAAGGATACTGTATCCAGCACGACTATCATTCAAATATGACGGTGGGATTAAACAATTCCCAGACAAACAAAAGCTGAGGGAATTTGCTTTCCACAAACCACCTCTACAGAACATCTTACAGGGACTGCTCTAGATGGGAGCACTCCTTGAAAGAGCACAGCACAAAACACCCAACATATGAAGAATCGAGGAGGAGGAACAAGAAGGGAGAGAAGAAAAGAATCTCCAGACAGTGTATATAAAAGCTCAATAAGTGAGCTAAGTTAGGCAGTAAGATACTAAAGAGGCTAACCTTGAACCTTTGGTAACCACGAATTTAAAGCCTGCAATGGCAATAAGTACATATCTTTCAATAGTCACCCTAAATGTTAATGGGTTGAATGCACCAATCAAAAGACACAGAGTAACGGAATGGATAAAAAAGCAAGACCCATCTATATGCTGCTTACAAGAAACTCACCTCAAACCCAAAGACATGTACAGACTAAAAGTCAAGGGATGGAAAAACATATTTCAAGCAAACAACAGTGAGAAGAAAGCAGGGGTTGCAGTACTAATATCAGACAAAATAGACTTCAAAACAAAGAAAGTAACAAGAGATAAAGAAGGACACTACATAATGATAAAGGGCTCAGTCAAACAAGAGGATATAACCATTCTAAATATATATGCACCCAACACAGGAGCACCAGCATATGTGAAAAAAATACTAACAGAACTAAAGGGGGAAATAGACTGCAATGCATTCATTTTAGGAGACTTCAACACACCACTCACCCCAAAGGATAGATCCACCAGGCAGAAAATAAGTAAGGACACGGAAGCACTGAACAACACAGTAGAGCAGATGGACCTAACAGACATCTATAGAACTCTACATCCAAAAGCAGCGGGATATACATTCTTCTCAAGTGCACATGGAACATTCTCCAGAATAGACCACATACTAGGCCACAAAAAGAGCCTCAGAAAATTCCAAAAGATTGAAATCCTACCAACCAACTTTTCAGACCACAAAGGCATAAAACTAGAAATAAACTGTACAAAGAAAGCAAAGAGGCTCACAAACACATGGAGGCTTAACAACACGCTCCTAAATAATCAATGGATCAATGACCAAATCAAAATGGAGATCCAGCAATATATGGAAACAAATGACAACAACAACACTAAGCCCCAACTTCTGTGGGACACAGCAAAAGCAGTCTTAAGAGGAAAGTATATAGCAATCCAAGCATATTTAAAAAAGGAAGAGCAATCCCAAATGAATGGTCTAATGTCACAATTATCGAAATTGGAAAAAGAAGAACAGATGAGGCCTAAGGTCAGCAGAAGGAGGGATATAATAAAGATCAGAGAAGAAATAAATAAAATTGAGAAGAATAAAACAATAGCAAAAATCAATGAAACCAAGAGCTGGTTCTTTGAGAAAATAAACAACATAGATAAGCCTCTAGCCAGACTTATTAAGAAGAAAAGAGAGTCAACACAAATCAACAGTATCAGAAACGAGAAAGGAAAAATTACAACGGACCCCACAGAAATGCAAAGAATTATTGGAGAATACTATGAAAACCTATATGCTAACAAGCTGGGAAACCTAGGAGAAATGGACAACTTCCTAGAAAAATATAACCTTCCAAGACTGACCCAGGAAGAAACAGAAAATCTAAACAGACCAATTACCAGCAACGAAATTGAAGCGGTAATCAAAAAACTACCAAAGAACAAAACCCCCGGGCCAGATGGATTTACCTCGGAATTTTATCAGACATACAGGGAAGACATAATACCCATTCTCCTTAAAGTTTTCCAAAAAATAGAGGAGGAGGGGATACTCCCAAACTCATTCTATGAAGCTAACATCACCCTAATACCCAAACCAGGCAAAGACCCCACCAAAAAAGAAAACTACAGACCAATATCCCTGATGAACGTAGATGCAAAAATACTCAACAAAATATTCGCAAAGCGAATTCAAAAATACATCAAAAGGATCATACACCATGACCAAGTGGGATTCATCCCAGGGATGCAAGGATGGTACAACATTCGAAAGTCCATCAACATCATCCACCACATCAACAAAAAGAAAGACAAAAACCACATGATCATCTCCATAGATGCTGAAAAAGCATTGGACAAAGTTCAACATCCATTCATGATAAAAAATCTCAGCAAAATGGGAATAGAGGGCAAGTACCTCAACATAATAAAGGCCATCTACGATAAACCCACAGCCAACATTATATTGAACAGAGAGAAGCTGAAAGCATTTCCTCTGAGATCGGGAATTAGACAGGGATGCCCACTCTCCCCACTGTTATTTAACTTAGTACTGGAGGTCCTAGCCATGGTAATCAGACAAAACAAAAAAATACAAGGAATCCAGATTGGTAAAGAAGAAGTTAAACTGTCACTATTTGCAGATGACATGATACTGTACATAAAAAACCCTAAGGACTCCACCCCAAAACTACTAGAACTGATATCGGAATACAGCAAAGTTGCAGGATACAAAATCAACACACAGAAATCTGTGACTTTCCTATACACTAACAATGAACCAACAGAAAGAGAAATCAGGAAAACAACTCCATTCACAATTGCATAAAAAAAAAAAAAATACCTAGGAATAAACCTAACCAAAGAGGTGAAAGACTTATACTCTGAAAACTACAAGTCACTCTTAAGAGAAATTAAAGGGGACACTAACAGATGGAAACTCATCCCATGCTCGTGGCTAGGAAGAATTAATATCGTTAAAATGGCCATCCTGCCCAAAGCAATATACAGATTTGATGCAATCCCTATGAAACTACCAGCAACATTCTTCAATGAACTGGAACAAATAATTCAAAAATTCATATGGAAACACCAAAGACCCCGAATAGCCAAAGCAATCCTGAGAAAGAAGAATAAAGTAGGGGGGATCTCACTCCCCAACTTCAAGCTCTACTATAAAGCCATAGTAATCAAGACAATTTGGTAGTGGCACAAGAGCAGAGCCACAGACCAATGGAACAGACTAGAGAATCCAGACATTAACCCAGACATATATGGTCAATTAATATTTGATAAAGGAGCCATGGACATACAATGGCGAAATGACAGTCTCTTCAACAGGTGGTGCTGGCAAAACTGGACAGCTACATGTAGGAGAATGAAACTGGACCATTGTCTAACCCCATATACAAAAGTAAACTCAAAATGGATCAAAGACCTGAATGTAAGCCATGAAACCATTAAACTCTTGGAAGAAAACATAGGCAAAAACCTCTTAGACATAAACATGAGTGACCTCTTCTTGAACATATCTCCCCGGGCAAGGAAAACAACAGCAAAAATGAGTAAGTGGGACTATATTAAGCTGAAAAGCTTCTGTATAGCAAAAGACACCATCAATAGAACAAGAAGGATCCCTACAGTATGGGAGAATATATTTGAAAATGACACATCCGATAAAGGCTTGACGTCCAGAATATATAAGGAGCTCACACGCCTCAACAAACAAAAAACAAATAACCCAATTAAAAAATGGGCAGAGGAACTGAACAGACAGTTCTCCAAAAAAGAAATACAGATGGCCAACAGACACATGAAAAGATGCTCCACATCGCTAATTATCAGAGAAATGCAAATTAAAACTACAATGAGGTATCACCTCACACCAGTAAGGATGGCTGCCATCCAAAAGACAAACAACAACAAATGTTGGCGAGGCTGTGGAGAAAGGGGAACCCTCCTACACTGCTGGTGGGAATGTAAGTTAGTTCAACCATTGTGGAAAGCAGTATGGAGGTACATCAAAATGCTCAAAACAGACTTACCATTTGACCCAGGAATTCCACTCCTAGGAATTTACCCTAAGAATGCAGCAATCAAGTTTGAGAAAGACAGATGCACCCCTATGTTTATCGCAGCACTATTTACAATAGCGAAGAATTGGAAGCAACCTAAATGTCCATCGATAGATGAATGGATCAAGAAGATGTGGTACATATACACAATGGAATACTACTCAGCCATAAGAAAAGGGCAAATCCAATCATTTGCAGCAACATGGATGGAGCTGGAGGGTATTATGCTCAGTGAAACAAGCCAAACGGAGAAAGAGAAATACCAAATGATTTCACTTATCTGTGGAATATAAGAACAAAGGAAAAACTGAAGGAACAAAACAGCAGCAGAATCACAGAACTCAAGAATGGACTAACAGGTACCAAAGGGAAAGGGACTGGGGAGGATGGGTGGGTAGGGAGGGATAAGGGGGGGAGAAGTAGGGGGGTATTAAGATTAACATGCATGGGGGGGTAGGAGAAAAGGGAGGGCTGTACAACACAGAGAAGGCAAGTAGTGATTCTACAACATTTTGCTATGCTGATGGACAGTGACTGTAAAGGGGTTTATAGGGGAGACCTGGTATAGGGGAGAGCCTAGTAAACATAATATTTGTCATGTAAGTGTAGATTAGTGATACCAAAAACAAAGCAAAAAAAAAAAAAAAAAGGGCAGTTCCTGTGTGGTAACCTCCAACGAGTTCTACACAAGGGTATAAAGGGCATATAAAAGTGTAGGCAAAGGGTCTGTTTGTGTTTATACAGAGGATCAAAGCCTAATTGGGCTACCCCGAAAATGAACTAAGATACGATATGAAAAAGAACTTCCAACATCTGCACCCTCTGGAAGACTCATGCCAGAAGATGATCATCAAAAAACCCCAACAAAGATCCACGCACTGCTACAGCTGTAGATGCACTCATCCCACCAGTTCCTGGACTTGCCATGGGAATGAGGAAGGAGATATCTAAGCTGGCCTGTGCATACAGTAAAACGACAAATTTGACTGGATCTATACTGTTGGAACTCAACCAAGAATTTGGAGAAGTGCAAATTGTAGCGCTCCAAAGTCTTACAACTACAGACTATTTACTGTTAAAAGAGCATATGGCATGTGAACAGTCCCCAGGAATGGGTTGTTTTAATTTGTCTGATTTCTCTCAGACTGTTCAAGTTCAGTTGGACAATATCCACCATATCATAGATAAGTTTTCACAAATGCCTAAGGTGCCTAACTGGTTTTCTTGGTTTCACTGGAGATGGCTGGTAATTACAGGTATGCTTTGATTATGTAACTATACTCCTATTATGTTAATGTGTGTGCGCAATTTAAGTAGTAGCTTAAAACTTATATATGCTGAAGTTACTCTACAAGAAGATATGTCAAAGAAATAATCAATTTTCCCATGTTTTCTTCCGCCTGCTACTTCTATAGCTTTTCTTCTTCCTTCCTAATTACAACCCTTAAATAGAATTCGTGCCTCATATCAAATTTACCGAGTATCATAATTCTTCCAAGTGGTAAAGATACCTCAAGACAAATGCTGGGCATAGAAGCCACAGGGCATAAATATGCAAAGAAGTAAAAAGCTAACCTTTTCAAACAATAAGGCTTCCCTCTCACTTACCAAATTCACATTTCCCTGTATGGCCCTGGAAGATGACTGGTTAGCCAGAGACGGGTAAGATTCCTCAAGGGAGGAACAACCTAAGACAGGCACAGTCGCAGGGGGGCCATCAGGTGAGAAATTGGGGATCAACAGAGGTGAGGCTTAGAACCTCACCCCCCCTGTCCTGAGAGAAATCGTCTGCATACGTGGATGTTTTATTGCCCTTGTCTAGCTTGGATTAACACATAGTCTACAGGCACACACCTGATCATCTACATTTGCTCTCTTACAACACTAAACTGTTTTCTACCTTTATCTTGTATCTACCTACCACTTCAGCATTTTATTAAAAATAATAATAATAAAGAGAGAAATGTGGTATCCACATATAAATCAAGTATAAAAACCAAATGAGTATTCATATTTGAACTGACTGTTTAGAGTTCATAATGCATGAGCAAAACTGAAAGTATCTATGATGACTGCCCTTGTACTGTTCACTATGTAACTTATTCATTATGTAAGAATTTGTTCTACATGTAAGAACTTGTTTGTTATGCCTCAGAAGATTGGAGACTGACGAAAATTAGGCTTGGGGTGGATTAATGATTGTGCATTGAGCATTGACTCCCCTATACAGAATTTTATTGTCGTTAACAACCATTTGATCAATAAATATGAGAGATGCCCTCACAAAAAAAAAAAAAGGACAGACTTCCAATGGTAAAATAAATAAGTAACCGGGATGTAATGTATAGCATAAGGAATATAGTCAAGATATTGTAACAGCTTGGTAGGGTGATAGGTGGAACCTAGAATTATGTATATAAATGTTCTACCACTGTGTTGTACACTTGAAACTAATGTAATGTAATACTGTGTGTCAACTACCCTTCAATAAAAAATAATTATTTAAAAATAAATAAATAAATAAATAAATAAATAAAGCAAAAAAAAAAAGAAAATGGAATAGAGAAGGCCTGGGCAATGAGTGGTAGATGCTCAAGAGCAGCATGCTTCAAAATTCCCACCCTCCTTCGGTCAGCCTGTCCCTCTGCCATCTTTGCCCTTCTATTTTGTAATCAGGACTGAATGCTCTCTCTTTGGTTCCCTACCATACTGCTTGGCTGTCAATGTGGCCAGGGATTCTCCTCGTGAATAATTAGGCAGAGACCCTTGGTCCCAGAGGGCGTGAGGGGCCTGCTCTGGTCTTGCTGGCCACTCACCACCCTGGCTCACTCACAACATACTCACGTGTTACAGTATCGAAACACGCCCTTGATATCAACCTCCCGGGTGGCTGCGTGCACTAGGGGTACACTGGTCATCTCAGAGCCCAGCCCCACGAGCACTAGGGTCCCACCAGAACGAGTGGCCTGAAAAGGAGGTGAGGACAAAAACCCAGAAGATAAGAAAATGCAGCCTTCCCACTCACAATAACACTGTTGTCATACAAATGTCTGATTGCACCAAACTGAGTATCCAAAAATTTCAGAGGTTGATGCTTTCTATACTTCTGAACTCTTCAATATGTAGACCAAACTCAACAGAGCAGCAGGGTAAACCCTATCTTCTTTAAAGGTCCGGAAATCATACAAGTTACCAGTGGAGGACCAGGCACAGTGGGAGCATCCTCTGCTGTCCATAACACCCCAGAAAACAGCCCCAGTTCTCCAGAGAATCTCCCTTACAATCAAGGTTGATCTTCAGCAGCCCCGCCATGACCTGGCAGGAAAGTGACTCTCCAGAATGTTCATAAAAGGCAGCTGCTCCTAACTGCTCACTGGAGTGGCCAGAAGCAGGGTACAGCGCCTGTCACGCATGATGGCTCCTCACTGTGGAGAGTCATGGGCTTCAGGCCTGGGAAGGCCCTTGAGTCACATTTACCTCCACACCCACCACAGTGACCCTGGTGACTGGGCCCCCACCACCAACAGCTGCAGCTGCCAACTGTTCCCAGATGCTCTCCAGGCTGGGAAGAAGAAGAAGGAAAGTCTCACATCGTGCGTAAAGCCATGTCTTTTATTGCCTTTCTGTGGAATAGGGGTCACTGACCTGCCGATAGCAGACACACCTTACTCATTGTCAAAGCCTGCAAGGGGCCTGGCACATAGCCAGGTACACAAGCAGTGGCCCAAGACATGTCATGTCTACTGATCACATGCAGACCCTCTGCTCTCTGAGTCTGGTTCCTCTTTGTCCCTTCCTACATGGTGATGGTGGGGCAGATGGCGGGCCGACTCCAGCTGGAACTTAGGGCAAGGGTATCACCCACTCCTCCCCTACCCCACCACCCACTAGGCCCTGATACCATGGGCATCTGGTAGGAGGAGGCCCAGGCAACTCCAGGGGGCCTGGCGGGGCTGTGCCATACAACTCAAGGGTCAGCTTTCCCCAGAATATCTTGCGTGTGACCCAGCTGGGACTCAGAAGGAAGAAGGAAGCCCAAGCTGGTGAGGGGAAGCAGTCTGGGAGGCAGGGCAAGTGTGCCCAGCGGTGGCCACTGTCGCTGTTGCTCTCCCCAGCCCAGCCCCTCCCTCCCTGGCACAGCTGCCCACTGGCTCCTTGTCCCCCCCTCCCCACCCTCCTCAGCAGTGGGCAGAGTGGGGGAAGCTCTGGTCCTGGAGCAGCACGCTCAAGGTAAGTCACCAGTCCCCTCATCATAAAACATGGGAAATGATAACTAATTTTCACAGCTACTATGAAGATCAGGCATCACATGTATAAAGCAACCAGCAGAGGCCCCAGCACACAGTAGGGCTCAGAACCTAGAGGTATTCTTTCTCCTCTCTTTTCTTCATACTTTGATCTGTCAGTGCCACTTCCCACCCCACCCACTTCCCACAGATTATTGGTGGGCTGTTGAGGAGTTGGGTATTGGTAGCTTATCTCTCCCTAGATCAGGGAGAGGACAGTGGTAGCCAAATGTGACCCTGAACAATCACCACACCTTTGTGACTAACTGAATTAATAGCTGTCACCTTGTATCAATGACTCAAAGCGTACAGTTTTCCTCAAAAAAGTAAGTAGGGATTTCCCACATGCAAGTAAGACATGGTTCCCTGTTCCTCCTGTTGAGCCTTTTACCAACAGGACTACTTTGGTTATAACAGATATGACCGTCACAATCCCATCCTAAAGGTGTGGGTCAGTTAACGTATTTCAAGGCCCATTTATATCTATTACCTTGTTTAAACCTCACGATACCCAATAAGGATGTTAGGCAAGTGCTTCCACCAGAGAAACCAGAAAACAGAGATATACCAGGAGATTACCTAATTTTGCCTGGGGGTGTCACACAGCAAGACAGTGGAGAATCATGATCCTAGGACTCCTCCTCCACCCGGCTCACTACCTGCACTGGCTCCCCAGAACTGCCCACCAGCTCAGCCCCTTTCCCCCCACTCACATAGATGCCCGCCTGGATGGCACTCTCTGCCCCTGTGCACTCGATGGTGACTTCGGGCTTGCACCGCAGCAGACCTTCCACTTGGCTGGCTATTTCCTGAGGGGTCTCCTTGGAGATCTGGAGGACAAGGTCAGCCCCGACTTCCTTGGCTTTAGACAACCGAGAGGCAGACAGATCTGAAGTTGAACGAAAGTTTCTTTCAAACTGAGAAACTTGGTGGTGGGTTAGTGAGAAAGTAAAAATGAGGTACAGGTTCTGCTGTCAATGACTCTCTGGTGTGGCAGGTGGCGTCACTGAGCTCAACACATGTACTGTCTATACCTCCACACGTTCCCATACACACCACAGAGCTACACACACTCTCTCTCTCTCTCTCTCTCTCTCTCTCTCTCTCTCTCTCTCTCTCTCTCTCTCTCGTAACTCTTCCTCAGACATCCACACCCTTCTACATTCCACACGCCCCCATGCATACCACACAGCTCTACCCAGCTACACACACACACCTCTACGTGATGTCTGCCTCTCATGCTCAGCACACATATCCAAGGTCCGCACATAAACAGTCAGGTCTTCTTCACAGTGGTCACCCTCCCAGAGGCTTCAAAAAATAATCTCCTCCTGGGCCCTGCCTTGGTCAGTCCCCTGGCTGGGCTTTTCAACCCTGCAGCCCAGGAGAAAAGAGGAGCCCAGGACCCCAGGAAAGGACTAGGTCTTATGCTCCTGCCCCAAACTGTAGGCGCAGCTCTTTTCCCCTCAAGGAGATTTAAAAGAAGAAAACTTTCTCACCAGTCACTACCACTTGGGCCGCACCCATCGCCTTGGCCACGAGCAAACTGACTAGTCCAATCGGCCCTAAATAAAGCAAGAAATGGGAGACATTTATGAAATATTAAACATCAGTCCTTCCCCTTGTCCAGGACATGGACAGGAACCCTATCTTTAATGTGCCTCTAGCATCTATCCTGGCGCCCGGCGCACAGTGTGACCTTGACAACTGCTTGCTGAAAGCACCACGAGTTGTTCTCTATGGGACATCTCCCTCTCATGCTCTCATACCTCAGAGTCAGAAATTTTCCACTTACTCTTGGGTACTGCTTGGTGATAATGTCAAAACCATAAGACTCAAGGAAATACATATTTGTTCAGAAAATAAGATATCTCAGAAGGTGTGGATATATTTTCCTGTTCTCTCTGTGACTCCTACCATCTCAGAACCCATCATACCTCCCCAAGGAGAGACATATCCTCTCCAGGTGCTCTCTGAGGACCATCCTGAAGGGTGTGCTTAAGTGAGCTGAGCTGGCTCCCTGGGTTGACTCTGCTGCTCAGGCAGTTCCAGGATGTTCTGGCACCTGGCATCAGCCCGGAGACCACCTGCTTCCCTTCCCCACAGTATCTGCATGCTAGATGACACGATACAAAAACCAGGCCCACAAAATGAGGCTATACAGATTATCTCTGGGGATTTGCCTTTTGCACTCCCCTCAAAAATAATTTTTTGAATTCCCCCAGAAAGTAAAATATTGGAAAATACTTGAAATGACCAACAAAGGGTGTTTAGTTAAAAAAAAAACTACAGTGGGTACTATACAGCTATGAAAAATTATCTCATAAATCTTATCTATTGACATGGAAAGATGTTCACAATATACTGCTTTAAAAAAAGTAGGTAAAATAAAACATATTCAGAATGAACCCTTTTTTTAAATGAAAGATTCTTAGCAGTGGTTCTCTCAGACTGATGGGTGATGGCAGTATAGGTGAATTTCTGTGTGTGTGTATGCATGTGTGGTATGACTTATTTTCTTTTTCTATGGATAAAAGGTATTACTTAGACAGATAGTCTAAAAAATATGTCACCTGAATCCTATAGTCTGCTGACTCACTGAGGCAAATCTGTTCTACACTCAACACCTTTTAGGAAGACCTGTGGTCACTTATCTAACTCTGCCAAAGACAGTAAGTCACAAATGTGTATGAATATTAACTCAAAATGGATAAAAGACTCGAACATAAGACCCTAAACCACAAAACTTCTAGAAGAAAACGTGGGTGGTAAGCTCCTTGACATCGGTCTTGGTCGTGATTTATTGGATTTGACACCAAAAGCAAAATAGACAACTGGGAACTAAAAAACTTCTATACAGCAAAGGACACCATCAGCAAAATTAAAAAGGCACTCCACCAAGTGGGACAAAATACTTATAATTCCTATCTCTGATAAGGGGTTAATACATAAAGAACTCATACAACTCAATAGCAAAAATACAATCTGCTTAAAAATGGGCGGGACAAGACACATTTTTTTCAAAGAAGACATAGAGATAGCTAACAGGTACATGAAAAGTGCCCAACATCACTAATTATCAGCGAAATGAAAATCAAAACCACAATGAGAGATCTCATGACTGTTAGAATGGCTAGCATCAAAAAGACAAGAGATAACAAATGCTGGCAAGGATGTGGAGAAAAGGGAACCCTGGTGCACTGTTGATGGGAATATAAATTGGTGCAGCCACTATGGAACACAGCGCAGAGGTTCCACAAAAAATTAAAAATAGAGCTACCATATGATCCAGCTATTCTACTTCTGGGTCTTTATACAAAGGAAACAAAAACACTAACTTGAAAAGATACACGCATCCCCATGTTCACTGCAGCAGTATTTATAATAGCCAAGATACGGAAACAACCTTAAGGTGTCCATCAATGGATGAATGGATAAAAAAGTTGTGGTATATATATATATATATATATATATATATATATATATACGCACACACACACACACACACACACACACACACATACACAAATAGAATGTTACTCAGCCATGAAAAAGAAGGAACCCTTGCCATTTGTGACAACACGGATGGACCTAGAGGGTATTATGCTAAGTGAAATAAGTCAAAGACAAATACCATATGACCTCACTTGAATGTGGAATTTAAACAAAATTATGCAAGTTCATATACAGAGAACAAATTGGTTGCCAGAAATGGGAGGTAGGAAGTGGGTAAAATTGGTGAAAGGTGTTAAAAGGTACACTTGCAATTATAAAATAAATAAGTTATGGGGATGTTATGTACAGCACAGTGACCATACTTAACAATACTGCGTTATATATTTCAAAGTTGCTAAGAAAGTAATCTTAAAAGTTCTCATCACACAAAAAAATTTTTTTCATAACTATGTGTGGTGACAGATGTCAACTACAATTATTGTGGTGATCATTGCACAATACATACACATATCAAATCATTACATTATACACTTGAAACTAATACAATATTCTATGCCAATTATACCTCAAAACAAAAGTGTATGAGGAACACCAGATCATACTCATAGGGAGTGTGAGCATGCTGACTGGGTCACCAGCAGTTAGATGCCTAGAATGATTCAGTCTGAGGCTGCTACCGTTGGTTTGGAGGACAGAAAGACCCACTGCCGGCAGAGCGCTGGCTCATGGTGGGCTGGACTCCACACTTTCTACTGGCCATGGGCAGGGACCACCTTGTTCCTGGATGGACCAGGAGACCACTTCTCTGCTATGATTTGAAAGTTCCAAAAGTTTCCATTCACTCTACCACCAAAAATATCTCTCCAGTTTCCTGTCAAGGGCTGAAGAATAATTCCAAATTGCATTCTTTAAATGAACAAGTTATGCTCCCTTGGACGTTAATACCATTACATCTGCAGATAATAGTTTACTTAGCGAAGTGCTGGTCACTGAGGGAATGAGACTCTAATCCTCCCCAACCCAGGAAGATTCTAGGACCAATTTTAGCCTTTGGAGGAGCAATGAGATGGGTAGTCCCCACAGTCCCCTTTAATGAAGTCACAACCAAGATGTCGTCTGTTTCTTACCAGCTCCACACACTAACACCTTGCTCCCCAGGGTAATTCCAGCTCGCTGGCAGGCATGGATCCCCACAGACAGCGGCTCAATCAGGGCCCCTTCCTCAAAGGTGACATTGTCAGGAAGCCTGGGGAATCATTCAACACACTCAGTTAGTGTCTCTGGGTTAACAAGAATGATAGTACCTAATGTTTACAGAACATTTATTTATGTGTTGGGCAAAGAGCTAAGCAATTTACAAATATCCCCTTAGGTAAATCCTTGGAATAGTTCTATGATAGGTGCTATTATTGCCATTTTATGGATGAGGAAACCAAGCCTTGGAGGATTAACTGGTGTCTCCAAAGGTTCAAAAGTAGTGAGGGACTCAAATGATTTGAATTGGAGACCGAACATTTGATTCCACATTGCCCTCTCTGAAAATGGTTTTCTTCAGAGAAATCACTTCAGAGAATGTGAATATATTATGTTTTTAACATGCTTTAATCTGCTATCCAAGAGAGTATGGTGTGGCTATCACTAACAGACAAAAAGTTCATTTAACAAGGAATTAACAGAACCACATTCCAGCTACTCATCTGCCTCTCAAACTTGCAGCCTTTCTGGTTCCACTTTGGCCAACAATCCCAACTATTAGCAGCTTCGCAAAACACTGATGTAAATGCGGGCGTCATGCTGTTCTTTGTCCTCCACAGCTGATGGCAGTGTCTGCCTGGCTGTCCCAGGACTGGGATAGATGGTGAAAGGGCCTGCCTTTCACACAGCTTATTAAATGCTGTGTCATCTCCACCACTGGGTTCGTTTTCACTTCTGAGTCATTGGGCAGCCTGACCCTATTAACAAACTCACTGAAGATGGCAAACATTTGCATAAAGCTTTACAGATTAGAGAGCTTTTTCATCCACTACCTCATTTAATACTCCCCATGACCTGGTCAGGCAGGGAGGGCAGACTTTATTTTTACCTTTATTGTACAAAAGAGGAAACTAAAACTCAATGACATAAGAGACATGCCCGCAGTCACAAGCCGAGTGAGTGGAAAAGCAAGACTAGGCCCCAGGTGTCCTGATTCCACACCTTCTGCTTGTGCCTGATCAGCTCCTTCTTGGTACAGCAGCTCTGTAGCTCATATCTAGTTTCTGCTAGTTCATCACTGCCCAATATTTATTAGTGCCCCCCAAAACCTTTACATGCAAGAAATGAGAACCTTCAAGTTCCACAAAGAAAGGGGCAGCCAAACCATGAGCTCATCCCCATGGTCCTTCTGTCCCTGCTCCCAGTCCTCCACAGAATGAATAACAAGGCTTGCGGTCCATTTTGCTGCTGCCCACCACCCCTTCCTCCTCCCCTCCCTCTGCCTCTCTCCCATCATATCCCCCCACAGCCCACTCTCCTGCTTGGATTGCTGTCATTACCCCTTCTACCCATGCTACCCACCCCATCAATTCCAAATAAGGAAAGGAAGCTTGAAATGAAGTAATGAGGACTCCCCAAATCTCTCAAGGACCCCCCCCAACCAACCACACCCCTTCCCACTTGTCTCCCCCAGAGCTGTTTGCTCGGAGCTGAGGGTGGCCTTGGGGCAGGAGCCAGGCACTGCTCTCCCTTCTCTCTGACTTCCCTTTGGGGAGACTGTTCTCTTGATCAGACAGATGCTGTCCTATCGCACATGCAGCTGTATCGGCCGCATGGAAGGGCAGCCTGGCATGGAGGCAAGAGCACCAGGCAGAGTCCTGGGGCCAAGCCCCTTGCCACTGACCCTGGGATACTTACTGGGTCCTCCTTCCCCACCCTTGCTCTGTGAGAACTGAGGAGTAAGGGAGCTAAGAGGACTCCAAGTTGCTTCCCAAGCCTACTCCTCCATGACTTTATAAACACCAGAGAATAACAAGGCCACTTGGTGGTTTTCACAATAAGGGTTTAGGTAACAGGCAAAGAGTTAGGATGATCAAGAAGCCAAGGGGGAAGCAGGAAGACAGAAAATAAGAGGCTATAGTAGTATAGGAATCCCTACAAAGAGAAACCGGAGAGGAGGGCGTGGGTCCAGGGCTGGGCTGGGGACACAGGCAGAAAGTACCCTGGGAAGACAGGGGAGGTAGGGATTGCCTGTCCCCCAGGGGCCCATTAGCCCTCCCATTGCCACTGCCAACCAGAACACCCCCCCCACACACACCCCCATCTCTTGGGCAAGGCTCCCTTTCAGGCCTGACCCTGTATCATCCCCCAGACTCAAGGCCACAACTATGATAGATCATGGCACCATTTATTGAACACCTACTGTGTGCAAGGTCTTGTGCTGTGTACCTGATATGCCTTTCTCATTGAATTCTGTCAATAATTCTTTGTGCATCATCATATTGGTACTATTATCATCTGCATTTGACAAGGATATTGAGGTTACAAAGTTTAAGTAATTTGCTCAAGGTTACAGAGTTGGTAAGGAGCAGAGACCAGTGGTTAGTCTTAAACTTTACTAGTTTGTTCTTCTGTCTTCCACAAAAACCTCATCTGGTGCCTTGACTTGGAACCAGACCAGAAAAGGTGGGCTGGTTCAGAAACCACTTACTGAGATGTGACCTGTGCCTATGTAACCAGCTTTCTTCTAGAGCAGGTTCAGGTGTTGACTTAAACTCATCACAAGGTCTGGCTCGTGACTCCTCTCAAGGCTTCCAGTGGGCACTAGAAATCTCAGATTTGTCAGGCTGCTCCTGTGACTGGCACCTGGCCTCCACTGGACAAGCCCCCTCCTGGCTGACAGAGCCCCCGTGGGGGTGGTCAGGTCAGGAGGAAAGCAGCACGTCAGCTCCCCTGAGCTCCATGGACCGGGGCCTATGCAGAGGTGCAACACTTTGCTTCTGCCAGACACTTCTCAGCCCAAACCTCTCTGATAGCTGGGGTAGGAGAGTGAGCACAGGGCAGGAGCTTGGGAGTCACAGCTGCCCTGGCTTTACTCCTGGCTCCACTCACCCTTGCACAAAACTGCACTACTGGTGCCCGACTCCCCATTATTCTTATGAAGGTTAAATTAGAGGATTGCACGAGGCTGGACACATGCTAATAGCACCTGTGACTTCACAAGCAGTGCCTTATTTCACCTTCAGGGGGTAACTGAGACTAAAGCAGAGGAAGTGAAGTCATGTCCCCAAAGCCCATGCCCTTGCTGCACACCAGACCTCCTCCAACCATTGCTGTTACTGTTTGTGTGGCTGTCAGGTTCACTGCTGTTAGCAGTTCTCTCTCCACAGCTGCGGTGAACACACCAGTTATGGAGAATGAACCACAGCACGTTATCTTCAGAATGGCTGGAGAGGAGTAAGTGATTTCAGCAGGTTTTTTTATTGCTGTTCTAGGTGAGGGAAAGCCAGACTGGGAGACTAAAACCAAGCCCTGTGAGTCAGTCTTAGTCCAAGCCAGGCTACCCCTCTCAGTGCCACCAAAAAGGGCAGGCCTGCTGAGGAGGTGCCTCATGTTTACAATCAAGAGCTAAGAAGAACAGAGGTATCACCACAGGAAGCTAGAAGAAAGAACACTGAACAAAAGGAAGGAGAGAGGGCCCAGGTGGCACGGCTGGGCCTTGGGCACTAACTTGTAGCAGAAGTTGGCATTGTGCTTATAAAACCGGCAGAGGTTCCCATCATCAGGGGGTGTGGCACAGAAGAAGATGGATGGTGACAGGTTGTATCGGCCAATCTTGCAGAATTCATCAGTTTCTTGGGGGACACCAGGCTCGATGGCAACACGATCACCTGGGGAAGAAAACACGAGCAGGAGTGCAGAGGCTCCAAAGGGACATGTGCTCACAGGCCAGTGCCGGTGGGAGAATCTGGCCTCTCTGGGGGCCCTTGGCAAGCCCAGTCCACTGGTGCTTCCCAAGGAAAACAAGGATTCAGCACAGACTTATGCTCTGGGAGAAAATGACCAACACACTTCTCCACAGACTAGTGTGTACTGCCCTTTCACCAACTCATGGAAGAAGCCCAACCTGCCCCTTCGCAGCCACCTCCCAGCTTGGGAAGCAGAGTCAGTCCCATCTCTAAGTCCAGCCAGGTCCAGTTCCCATATCAACCTGCTGCAAAAGAGGGAGCCAGGTATGGAGTTCGCAGACATTTTTTTCTTCACCTGTTCTGAAATTATGGGGCAAGCCCCTTAAAAACACACGGGCATAATTACGGCATGTCTTATGTCCAGTCAGCAGTAACTAGGAGTCAACTGACTCCAGGTTAGCAGAACAGCTAAGGCCATCAGCCTGCAGAGCCCTCAACCTCTGGTACAGCAGGAAAAACATTTGGGCTTGTGAATAGCCAGGTCTACTGTCCTTATACTCTATGTCTCATCACATCTGCATGGAAATCCAGCCTTAGAATTGCTCTTCTGTTTTCATAATGAAAATTTTCAAACATGCAGTGAAGTGGAAAGAACTATACAGTCAGCACCTGGATATCCACCACCTAGATTCTACAATTAACATTTAGCTACAGTCACTTCATACATATCCATCCAACCATCCATCTATCCATCTTTTCTGATCCACTTTTAAGTAGGTTATAGACATTAGTATACTCCACACTTAAATATTTCAGCCTATCATTAACTAGAGTTCAGTTCTTGTTTTTGGCTCTTAAGGTAAAATTTAGATATTGATGAAATGCACAAACCTCACAGGGATCACTAGATATATCTGGAGAAATGATGCTCACCTGTGTACTGTAAACCCCTCTCAAGATGCAGAACATTACTACCACCTCCGAAACATCATTCCTTTGTGTCCCTTGCCAGTCAACCCCACCCGCTCCCCCATGGGGGTGTACAAGCAGAGCTAGGGACCACCTGAGCCTGAAGAACCCATGGGATGTCTGCCCTTCATGAAGCAGAGATGTATTAAGTTATTTTTTAAGTCTTTTGTGTATAAAGTATGCACAGCATAGTGTAGAGTCCTGGTATGTAGTTGGTGCCACTAAAAGTAGTGGCGGCAATGGTCATAGTAGTAGTAATAGTAATATATAGTAGTATTACATTTTTGTATTGTATTTATTATTTAGTATGTATTATAATGACCTGAGCTGGTATCATTGTAGAGGAAATTCAAACTATGAGCGAGCTAGATGGCCAGCTTGTATATAAATGAGGAATCTTTCCATGCCTTAGGTTTAGTGATTAAGATTGATGTTTAAATTTCATGAACAAATATTAAGAACTACTCAATGAGTGGTTTCCTTCTTTCTAGATTAGTTGATTAGAACTTTAAGTCAAAGTTAGCATATGAAACACTTAAAAATGTTATAGTCTTAAAAAGCATTCACACAAATCCCTATGACCATGAAATGTGTTCCTCCATTTGTATGTCTCTTCCTTCCAGCCCCTTCTACTTTCTCTGCTGCCCAGGGAACTTTCTCCAAATTATGCTTCTATCATTGATAATGAATTCTTCAACCTAGCTTTCAAGGTCCTCTATAATCAGGCAGAGTTTTATGTTAGGTGTATTGTGTAATTATTATTAATAGCATAATAATTCACTGCTGTACAGAGCTTTTTAAAGAGGGACTTTGACACAGATGATGCATTTTTGTCATATCCACGAACTCCCCCCCACAAAACCTCTGCTCCAAGCAGCTCAAACTTATTAGCAACCCAGGTATGTTACTCCAGCCTTTGTAATTTTATTATTCTGTTCCTTGTCACTGAAATATTAACTTCTGACCTCTTCAACTAAAATCCTTTTCCAAATCTCCAGATGCTGGGTAGCTCAGTGGTTCTCAGCAGTTGCTCTAGAGTCTAAAGACCATGGCAAACACCACACTTCACTTTCTTCACTGTGACCCTGGGCAATCACCACACTTCACTTTCTTCATCCATTAGCAAGGAAAATAATACCCATCTCCTAGAGTTGTTTCAATAAGGAAATACATAATTATGCATGTAAGTAGTTAACATGGAGACTAAAATAGTAAAACAACACATATTAGCTTCCCCTTTTTTTTATATGTCCAGCTCAAAGACCCATCTCCTCTATGAACCTTTAAGCTCCTCTGCCTGCAACAAATGCCCTTTCTTTGAACTCCAAGGGCCTACTCTTTCTCACACCTGACTGCACCCTATGGTTCTGTTCTCCAGGTGTTGGAACTTATCATGTCCTGATATCCTCTCTCCCCAGCTAGACTGAACCATCCAGGGATCATATCTTCTCGATTTTCTATACCCCTCAAAGCACCTGGCACAAGGCTGACCCACTGTAGATGCTGACTCGGCACTTGCTATAACTTAAATTTAGAGAACCCCATTCTCTGTTATGACTAATATTTAAGGTATCTCATCCCACAGGTAAGAACCATTCAGTGGCTGGTGGAAACTATAAACCTTCCACTTTGGGGTAACTCTGAAGAAACTCAGGGGTTTTCTTGACTTCCACTGATGATGAATGGAGGGCCTGACTTAGCATTCCTACATGAGACCCAAGTCTAGCTTCTTCAGAGCTGGTCAGTAGTTGGGCTCAGAGTGCCTTACAGCACACACAGGATGGCCCATGGTGCCAACACGCCCCAAATAATCTGAAGTTACCTCCAGGGTGTGTGGTGGCCTCATCAGCCATGGAAGGTTAGAGTCAAGAGCTGGCTATGCTCAGGCAGCTTAGGTTTGACTTGCCATGCTGGGGAACATCACAGGCTGCCACGGCTAAGAATTCCTCCCTCCAGGAGAATGAATTAAGCAAATCTAGAAAAACAGTGGTGTTTCCCAGGCATCAAAGACCCTGGTTCTCAGCATGTGGCTCCTGTGCCAGGAATGTTCTTCCCACCAGTTCACCTGGCTTTTTTCTTACTTGCCTTCAGGTGTTGGGTTAATTCTCTCTCCCCCAGAGGAGCCAAGGGTCTGGCTAGAACACACTGACACACCCTGACTTCTCTGCTGCCTTCAACACAATTGTAATTAAGTAACTATCTGTCTTCCACTGTAGAAGGCAAGGTCCATGTGTTTACAGAACAGCCCATCGTGTTCCCTGCTGCATCCCCAGTGTTTAACACGGCCTGGCCCTGAGAAAGCATGCAGAAACATTTATTTAGATTGAATGAGTAAATAAATCAGTTAGCTAAAGGACTTTGCTGACCTGATCTTAGGTGCTTTACCAGTGATCCCACTTTTATAACTGTTCCTGAAGCTTCGTGCCCCAGCACCATGGGCTTTTTCACAACAAAATTCCCTATGCGACCATGCTGCCAGTAGTGGACATCTGAGCCGCAGATCCCAACGGAATGCATCTTCAGCAGCACCTCTGATGGGAGGAGGAAGGAGAACACAAGTGAGGGAAGGAACGAGCACCCTATTACCCTGAAGCACCAGGGGTTTTCCCTCTGGACAGGAGGGGACTTAGTCTCAAAGGCCAGGTACCAAATTTAGACCACAAAGGAAATAAGCTAAATAGCAGTGGCAGTTAAG